>NC_142368.1:11041476-11414809 GCF_059441175.1 Urocampus carinirostris
TGCAAGCCACAGACTTATTACACCATCCCCTGATCCAAAACCTACATGAGGGCAAGGAAAAACTCAAAAACCTCAACATGAGGAAAATTAAGAAACCTTGAGAAGGGACCGCACATGAGGTCATCCCCCTTCCAGGATGACCAGGCTGCAACTGATGTTGCAATAACAAATAATACACAGATATCATTAACATAAAATATAGGTTATTCATATGCTAAAGAATAGAAGCGTGTTTTAATCTTAGATTTATACATTTCCACTGAGGTTGCAGATCGAATCTCAGGGGGAAGAGCATTCCACAGCACCTGGGCTCGAATGGGGAAGGCTCTCGAACCTGCGGATTTCTTCTTGGCTCTTGGGATAGAAAATAGCAGACTATGACTTCATGATGAGAAAGACATCATGAACGCAGCTGCTATCATGGAGATTCTCACATTTTTTCATTGCAAAGCAAAGAAGGAAGCGTGATTGAGTTGGTGAGCAAAGGTAATAGTGGTTACTTTTTGCTTGTTAAATGTTTAAAATCATGGTATTGCGTTTTCACCTTTGCATTTATTTCTTGTTCCAAAAGCTTATGTCCCTTTAAACAACAAAAATACCTTCTTTTTTGTGAACTTTTTAAAAGAGTATCTTGAGCATTTGCAGGCGTATACCATTGATTTGTATTTATTATCGTTTATTGTTAAGTTAGTTGACAAACACTTGTTAATGTTAATACGGGTCACTGGGTTTTCAGATTTGCAATGATTTCTTGATCCAAAAGCTCAGGTCTCTAAACAACAAAAATGCCTTTTTTTGCACTTTACACACAAAGTAAATAGTGCTTTTCGAGTCAATGAAGACCTCCCAAATCTTCACACTTACCCATTCACACACACATACTCACACACCAATAGGGAGTCAGCCATGCAGGACGCCTACCTGCTTTTAAAGTATATATTTGCAGATGTATAACATTCATTTATATGTACTTTGTTGGTTATTAGACAAAGACTGACTTTTTTACCATTTAATATTGTAGAATATATACTATTTTGTGCACTATTTTAATTTTTCCACAAAGTTTCAATGTTTGAATAAAGAAAAGGAAAATCATATGTTGTTTTTTAATCCGATTCAGTGATTAATACAAAAATAATTGTCAGATTCATTGATTATCAAAATAATCATTATTTGCAGCCAATGTTCCCTGTAATTTTCCACGGGTCTGAGCGTTCACACAAAGTCGGTGAGCAACACTTGAAACAACAGTGAGCAACAGCAATCCCAAGTGTGGCAAGATAATTAATTATCAAACATGTCCAAAATTTGACATCAAGTTACATTTTGCTGAGTTTCCGGCAATGCAAAATTATTTTTCTCTTTTGAATGAATTGACTCATGTACTATTGCAAAGGTTGTACGGCCTACAAACGTCGTTTGTTATTACAATTCTTTCACAAAACATCCATTTCTTTTTATTTCCTGATATATTTTGTCGCATAATATTAACATTTTTGGGGGCTTATTTAGTCGGTTGTAAGATACAGAACTGTACTTAATCACATTTTTTAGTGGAAGTACAATGTTGGCAACAAGATTCACTTGATAAAATTGGAAATTATTTGAATGCAACACAAACTTTTTCTTCTTTTTTCCGTGTTTTTTTTTCTACTTTTTTTAAAATTCCTTTAAAAAAAATCTAATTGTGTTTATTTTTTCCGAGCTGTTACTTTTTTCTTTTTGTTCTCTATTTACTTTTTTCCTACATTTCTTTCTTTTCTTTTTTTCTGGCTTTTTTCTAAATTTTTCCTTCTTTTTTTTTCTTCCTTTTGTTTCTTTTTTTCTCAGCTTTTCACTACTTTTTCATTTTGGTATTTTTTTCTTTTTTGTTCTATTCTCCCTTTCCTTTAATTCATTTTGCGCATAATTTATTATTATTATTATTATTTTACATAATATTTGGTCATTGGGATTAAAGAAGCAAAAACAACCCTGAAGAGCTGTTTAGGACCCGAAAGAGCCGGTTCCTTTTAGTGAGCCGAGCCGAAGAAGCCAGTTGTCGACAAACTCTACTAACTTTACTCAACTTGGTTCTACTTCGACTCGACTTCAAAATACCGCATTTAGGACACAACGTCGGGGGAACCCGTGTGTTTTTACCTTCATGCACTACAACTTTGACATAAGTCGCTTCTTAATTAGTAATTTTGAGCCCTGATTTTTGTGCGCTGGCAAGATTTTCTTGTGCGCTGAGAATGTGCGAGCAGTGCGCAATTGAGCACGCGCGCAGTTTAGAGGGAACACTGTTTGCAGCCCTATTTTGGCTGTGCGGCTCTATGTAGTGTACAACCTGTCCAGCAAAGTCAATGTTTACCTTTTTCCAAGCGGCGGCGACAGCTTCGTGCAAGTTGTACGCTTGCAGGATTTCCAGGCCCTCGCAAGTGTTGTACATATGCCTGCACACGAGAACGAAGGCCCCGCATGGCACGCGGAGAGAGTCGAGTTCACCTTCGCCGCCTGGCGCCGTCAGCTCGCGTTCCAGCAGCCTCAGGGTGAACCGAAACAGCACGTGAGCGGCCGTGCTCCTGCCGGCGGAAACGGAAAATCGTCTAAGAGTCAATTTGCTGTTTTATTAATGACGTTCTTCTGCATCACACGATGTCTTCTCATGTTATATTCATCAGGCTGACGAGGCGGATGAAAATCACTCAGACCTCAAGCTTCTTTGCATCTCAATGAGCAGAACAATCCGAGTTCATTAGTTCGGCAGGGAAAAGCTCAAAAATGCATATGCAGGAAGACATTGTGAGTGACGTATCAAATGAACGGGCTTGATGAGGATTTTTCAGATATTTCACTTTAGAACAGAATCACTCTTGTAAAACACAGTTTTTATTGAAATTTTCACTAAGCACCAGATCTTTTTTGGTTACCAATGTTTTAAAGGTCTTATCGAGGACTTACCGGATGGCTGAATACATTTTGTTAATACTCCCATACACATCTTTTATTAGTGTTATAGTTAGGGATAGGTAAGGAAAAACAACAGGTATCAGTATCAGGCATATACCCAAATTATAATCACATTAGTAGCTTAGTATCGGCTGTGGGCATCTGATGATCAGCCATTAAATTGCAGAAAACAAACAAAAAATATTTCCCGGTTGATAAATTAGCTCCTTTTGATGAGGTTTCCAGTTTTACGATATTGTTAACACTTTTTATGGTAAAATCAGAAAAATAACAACTAGTGAAGAGCAAAATAATAAGCACCCCTATTTTCCAGACTACACCAAAACAACAAAAGTTTGCCTGATCCTCAAAATTCACCTCACAATACAGTGCGCCTAATGGACCGGAAAATGCACTGCAGTATTTTTAGTCAATAAAAAGATCATTTAGTGACCCTATAACTAAATTGCACCAATATGATGCGTCAGGGGTAAACCAGTGAAAGCTGTCGGGCCACAGAAGAGTGTGTTGTGTCACCCTGACCGGAATGACATGGCCGCTTTCTTGTGTCCAGTTTCATCTGGAGGGACGAAAGCATGACCAACTTGGGTGCCGAGGTGCTTAACTTGTTTGGGTTTTTGGGCATTTGGGTTAGCCATTGTCAAAAAGATTTTGTGTGTGTTTTTTGCTACCCTTTCCCTTTTTTATTTTCTTTGTTTTTGTATGTGTTTGCCTTGCTGTCAGTCACCCTTCTCTGGTGATATGACCAGGGTAGATAGAAAAAGATCATTATTTTGGACTGATTAGAATAATTGAAGGAAAAAGAATATGGTCAAGTTAGCCGAAAATACATATAGTTTATGGAACATTTTTGTTTTTCCTTATTTGTATAATTTAAAGACAATGATTAGAATTGAAAATATTTTGATTTGTACGTGAATGTCTGTCCAAAAGTGTATGTGATCATATTTTTTGACTATAAGGCACACATAAAAAAACAGAATAGGCCAGAAGTTATATCTGATAATCAGTTGCGCCTTATAGCCCATAAAATACGGTTTAAATGACGGATTTGTAAAATGTATAATTTTTCTTATTTTGCTATTTTTTTTCAACTATTTTTTCTTTCTAATAGCTAAACTTAAATGGAAGGAAATTGATGCTAAAATGGCAGTCAATCTTGTTAATCTTCAGTATTTTCCCCATTCGGAAAAAATATATTCTAATGAGTATATATATCATAAAAAATAAACAGTTATCGGCCATTTGCTTTATTATTTAATTCAGGCTTTATAATCAAATGTTTAGATTATAATCATAATATTTTTAAAAAAATGGTAAAAAAAAAAAGTACTACAGTACTAATGAAAATGTGTTGGTTTGGTCTCCAGCATTCAATAGGCTGGCTTCATTTTTCTTTACTTGCTTTTTCATATCATGTATTTATTGTACTTATTGGGATAGTCATCCAATTCAATGGGGAAAAAAACACTTCTGCACTAGCAATATTTTAGTTTTTCAAATGTAATTCATTTAATTTAGAGATTTAATCATGGCCTTTTTTATTGTTTTGTTGTATTTCTGAGTGTTTAATTATAGCTAAATTATATATTCCATGTATTTGTAAATCTTTGGATGTTTGTTTATTCATAAAATTGTACATTGCTGCTATTAGATAAAAAAAAAAAAGTATCTCAATTTTTTCATCATTTTTTTAGTTTTGCCTGAATAGAATTAGCAAAACAAACACAAAACGCAAAAATTGACATATGTGATTTTGTAATGACAGCGATGATATGAGAAAGATTGGATACATAAAATAAAATCAACTCAAAACAAGTTTTTTAAATATATTTTACTATATTTTAATTTGGTAAAGATTCCCTCATATAGATCGTTTTTATGATTTTAGTATATTTAATATTATTTATGTCACAGTTGCCATGGTGCCCAATTGGCCCCGCCCATGTGGCGCCAGCTGCGGCTCATTGACAGATTGGCTTTCCGTCTATTTAAGCTGAGTGCTCTCATTTTTCCTGTGTAAGTCCGTCAACAAACTCTGCACCCTAAGACGTGGGTTTTGACTCGGTTCTGTTTCCTGTTGGTATTCCCTATCCGGTATTGTTCCCGTTTATCTTTGTCCTGTTTAATATGGGTTTCCAGTTTCATGCCCGTCTATTTTTGTCCTATTTATTATTCTCTCCAGTTTTTGTTCCCGTCTAGTTTGTCCTGTTTATTCTCGATATCCTGTCTGTCCCAACCTGTCCGGTATCGACCCCATCTGTCCGATATCTACTCGGGCAATTGGTATCGATCTCGTCGGCCTCTGGCTTCCTATCATTTCACTCCAGACTGCTGCCTAACGTGACTCCGTATTTCCCGTAAAATAAAAGGCGTTTGGGGCCTGATCCTGTTCTGGTTCATGACAATTGTATACAAAAGGAAAAATGAAGTAAAATCCGGAAAATAAATCTCTAAATAAATCTAAATTAAAATAGACACAGATTCATTCATTATGTGGACCACTTATCCTCAGTAGGGTTGCGGACGTGCTGGAGCCCATCCCAGCTATCTTCGGGCAGTGGGCAGGGGACACCCTCAACTGGTTGCCAGCCAATCGCAGGGCACACAGGGACAGACAATTCGCTCGCTCATTCACACCTAGGGACAATTCGGACCGGTCAATTAACCTGACATGCATGTTTTTGGAATGTGGGAGGAAACCGGAGTGCCCGGAGGAACCCCGCGCAAGCACGGGGAGAACATGCAAACTCCACACAGGGGGTTCGATCTCATAACCTCAGGCCTGTGCCGCACACGCGCTAACCACTGCCCCTAGACATAGATATTGTACAATTTTAAGGAAAAATGCTGGATTGTGTGCCCCCCCAGACATTTTACGTGCATAATAAACTGTTGTAAGACTGAAATATTTGTTTTTTGTCTGGAAAAAAAACAGTACATTTATATAAGCAAAGAGTTTTAGAATAGACGAAGGGGACGTGTCCTCACCTATATCAAGCAATTATTGTTTTGTCCCCACATATAGTAGGTGATAACTTAGAAAATCTGCTATGTCCTTAAAAATATCGAGCAATCATTGTTCTGTCCACACCAATATTATATGATCGCTTAAAAATGTCCTCTCCAATGCCGAGCCCAAACTTAGGCCCATGCATCTTTGTTAATGCTGGATTTGTTTTTGACAGTGCTTGTATGTTTAACAAAGATGGACAACTTGTTGGCTCACCTTTCATTAGGACTTATAAGTTGTTTTTTTTCGTACAGAAAGAGAGCCAAGCCTCTCTCTGTGTTGACCATTCGAGCCAGGACGTCTGCAACGAGAGGCAGGGTTGCTGCAGGACACTTCAAGTCGGTCTGCAAAATAAATCAAAAGAAAACAAACTTTTTCAAATTAAAACAAACTTCCTTTTTGTTTGTAAATCAATCACCTGGCCTCCGTTAAGCATTTGTATGACAGGTGCCAGGAGAGTCTGTAGCACTTCCGTCTGATGGAGACACTGGTCGGCGCACGTAGCCCTTTCGCAAATAGCGCACAATGTCGCCATCACCAGGCTGCTAGGGCACAGTGCATCTAATAAAAAGCATCAGGGCAAATCCGGTCAAGAAAGATCCAATTAAATAAAATCTTGTGTCAGCAAATAATTGTGTGCACTTTTGCTCTATACTGAGATATTTACAGAAAATAATATTTTAACAATACCAATATTTTAAATAAAATGTTCACGGCCTTTTAAAGGGACATTATCTAAAGTCATCTTATCATCATCTTATTTATCTTATTACTGTATTTTTATGTTAATTTACTATTTCACTGTGTTTTCAGTGATCAGGAGGATGCATTTTATAGCCATTTCGAGTTAACTGGAAGGCCAGGAACGAATAAATTGGTTTTCAATTCTTTTGTAAATGAAAAATTTGCGAAGGATAAGAGCAATTCTAGATACAAGCATGAGCTGGGAACTATTAAACCTTTTATGAAGAGTTATCACTCCAAACATTTTCAGGATCATTTATTTCTCCAATCCACTCACCGACAAAAGTATGGAAATACTGGCGTCGAGTTGCGCTAAGCTGCCACTTCACGGATATCATAGTCGACACGCATTATGGGAAATGTAGTTTTTAATCAAATCACTATTTTGTGACATTTATTTTTAGAAGCTTAGGCAATATAAGGTCTCGCGGGCCACATTTGGACCGCCGGCCATGAGTTTGACACGTGTGCATTACATAATAGAGCAACATCTAGCGGTCAAACAATACACAATGTCCGTTTAGGTATTATTTTTCTTATTTCCCTTTTTTAACTACATTTTGATATTTTTTTGTGAAATTAAAAAAAAAAGAGCATTGAATTAAAAAAATGTTTTATAATATATAAATATAACTATTTTTTTCTCAATTTTTAAAGTGTTGCTGTGTGCAAGGGAGTTAGGGTTAGACACTGTAATGCGTTAGGAGTATTTAACGATTTAAAAAAAAAAAACAATAAGTGATGAATTTACTATACTATATATTTAACAAACAATGCCAATCCACACATTTTATGCAAGATCAGGGTAAAAAAAACAGTGTTGAAAGGACAGTGTGTTTTTTGACCATTAGATGTTGCTGTATGGTGTAGTGCAACTGAAAAGAGTCCTAAAAGCACAAGGAATTATACGAAATATGGAGACTTAGTGACCAAAACGCACCATTCTTTTTTTTGGGCCCAGCCTTTTTGGTTTTATGGGGGGTGCCCATAGTAGCAAGATGTCAGACAATGATGTCAGCTCCCTTTAGGCAAGGCTCTTGTTATGTAAAACAAATGATAATTTCTCGAAAATACACATTTGTATGTTAGTATTTCAGCTTATTATTTAAATTAGTATTGTTGTTTTCTAATAAATGAAGTTCTTCTACCACTATCAGGTGCTAAATAATACACACTATTCCTTTACTATATTCTAAGATTAAGAAAGCTGGGAAGGTCAGGTAGGAGACAACATGAACCCGGCTGAGGACAAGGTTACCAGATAAAAGAAAGCGCTGAGGAATGTTGGGAACGGTCTCCTTGTTCCCTCGCTGACTGATTGCTGATCATTCTCTAACTCGTGTCACTTATATCTAAAAAGTGTGTGCGGACCCACCTGTGTGAAGGCCATTGTTGCAAAAAGGCTGAGGGTGTTGATACATGATGTTTATGAGGACCACTATCAGCTCTGTCAGGCTGACTGGATCTGCAATGAGGAAATTACAGAGAGGCGTACATTATGATTAATTAACATGTACTTTGTCTTAAGCGGTAAAGTCTTCTGTTGCACAACGACGAGTTCATTTGGTTGCGCCTTTTTACAGCTCTGACGAATTGCGTTTATTGGCGTGATGGGACGTTTTCAGAAAAGATTTAAACAATGAGAGGGTTTTAAACTATCAAATAAAGAATATGATTATTGCTAATTATGTTTTTTCACAAATCTGAGTATATTGCAAATATCAAACAAAGTAGACTTGGTTTTCTTGCTATCATCAGTTGATGATTGTGAACGATATCATACTCACCAAGACCACCGTTTTATGCATTGGACTACCACTTTTCTCCCCATGAAAAGACCAACTCATTTTTTATTGAATCTATTGTGTTTTTTTTTTACTAAGGAGGAAAAAATCTTGCCTCTATACTAGTATTTTTGAGTACGGCTGCTTTATTTAGAAATGGTGCATGTGCATGAAACAACAGCTCCAACGATCGCATTCGATATTCGTTTAGGTAATAGTTCCAGTTTGAAACAAGCACATGAGATGTGCAAAATGTGAGAGCCACTACAGCATTGTAAAAAATAACACGGCGCAAAGAAGTCCAACCATCCATCTATTATCTGCACCGCTTATCCTCACTAGGGTCGCGGGGTGCCGGAGCCGAACCCAGTTGTCCTTGGGCAGTGGGCGGGGACACCCTGAACTGGTTGCCAGCCAGTTGCAGGGCACACAGAGTCAGACAACTCATTCGCTCATTCAAACCTAGGGACAATTTTGACTGGCCAATTAACCTGACATGTTTTTGAAATGTGGGAGGAAACCCACGCAAGCACGGGAAGAACATGCGAACTCCGCACAGGAAAGTAGGTACAGTGGAACCTCGGTTCTCGACCATAATCCGTTCCAGAACGCTGTTCGAAAACATTTGTTTGATCACCGAAATCATTTTTCCCATTAAAAATAATGTAAATCGTTTTAATCCGTTCAAATACCACCTTTGTGGTGGTCAGCAGAAGGCGCTCGCACACCTCCTTCATATTTGGCTATTATTTATTTCTTAAATGCAATAGTTGTACGCACTACTTTTCTTTTTTCACCTGTAGCAACTTTGCTGCTTGCTCTGACTTTCTTCGGAGGCATAATAATTGTGAATTTCCCTTCGGGGATGAATAAAGTATCTATCTAATATCTATCTAAGGGGCTAAAACACCCGTACGCCGCTCAGCATCGCACCCTAGCGTACGCACTCACGCATTACCGCCGTTCGAACTCCGATTTTTTTGACCGAACAGCGAAGCAAGAATTTCTCGAAATTTTTGGTCGGACATTGGTTTGTTTGAACTGAGAGGCGTTCGAAAACAGAGGTTCCACTGTAGATGGAATTGATCCCATGACCTCAGAACTGTGCCGCAGACGCGCTAACCACTCAACCGCCATGCCGCCCACAAAGAAGTCACTTAGGGAAATTAGAATAAGGGCATGCGATGAAAAGTTTTTATGAATGTGTGAATGGCATAAGAAACACACTGTGTGAAATTCTGGCAGCAAAAATTAATCTATTTAAAGAAACAGTGCTATAGCTGAAAGCCAGGCGATAGATGTCTAGCAAATGCTAAATCTGCAACCTATTCGGCTTCAACTGAGCATTGAAAATGTACAAGAAAGGTTACTGATATTTATTGTAACTTTTTTTGAGTAGTGTTTTGATATTTGTGTCCAGACGTGTTAACAAACTCTACGATGGAATTATGATTTTTTTGGTGTCTTTTCATTTGTTGTTTTTTAAATATTCTGAAAACTGATTGTTCCCCATGTCAAAAGGTTAGGGACATATGCAATACCAATTGAGTCACAGGTATAAATCACATGTCAACAGTGTCCTCCCTTTCCGAAATCAAATTATGAAAAAACAAACAAACCTCAATCTCAGGCTGCCGCCTCGATACTACAGTATAATCTAAACAGCCTCAATAAAGAGGCAAGGCCAGACGATGAGTTGTTTTTAAGAGGACTCACAATCAAGTTGTTAATCATAGATTATGAAGTGTTATGTAAATGCGTGAGGAAACGTTTCATTGGGTTTTTTCATCTCGTAGGCTCTAAATACCTCACGTTATAATTGCGTAACATAGACTTTCACACAAATGTTGGTTGTGTGATCCAAACACCTCAAACTTTGTTGTCTGTGTTCTTTTGCCCATATTAATCTCTCCCATTTGTTATCCAGTCTCAGTTATGGCTTTTTCTTTCTTAGTCACTCTACCTTGAAGGCCAGCATATCAGAGTCATCTCTTCACTATAGATGTTGACAGTGTTGTTTTGAGTGTACGATTTAACGAAGCTGAGACTTAAGGACCTGTATGGTGCCTATTTCTAAAACTAGGGACTCTAATGTACTTGCCTTCTAGCTCAGTTGAGCTGCGGGGCATAGGTTGTACTTATTTTTTTGCCTACCCACCCTGATAGTCTTTAATCGTTTTTGTCTTCAAAATCTTTATGTTTCCCTGTTTTACTCTGGAGTTCTATGTCTAAACTTGTTGCATACAATGTTTTACAACGTTGATATCAATGACAATAAATACAATTCTAATTCTAATCTCTCTACTCTGGTTAGAGCCTGTTTGTACTGTTGTCTGAAGGAAGTAGTACACACCATTGTAGGAGATCTTCAGTTCCATCGTTATGGAAGTATGAAATTAAGAATGTGTAAAATGGTTATATTTTTCCAGTTTGTTTCTCATTTCTTCACATTTGTTAGATTTTCTTTTCAAAATTGATGATTTTTTATATTGCATTTTGAATATATTAATAAAATTAGTATGTAAAAGATTAAGGTGCTGAGTGTCTGCAGATGCAGAGTGAGCCATGCAATTCCCTTGCCCTACAGAATCCAAGGATTCCGATTTGGCTCACACCTCAATCCCAAACAAAGGAATTATTGATCGTATTAAACAAGCTGACAGCAACTCAAGCCATCAAGTATTTTGTTTCTTGCTGCATGACCCATTTTCATAATGAAGGATTACCTATCGATGTTTTTTTAAAAGGAGCAGTATAAAATGTATGACTGTGCTGAGCATTTGCAGATGCAAAGTCAGGCACGCAGTTCTTTTGCCTGATTGTAGAGGGAAAAAGTGAGGTCAAGGATTCTGATTTGGCGCACACTTCAGCCCCAAAGAATAGAATTACTGATAGTATTAGCATGTTAACAGACAGTCAAGTCATCCAGTATTTTTTTTCTTGTTGCATGGACATTTTAAAATCATTTTGCTGGGCTGCATATAATGTGTTGCTTTTTTTCCCTGCCAATGAAATGATGAATGACATGTAGGTTCAGTTATTTGTAAATCTGACTGGGCCAAACATGTCACTAATAGAGTGTGTGCCGATTTGAATAATTTGTTTTCTTTACCCTTTTGTGTAGCCACTTTGATTGGAAAGATCTTCCTTCCATTTGCATAGAGGATAACTTTGCCCACAAAGCACAGGGAATGAACCACAGTGGCATATTGCAACTCCTTCCCACTGTAGATGCTGCTCAATTCTGAGCCTGAAAAAAAAAAAAAAGACCGTATATAATCTCATTTTCCCACTGGCTCATTAAAAATGCAAATTACCATGACATTTTGCAATCATACTGATGCTACCCGTCTAGCTTTAAATCAGCCCACTCCAACCAAAAAAACGCTCTCGAAGATAAATCTATTTTGACTCTTCAAATGTACTTTATTCCTTAACAGATTATTTTTTGAATTAGGCAAATAACTTGCAAAATATAATTTAATGTAGTCTCAAAGTTGACCCATCTGCCTTGTTAGCTGTAGAAGCTGTGACATCATTAAAGGAACACAACACTTTTAAAATGGTGACTCCCATGAACACAACATGTGAGGTCAGCTCCAAAACAGAATGGGATTGCAGTGAAGAGCGATTGCATACCACTTATTTTTGCTTGGATTTTGTCTGGCTAGCTTCCTGTTAGTGTTGAGGCTTAGGAGGGCTTTCCTGTTTTGTCTGCTCCCGATTGGCTTGGCTGCATACAGTGTGTTGTTTAGTCGGCTATCCTGGCTTAAGCGCTGGTTTTGCAGTGTCCCCTGTCTTTTCCTCCCGGTTGGCTTTGCGTTTATCACCGGAGATGTTGCAGCTTTTCGTTAGGGTTAGCCTAGCTGCTCAACGCGTGTTTTTTGATTGGCTAGCCTGGCCTGATCGCCAGTGTTGCCGTGTTCCTTGGTTTGTTTCTTCCCGGCAGGCTTCGTGTTTGTCGCCATAGCCCTTGCTGCTTTTTGTCGTTGGTTCTTGGTTAGCCTGGCTACTCAATGAGCGTTTTTGGTTGGCCAGCCTCACATTTTCTGCCTAGGCCGAAACCGACTTTTGTTGTTCAGTCCTGGTTAGCCCCTGTTGGTGGCTCTCTCTGTGTTGTTTTGCCAGTTAGACCCATTTGACTACTCGTTCTTTGTTCTAACATCACTACATCCACCTGTGACAAAACGCCTAGACCTCCCTCACAGAAACTACAGAAACTTGGCTAAAAATACTCATAACCTCTTCAACTAAATAACACGTAAAAAATATGGCGCCTGGATTGCTCGGGTGCTGATGTTCCTCCGATGACATCATAGCCAGGATGACAAAGACAAGACATAATGCATTTTAAAGGTAGCATGTTGGTAAATAATTGGAATATACCAATGAAACATATAAACATTTTATGCAAAAAAAACCATATCATTTCCTCACATCTTTCATGTTTAAGAATTTGGGATCACCGCTAAGCACTCCGCATTTAACGATCCAATCGATGCTCCACTCACCAGAGCTCGGCTCCTCCTCAAAGTGTATTGAAGTGGAGCGCTGACAACATCCCTGGTAACTGATGCACTGCTGTACAGCGGCCTCCATCTGAAAATAATGTTATTCCAATAAATAAAATGAAGGCCTAAACATGTAACTAATTATCAACACATACTGTTCCCTTTTCCGCCAGATCTTTTACGGTGCAGTGCCTCCATAGTAGATTATGTTGGTATTTTACTGACAGTTAATTAAGAGGCGGTAATGGAAGGGATTCAGAATTAATCCTTTTTAAAGGCTGACAGAAAGCGGGAGGATTAAGGAATCATTTTTTTGAGTTGCAAACTTTCCCGGTGGAACCTCTCATGTATAACGCATACTAACATCTTCAGATTTAAAAACAATTAGACTGGGTTCAATATACCGTGAAAATTGTTGAACAGGGGCCTGTCTTTGTCATTATACAAGATTGTTTTAAAAGCACAGAGTTTAGCAAACAAATTGAAGAAAAGCTGTGGAAAAATAAATCCCTCCAAGTAAAATGTGTTAGTAGGTTGGAAGACAATTTTGCTCATTTAAAATGTTGTTTATTGTGACATGGTAACTTGTGGAAATGTATTTTTATTAATAATAGATTCATATTTTTGCATTTTACAACCAATTTAAAAGTCATTAGTAAAATATGAAATATACATACAATGAACACAGTTGTCTGTCAATAATATTTGATATAAATTCTGCTTTTTGTATTTTAGAATTTACTTGAATAATGTTTTATTTGAAAAAAATTAGAAACACACAGAAATGAGCAAATTTAAAATAAATAACTTGTGTAAAAGAGAATACAAGATGGAATTGCCATTAAAATAATTTAAAATGTTTTACTAGAAATAGAAATATAGTAAGATGTCAAGAAAAAAATGTTTTGCATGTATACTTTGTAACCTCATGATACTAAGGAATAGAACATTGGACTTTTAAAAAAAAAAATCATATTTTACTAGGAACCCCAGATAAATACAAACATTCTGTATCGCTATATATTTTCAGTATATTTTTCAATAAAAATCTGCCATTATTAAAACATTAAACCAATTTAAATGATTTTTTTAATTTCACGACAAAAAAGAAGTCAAGTCATGTTTATTTGTATAGGCCTTTATCACAAGGAGTCTCAAAGGGCTGCACTGACCACAGATTATCGCAAACCATTGACTGTTATTACACCATGCCCCTGATCTAAGACCTACACGAAGATAAGGAAAAACTCAACATGAAATAAAATTAAAAGAAAAGAAAAACTAGACCTAAAATTATGACAAAGCTTTTTTGCAGTAGAAACCTATCTGCCAGCAAAACGTTTTCCAGTGTGTTAAGCACCCAATATTAGTAAAAAACATTCAAATCATTAAAAAAAAAAAACAATATCGATCTAGATAATAAGAAAACAATACATAAACCATTATAAAAATGGTGCTTTTTATTTCAATAGTTGTAGGTCGAGAAATTAGCATTTATTTTACATAACAGTAGCATCACCTAAAACAGACCAAGGCACTCTGGTCCTCAAGGGCCACATGTCTTGCCTGATTTTTGAGATTACTCTGCTCCAATACATATGATTCCAATCAAACAAGCTCCTGCCAGTTTGCTAACGAGCTGACAATTAGTATCACCCAAGTTGAAGAATAGAAACCTCCAAAATCATGCGGCCCTCGAGTACTGGAGTGCCCAGGTCCGACCTAGAGGGAGCTAATGTCATTATTGTCAGACTTGCTGCTACCGGTACTCAAAAAACCTTAGAAAAGATGGCTAGGAAAAAAAAAGTAAAATGGTGCATTTTGGTCACCTTTGAGTCGTCATGGTTTGTATTCTTCCTTGAGATTTTTAGCACTCTTTTTCGATAGCACTACAGAGACCCGTCGCTACATCGCGCTTCGGTTTTTGCTGGTTCACTCCTTTGCGCATTATTAAGCGAATTGATTTTGTCTTTGATGTAATTAAGATAATTGTATTTTGCAGGGACAGATTAAGGAGAGCACCCTGTTGTGTGGGTACGATCGTCTGTTTGCATGGCCGTGATAGGCTGATGTAAGCTGTCAATCAAACACCGAATGGGCCCTGTATCTTCCCATGTCCATTAGCCATGAAATGAATGACTTGGAGCCACAACTCATAGTAAACCACTACATTAAGGACATTCTTATCTTAATCATCGCGGAGATCGGTCTTCAATGGAGGACACCTGATGCTGGCGCGCAGCTATCCGGCTGCTCTCTAAATTGCTTTTTTATACTGAAAGAAGAAGCCCTCCAATTTCGGTTTAATTTTCTGTAATGACAATAAAACCAATTATTAAATTGCAATTATGTGTTGTGCATTATTATTTGTAGATATATCATTATTTTTTGTTACAGTTGTATAATTTCAGTCATTAATTACGTCATCTGGAGGTAAGTTTAACCCTTTGGGGACTTTTATGAAGGTGCAACGATACTTTGCTGATTTTTAGTTTTCGCTGTTGGTTCTGGTCCCTATTAACGACGAAAACCAAAGGATCTCTGTACACCATGCAGCGGCATCGAGTGATCAAATAATGCACACTGTCTGTTTAATAATTCATGAGCAATTCAATACAACCTTAAATGTAATTTACACTTACCAGAAACTTATATTTGCCCTGGAGGAGCCTTAGGACCACAGTCCTGCTGTAAGCGCCATGCTAGGAAACAACATAGAAAACTAATAAATCAAAGCATTGGTTCAGCTGCAAATCCGCAAGACGCACCATCCATTTTGTGAACCAGGTCGCTTGAATATCCAGGAGCGCCAGAAGGTGAATGGGGACAAACACACCTTCCGGTGAGTCACGATGGAGACACAAGAGGGAGAATGTGCTGTCGATGATTTCTTCCATGTATCTACCAGAACGGGAAGGATGTCGGACGATTAACATAGGGAAATGAAACAAGCGGCAGGGGTCACTTACTTTTCCGGGTGGCGGATCCAGAATGAAGTCACCTCCTTTTGGAAGTCGTTCATCAGACGCATCTGAGTGAACATCAAGAGGGGGATTGCGTGACAAGTCCATATTATATGGCATTTTTACACTTGTCATTTTAATATTTGATTTGAAAACATCTAAAATCACAAAAAAGGTCCACATAAAGTCAGAAAAAATCATTTAGAGCTAGTAAGGCTTAAAAATAACAATTGCGTAGCCGCGTTTTATTGTTATGCTGCACCCATACTTAATCAAGCTGGCAAATGACGGTAAATCTGCCTGCTGTGTAAATTTGTTGTTGCCGCAAAATGTATTGTTATTTCACAACTTTTCAGTGCACTCGTAATACAATTTTAGACGCATCTAAATATGTTTGCCCATTTATTCTACAATTCTATTATCTAAATTATTTTAGGTGTTTTACTGCAAGTATAAATGATTCCGAAAAGTTTGCTTATGGTATTTTTTATTTATTATTACAGTTAACTTCATTGGTATGCTTTAAATGTTTTCAACCTCTTCTGTTAAAGTCTTCTGCGTGTAAAATGACTTTTGAAATGTCATCATTAGACCTGTTTGAGTAGAATGCTGATATCAGGTCCTCTGGTGTCCAGGCGGGTTGCACCGCTCGGAAAGCTCAACTTGAGGGTCAAAAAAATGGATTCCGTGCATTTAGCTAAACAGTAGAGAAAAGAACAGAAGTCATTACCACACAGTCCTCTACCAAGATCAGACAAGACATACTGTAAGGACTATGATTAATTTTGTTGCCCCTGCTAAATACACATCACGATTATGTTATTATAAATCTTAATAAAAGGTACTTTTGGTAGGGTAGAAGACACACAAACCTACCGAGGTTGGTATAAATCTCCCTGGTGAAGTTCAGTGGCAACGAGGAAAAGCTTTTGGCAAAAAACTGAAGAATGAAGTCCTGAAGAATCAAGATAGTTCACTTATAGTTAAAATAAACACCTTAAATTTAAAAAAAAATTACTAAATGGGGGGCAGCGTACACTGAGCTCTGTGTCTGGCTCTGAAAGGGCCTTGCAAAGATTCTGGAGTAGGCGGGCCCAGTTCTCGAAACTCAGCACGTCGGATGGCGGCGCGCGACGGAGCACTTGCAGGGCCTCCCTGCGCACCTACAAACACATTTCATCTAAACAAATATGTTTCTATCACATATCACAAAGTCTCATGGATGCAACAGGAGATGATTTTAGATACAGTATTTTAAAAGCAACTCAATTAAAGGGAATACAAAATATTCAGTACATTTCAGGGATGTGCAGTCAGGGGAGGCAGGTGAGGCACAGCCTCATCGTCATGGAAATATCCAATTAAAAATACATTCCATCCATCCATCATCGAAGCACCGCATATCCTCAGTAGGGTCGCGGGATAAAAATATATTAAATGGTTGTATTTATTCAGTCATTTACCTTCACAAACTTGGAATTTTCTTTTTCAAAATTGTTGAATTTTCACAATATTATTAGGACATTTAGAATGTCATATTACTGTGCTGAGTGTCTCCAGATGCAGAGTGAGGCAAGTAATTCTCCTGCCTCATGGCAGGGGCCGACAACAAGGACACACTTCTATTCTATAGCTTATGAATGACCCATATTCCAAGTTGAAAATATTTGTGTATTATTTGGTATTGCAACATCCGTTGCAGCCTGGTCATCCTGGAAGGGGGATGACCTCATGTGTGGTCCCTTCTCAAGGTTTCTTCATTTTCCTCATGTTGAGGTTTTTGAGTTTTTCCTCGCCCTCATGTAGGTTTTAGATCAGGGGGTTGTGTAATAATAGTCTGTGCAGCCCTTTGAGACTCCTTGAGATTAAGGGCGTCACAAATAAACATGGCTTGACTTGACTAAGGTTTGAATTTTTCCTTGCCCTCATGTAGGTTTTAGATCAGGGGGTGGTGTAATAAGAGTCTGTAGTTTTGCAATAAGCTGTGGTCTGTGCAGTCCTTTGAGACTCGTTGCGAAAAAGCCAGTACAAATAAACATGACTTGACTTTTATTAGGCGCAAATCTCAGCCCCAAGCAATAGAATAGGTCACAGCATTTGTAAAATAACAGCAGTTTAACCCATCCAGTAACTTTTTTTCTTGTTGCATGCTATCTATTGATGCCTTTATTCAAAATGAGCAGTATGTAACATATTATTTTGTTGTCAAGTGTCTAAAAAGTCTCTTTCCTCGTTGCAGAGGGCGAGACAAAGGATTCTGATTTGGTGCAGTCTGAACACCCAAAAAACATTTTATTATAGAATACAGTAAGACCTCGGTTATCGCGGTTAATGGGGACCAAAACCACCCGCAAAAACTGAAAATCTGCAAAGTAGCACCGCCACTTCAAAAAGAAAAAAAACATTTATTTTTTATTTTTTTTTACCATTAAAGACCGCAAAGCTCTGAATCCGCGAACGTCGAACCGCGAAGTAGCGAGGTCCAACTGTATGTCATTGTATTAGTAAGCTAACAGTAAGTAAAACCATCCTTTTTTCCCCTCTGCACGGATTTGTTTTTACAATGAAGGATTCCCTATCTACTGATTCATTCAAAGGATCAGCACTTAGATTTCATTTATAAGGTAAGACAATAAAATGTGTTTCTCTATGCAACAGTTAATATATTGCTTTCTTACTCTGCCAATCAAAAGACGCAAACAAGCTTAAACAACATTGAAAGAAAAATCACAATTTAATACTATGAACTTTCAAAAAACATTCTTAAAAAATATTTTTAAAACCAGTTAAATCAGACAAATAACATGTCCAAAGGGAAAGTTTTTATTTCAGGGGAGAGAGACACCAGAATTATTGTCCATGGAAAATGGGAATATTGTATGTGTCTTATCTGAGTGGAATTTCACCTCGATTGGTTGATTTGGCTCCAGTTTCTCAACCAAATCCTGCAGCTGCTCCTGCCGAAGGAAGGCGAAACACTGGGGATGTATGGAATCGTAAACATTGTTACAGAGTTTCAAATATCAAATGAATAAAATTCAAACACCAGTCTGAATAATCTCTATTGAAAAAGACCTGATTAAAGGAGTCCCCGCTGTCCAAGCAATTGTCAGCAAAGCTGGCACGCTGGATCTCCTCCTCCTTCAGGAGCTGGTCCTCATCAAACCTGCTGATTAAAGCCTCCACTGCTGCTGTCACTTTGGTTTTCAAGTTCCGTGTCACCTCCTGATACCTGGGGACATACCAGACACTGGTGACGGGTCGTTCTATCGCTTTTTTCTGCCGTAGCTTTCTCTCTTACGATCTCCTTCTCTTTCTCTTACTATCTTTCCCTTCGTCAATCATTTTAATTCTCCGTCTAACTTTCAATATTTTTCTTTTGGTTTTCATCTTTTTGTCTCACTCTTTTTCTCTCGCTTTCTCTTTATTGTTCTCTCTCCAAATTTCTCTATCACTTTATTTCTCTGTCACTATCGCTCTCTTTCTAGTTCTCTTTTTCTCTACATTTTTCTAACTCTATTGTTCTACTTTTTCTTTTTCTCTTTCCATTTCTCTGACTCCACCGCTCCCTCTCTGACTCTCTCCCCTCTCTCACCAGCCCCCACCCCCCCTCTCATGACGGGTCAATATAGACTGCATCAGCTCTGTGTTGTTTGCTTATCAAAAACCAGTTGAAAGATTTGATTATGTAAAAGTTGACTGTGTATTGAGACAATAAATGCTATTATACTATAGTAACGTTATCTATCTCTCCATTTACCCTGGTCATATCCCTCGAGAGGGGTGACCGACAGCAAGACAAACATATACAAAAACAAAGAAAATTAAAAAAAAAAGGGAAAAAGTAGCAAAAAACACACACACAAATTTTTTGGGACCATGGCCAACCCAAATGCCCAAACACCCAAACAAGTTAAGCACCTCAGCACCCAAGTCGGTCCTGCTTTCGTCCCTCCAGATGAAACGGGACACAAGAAAGTGGCCATGTCACTTAAGTTAGGGTGACGCAACACACTCTTCTGTTCACCAGCAGGGCCCGACAGCTTTCACTGGTTTACCCCTGCCGCATCATACAGGTGCCCTGCCCATCCCTTAGAACACGTCTCAACTCTGCGTGTTGTAAGAGGCGACTAAAGTGGAGGGAGCAAGTGGACAGGGGATCCTCTCCTCTCTATCTCTACTCCCTAAGAGACAGCAAGGCAAAGAAAGGGGGGCGGGAGACCGAAAGGTCCCGCAAACCCTAGTTATAGGGTCACTAAATGTGAGAGGATGTGGAAGTAAAGCGACTAAGTGGACGAAAGAGGAGATCGGAAGGATGATGACTAAAAGGAAGGTTGATGTGTTAGCCTTGAGTGAAACAAAGATGAAAGGAAAGAGTGAATTACAGCAGGGAGGTATGTATGGTAGAAAGTCTGGAGTTACGGGTGGACAAGCTAGAGAAAGTGTGGCTGTGCTTGTGAGTGAGAAAGCAAATGAAAAGCTGGTGGAGTGGAAAGAGATATCTTCCAGATTGATATAGGTGAGGTTAAAGTGGGGTGTAGAAGTGGGAATGTTTATAAGTGCATATGGACCAACTGGTTTAGAAAGAAGTGCTGGGGAGAGAGGAGATATGAAAGGATTTGAATGTGTGGCAAGTGCAAAAAAAGGGTGGAAAGTGGTAATATTCAGTGACCTGAATGCTAGAGTGGGTAATGGAACAGTAGAAAATTTGATTGGTAGATATGGAGTAACGTAATTTATTTTCAAAATTAATTGATTGGGTTGACAATTTTTCGTTATATATCATTAAAAAAAAAAAAAAAAAAAACTTATACACATGGGGGTCGACCCAGGTTCGACTCACTGTGTTGAAGATCGGCTACGGTTGGTCGCTTCGTGGATGAGTGCCTCGTGGCCCGACTCGACGGCATTTTGTGTGTCGTCAAGGGACAATTTCGCGAGCTCCTCGTCCACAACGCACCCCAGGGAGGTCTCAGCACGCTGGCGGAGTTGCTTGACAAATTCGTAGCTAGGATTAAAAGAAACACATTTAAAAAGACCATTGAATTAATATTTAATATTATCTTATTATTTTAGAACATAATACAGGGTGTTTCAAAATATTTGTTATCCTTTGAGATGTAAATATCACAGAAAGTTCAATATTAAGGCAATTGAAAAGTTTTAATAAAGTAAATAATAATAATGTATTCATTCAAATTTGAATGAGAAATTCGAAAGAATGGAAGCAAGGATTGCGTAAACAATTTAAAAAATGAGTCAGTAATCCAGCTCTTGCCCAACATGAAGAATCGATGGGTAAATCTCCAGCAGATTACTATTTTTCTTCTTGGTTTTTGAATTTTTCCTTACCCTCGTGTAGGTTTTAGATCAGGGGATGGTGCACTAATAGTCTATGGTTTGCAATAGTCTGTGATCTGTGCAGCCCTTTGAGACTCCTTGTGATTAAGGTAGTCTAAGAAAAAAACTTGACTGAGGATTTTGAGTTTTTCCTTGCTCTCATGTAGGTTTTAGATCAGGGGATGGCGTAATAATAGTATGAGGTTTGCAATAATCTGTGGTCTGTGCAGCCCTTTGAGACTTCCTGTGATTAAGGGCTATACAAATAAACATGACTTGATTTCTTTTTAAAGACAGATTTTTCTGCTGGTGAGTCAGTACAGGGAAATACATATATTTATCATTACAATGAATCATTCATATTTAACGAGTGTCAATCTTGGATGGGGGAATAAAACAAAACAGTATAATAGAATACAGTGTCTCCCAAACTTTTTGAGCCAGGGAACTTTTTTTTTTCCATTCAAAAAATCTCGAGGCAGATTGTCCGTCAACAATGTTTCAAAATTCATTCCGGCCACCAGTTTGATTTTTTTCCTAAAAGCTTCAATTATCATGTTGCTATAATTGGGGGAACAACGTTTTTCTAAATGTCTGGTCATCATGGCTCATGAGGTAATACGTGCGATCTAGTTTGGTAAATTATTTTGCTGTAATTTTGGATTTTCCTATATCTTTAACATTGTCGAATTTTATATCCTTTTTATCTTGTTTTTCTAGGGGAAACAAAAAAAATAGTAATACTTAACCTAGGCAAAAATTGCCAGGGGAAAAAAAACACTAAATTTTGACTATGGTTTGAGTAAAATAAGAAAATAATTGAAATCATCAAAGTTATGTATTTTAACTTAATTTATTACTCATTTGCAGTGCAATCCTAACCCTGTAAGACCCAACATTGTGAAATTACAATATTCTTTTTTTTTTTTTTTAAACGTTTTACAAATGTTTTTTGTTGACTTTCTTCCCATTCATAATGATTTACTATGATTCCGAGTGGCACATTTATAAATAAACCCACCCCACAAGTGTAGAACTTTTGATAAACTGCAAAACTTTGGCTAACGAACACTTTGTGAACTATATGTCTACTGTATAAAGCCATCAAATCATGCAGGTGTCGTTTTTAACTGAGGTATAAACATTTGCACCCATCTGTTCTGACAATATATACAACAAACCGAGAGGGAATTTTGCTACACCACTGACCCAGCGTTGTAATATTACAGCGTTTTCATAAAACTTTCCCAAAAATCGTTATGCAAACATTTTAATTTCATCTCCAAATGCATCCAATAAAGAAATCTATTTTTTTTTCTTTCATGTTCTTCAATTTTTGAGTCTTACGGGTCTTAAGGAGTTTCTTCTGACAAAATAAGTTACCATTGTTAAATACAAGTCCCTGTACTACTGCAATAGCAGTTAATTAGTATAGAATAACAAAAGCAAATAGTAATATGCTGCCACCTACTGATATGGATGAATGTTACAGTGACTCAGCTGATCACCGGAAGACAGCAAATAAACTAAAGCATTGCATTTCATTTGGGCAATTTCTTGCAGCACACTAGCTAAAATCTCGACAAAATAGTGTGCGCCGGAACACTGATTGAAAAGTACTCATATAACAATTATAAAGTCATATGTATAACATTTTAAATTGACAGCTCTTCCGATAGCAAACTCACTTGTGGAAGTTTTTGTCCGTCTCCTCCAGGTGAATAAGAACCTCCTCGGCACTTTGAGGTGACAGAGCGTCATAGAGTTGCTCATTGACGCTTCGCAGAAATTGCTTGAGCAGAACCGCCAGCTGCTCTTCATCTTCAGCAGACATCTCTCTTATGGATGAAGTACTAGAGGCGGTATCTTTAAAGGTACACTGTGAAATATTGGACCACTAAATGTGGCGTTTTTGTGTAGTGCAACTGAATATGAGTGCTCAAAAGCACAATGCAGAATACAAACTACGGAGACTCAAAGTGACCAGATCACACTATTTTTCGTCTGATTTTTTTTGCATATCCTTTCACAAGGCTTTTGGGGTACCCCTAGCAGCAGGATAGTGGACAATCATGTAAGCCCCCTCTAGGTGAGTATTATGTTATGTAAAATAAATTAAAAATTTCTCGATCTGCGACTACTTAAAAAAATGCATGTTTATATTAGCGCTGCAACGATTAGTCAATGTTGTCGACAAATATCGATAATGGAAAATTGTCGACAATTTATTATATTGTCTACCATTGACGCCAAACACATTTTCCCAACAGTGATGCATCTTACATGATTATAATTCTCTGCTAAGAGTCGCTCACGCGCATAGTGTTTCTGTATTGAGCGGTAATATACAGACAACATCAAGTACGTGTACCAAAACCTTTAAAAGTTAGGGAGCATTTTATCCTTGATACAGCGAATAAAAAGACAACTCAAGACTTAACTTAAGTTTGCAAGGCAGACCTTGAATATCATGGCAGAGTCTGACTCGCCTCTGTTAGATTTATGTAACATCCAAGCTAATACAGTTCTGATGACATACATTGTACATTTTATTGTATATAGAGCGCTTGAGCGTTATGCCAGACTGTGCCTGACATACAAATTTTAAATTAAATGCATGAAGTCCGAAGAGTAGTCAACATGGACCCCGTTAAAAACGTTTGATTTGATTGCGTTACAGACTTTGCAGTTGACCACCGAATGTACTTCACAAAATACACATACTGCATTTGTTTCATTTACTGTTCTACCGAAGCCAATGAGCTTGTTCTTGGTTTACAGGGATGAAAAATGTTCGCTTGATTTCAATCTATGATGTATTTGCTTGTTCACAAAATATGTACATAGGTTTATTTATGGATTTATGTCTCTACTGACCGAGGACTGTGCCTAATTGGTGTTAACTATGGCATTTTAATTCAATTTTTGTACAAATCCGCAGTACGTTCAACAAAAGATGTATTTTCCATTTTACCATTTTTTATGGTGTTTTTTTTTACCATTTGCCACATAATTAAACTACAAAAATAATTAAAATAAATATAAGAAAATAATAGTAATCCTCCGATTATTCCATCGCTCCAATAGTCGGTGACTAGTCGACTATTGGAATAGTCGTTAGTTGCAGCCTTAGCTTATATGATAGTTCATGTATTTTTGCTTCTCGATATTATTCAAATTTTGTTTTCTTTAATGAATTACGTGTTTGTTACCATTAGGAAGCGCTAAATAATACCTGACATCCCTTTACGCTCAGAAAAGAAAAACAATTTTCAAAGGAATAAAAAGATCATAAAATAATGTTTAAAAAAAAAGATAAAAAACTGAGCTTCCCCTAAAAATAAGAGATCAAATTTGTACCGCTGTGTTGGTTTCCTTGATAAGTTATATGTGGGGCTCTATGTTACAGGACCTTTCAACTACTGCTTGATGATTGGACAATTTGCCTGAAAGTAATTTGGCAGGTAAGTAAGGCGATCAGCAATATCTGACTACAAATATGTTTTTCTTTTCCTGTTTTCTAAACTGGCACAGAGACATTTTTGTTTCCAAGGATCTCACTGCCACTTATACGTGATCGTCTTTCTTAGCATCACTGACCCTTTTTTCTAATATTTTATGTGCGTGTGAAGATGTGTGAAATAGAGAGTGCCTATCATTCGCAATTTCTGCATATCTTCCGTTCCCAGAAGATTTATGTAGTCAGGAAACCAGAAGCGGTAAAGCCAGATGTAGCAGTGTGATACTCCAAGACATCATATCATCCCCATCAATTCAGCATTCTGAGGAAGAAAAATATATAATAGTATAATTTTTAAATATAATACAAGTACTTAATATATTTGGATTACCCGGTCAGTGAAAAAATGACGCCGTTGCGTAAAGGTAAAATTCTGGGCCCGGGCCACAACCTGACCCAAATCTGGCCTGAATTTCAGGCTGGGTTCAGATCGGGCTTAAATTGGAATTATCAAGTCGGGCCGGGACGGACTTTTCTCACACCTTTCTTTTATGTTTTTTTTTTCCCCTCTGTAGAGGATTTGCACAACATGCACTTACTTTTAGTCGCGTAATTATTTACGTGACTGCTTTTTACTTCTAATTGAGTAGTATTTTTCTGTAGTAACAGTACTTTTACTTGAGTAACACATTTTGGCACTGCAGTTTGGCGCCAAAGTTATATTATTCAAATAACTATCATAAGAACATTATTACCAAACTATCAGTTTAACTCCAAATAACGAAATCCGAATACATTTTCATCCTCTGTGTAGAAGATGCGCCGCTTCCTCTTTCCCTCTCAACGTGGCTTACATCAAACGTCATTTCCGCTTCTCGCCAATAATTTACAAGCTTTACAAACTTTCTATCTGCTTTTCGGACAAATGTTATACTATTTGCATCTTGTAATCTGCAGAATGTGATTTTCTTTTCGGTGCCAATTTGTTCAGTTTCCTTACACTGCACTTTGCCGAAATGCGCTCTTGGGCGTCAAACCTAGTGAACACTTGATTTGAGGGACGGAGCCTGAAGTACACACGAAGCTAAGTACTTCAACCGAAAAGCCAAACTTAACGCCGAGTACGCACAGCCTGAAGTAAAGCTTCGGGTTTATTTCGGCGCGAGAGTAAATCTTCGGTTTTGCCTTGGGCTCGGTCCTTCAAATCAGGTGAATCGGTCGGGTTCAGTCTTACATTAATTCCTGCAGGCAGGGTTGGGTCGGCAGGTTTTTTTTAAACCCCATCTTACCTCTACCGTTACACGACGTTATTTCTAACAACAGTATTCGCAACACTGGTAATAACATGATGCATTTTCATTATAGAAATACATATCAAACTTGTAGCCTTTTGTGTAAATCACATACCTGTCAACCTGTACAATTTTTTGCCGTACAAAGTATGTTTATTATGCATTTTAAGACGTGGGCGACGTACAAGAAAATCTGTGCGGAAAAACGCAAACTGGTCAATTATGGGTACCATGCGGTATACACCGACTATGACGAAACGGCAAATCAATCAAGTCAAACGAGTTCGCCGCGGTAGCCTCTATCGTTTGTTTTTTTTCGTTGCAAACGAAGCGAGCGCTTTGATGCTCCTGTGCGCATGCGTCTGCCGCCTCGGATTTCATGTGGTAGTTATGTAGTGAAAGGAAGTCCGTCTCTTTAGAGAACCGGCTTTTTCAGATCAACTCATTCAAGACTCTCAAAGGGATTACTTGATTTGATGCATTATATTATGAATCATTATTGTTGTATGAATACGTTAAGAAAAAAAGGAAGTATAAAAGTAGAAAATGAAAAAAGACAGGTTTGTGGTTATCCCTTTAATCAGTATATTACCAAAAATAATTTAATGCAGAAAATTAGTTCATAATTTGAATAAGAACATGTATTATTCTACTTAATTATATTTGCATGTATTTTTTCCTTCTACAGTGAACGTCCAAGCTACTTTAAATTTTGAACTTTTTTTATAATAAACCTCATTCATGTCGAGCAACTTAGTATCTCACAACAAAATGTTAATTAAAATTATATGATATAAAACACATGTACAATATAACATGTTACACTGCATAAATAAACACGTTTGAAAAAAAAAATGGTGTAAGGTTGTTTTGTATTTTGTAAGGGTAAATGCAACATTTTATAAGGGCAGGAGCCGTGGAGCTTGACAGGTATGCAATCAGTAAAAAAGTGTCTCTCAGCTTCAGAAGGGTTGGTGACCCCTGATAGATAGCATGCCTAAAATTGTCCTTTAATGCTTTCTCCTGTTCTTTAATAACAGTGCCTGTGTAACATGTTTTCTCTTATGTCTTCCACATCTTCAGAAAACTACATAAGTAGCGGTTATTCCGCGACTTTAAAAACGATACACGATAGAATGCATGATCCATGACTCTGACATCGATTGCAACACCTATTTCTAGATCCCGTTCACAAGCATTTATCTTAATTATCTACAGCTGGCTTGTTAAGCGTGCAACCGATTAAGCCAAAATGCACCCAACAAATTAGCCTGGATTTCTTTATTTCTAGTCTTTATTTTTTATTTTATTTCCAATTTTCAGCAATAACCCTGGGACGACGCTCAGTGTATCATTTATTCGTCCTCATTGTAAAGTCACGTATAAATTCCCCCATTTTCTGTCAGACAATTCATTGCATAAACACAATGGCCAAGACAGACGCCATTTCTGCATACAAGCAAAACAACATAAGGCAAAATGAGAACTAATTATAAAAAAGACTCAAATTTGCATTACCGTTCTGCGGTGAACAAACTCCAACGTTAGCTCAATGTTATCTTCCTCTTCAGTAAAAAACAAGTGACTAAACACCACCCGAAAACAAATTCAGTTTAAAAAAATCGTCGTGTTTTAACATACCTTGCATAATTTCGAAGCTTTCTCCTTGATATTGAATCCGACATCGACGTCTCTATGGAAACATTCGTCAACCGCGATGCATTGTGGGATAGCATACCAACCGTGTTGCCTTCATGACGCCGATTATAGCACATGGTGCGTGTAATCCATGTCCCTGAATTTGAAATGAAGAAATAAATACAAATGTATTCAATTGAGAAAAAACAATGCAAATATATTTCACTTGATCCTAACAACTATCAAGAGTGATGAATTGCTGGTTCACTGTGATAACCGCGGCGAAAGGTTTTTCCACACGGGACTCTGAAGGCATCTCCTACTTCCGAAACAACGTCACGTGACTCATTGTTTTGGTCTTTCTTCCGGGTTTCATTCAGATACACTCCTGCTTAAAAGATCAGCTGTAATACTAAATATAGAAAATATTCACATCATTATTGGACAGAAGATCCTTTGATTCGAATGCCCGATTCCTCGCCTGATATTATATTGTGCACATAGCAATTAAAAACTATATCCAAACTCGTAAAGGGTGTTCGCCAAGGGGAATCATGGCGGCCGTTGACAGCTTTAATTTGCTGTTCAGGGAAATCTCCCGATCTTGCAGCGTCTACCAGGAGACGCTAGCCGTGGTGGGTGCTCTTTACACCGTTAGCAGGGCTGTCATCTTGCTCAGGGACTGCTGTGTGATGGTCAGGGTGCATTTCCTGCCAAGGATGATCTCCAGCATGAAGCTGAGGCAAATATATGGAGATTGGGCTATTGTGTACGGTAAGAACCTCACATGCAG
This sequence comes from Urocampus carinirostris, assembly GCF_059441175.1. Taxonomy (NCBI): domain Eukaryota; kingdom Metazoa; phylum Chordata; class Actinopteri; order Syngnathiformes; family Syngnathidae; genus Urocampus; species Urocampus carinirostris. The sequence continues at coordinate 11,069,970 of NC_142368.1, forward strand.
CAAGTTGTACATATGTAGAAGTACACAACGTGTCAGGTGAAGTCATGTTTATTTGTGAAGCCCTTTAACACAAGGAGTCTCACAGGGTTGCACAGACTATTGCAAACTACAAACTATTATTACACCATCCCCTGATCTAAAACCTACATGAGGGCAAGGAAAAACACAAAACCTCAACATGAAGTAAATGAAGAAACCTTGAGAAGGGACCGCACGTGAGTTAATCCCCCACAAGAAGTCTCAAAGAGCTGCACAGGCTACGAACTATTGCAAACTACAGACTATTATTACACCATCCCCTGATCTAAAACCTACATGAGGGCAAGGAAAAACTCAATCCTCAGTCAAGTCAAATCATGTTTATCTGTGACACAATTAATCACAAGTAGTCTCAAAGGGCTGCAAAGACCACAGATTATTGCAAACCACAGGCAATTATTACACCATCCCCTGATCTGAAACCTACATGAGGGCAAGGAAAAACTCAAAAACCTCCGCATGAGAGAAGCGAAGAAACCTTAGGTCTAGATTTAAACACACTGAGGTTGCAGATCGAATCTCAGAAGTCAGAGTATTCCACAGCACCGGGGTCCGAATGGAGAATGCTCTCTGCGGATCTCTTCTTGGCTCTTGGGATCCATGGTAGATCAGCGTTTTCAGAGCGAATGCTCCGGACAGGAATATAGGGGGGAAATTCAATCTGAAATGAGGGGGCAAGTCCATGCACTGTTCTCATAGTTATAGGGTCAGTGATACTTGGGAAAAAGTCACATGACATTTTAGGCACATATGTCGAACTCATGAGGCCAAATGGGGCCTGTCACCTCATTTTTATGTTGTCCTCAAGAGCTTAACGTGCCTGTGCGTTTAAAACTTAATCAATAGTCTTTTGACCCAAAAACAAACAAAAAAAAACAAGTTTATGGTTAAGTAGACACTCAGACTAAGGAGATAAGACATCAATGTTTTTTGAATTTACATTTATTTAATCTCTGTGATTACAAAAGCAGATCCACCAAAGAAGGTGGGCAAAGAACAGCAACATGATTGTCAAAACCAAAAAAACACAGTAAGGCATAATAGTCAAAAGAATGAATTGGCATCCCATGCAATCTCCTTTTGTCTGTGTCCAACATTGAGGATATAATTAACTTCTCAACTACGTTTCCCACAATGCCTGTCGACTATAATACCCACAACAAAATGATGGCACAGCGGAGAACAGCAATTCCCTATCAATGCTGATGAATGTATTTGAGAAATAGATTATCTGATAAGTGTCCTACATTTCATTATTTTAACATGTTTAGTTAATATGAGGGCAGCACGGTAGGGCAGTGGTTAGCCAAGTGGGGCACAGTTCTGAGGTCATGAGATCGAATCTTCCTGTGTAGAGTTTGCACGTTCTCCCCGCGATTGCGTGGGTTTGTGGGTTTCCTCCGGGCACTCCGGTTTCCTCCCACATTCCAAAAACATGCGTTTCAGGTTAATTGCCTGGTCCAAATTGTCCCTAGGTGTGAATGAGCTGGGATGGGCTCCAGCACCCCCGCGACCCTACTGAGGATAAGCGGTGCAGATAATGGATGGATGGATAGTTAATATTACATTTATATGTGTATTGACATTTTCTTATGTAAATGTAATGTGTGTCACGAATTATTTTACATACCATTCAATTTTCGTATATCCAGACTTTAAAGAGCACCTAAAAACCCCAATTTGGACAGAATTATTAAGAAGCGCACCTTTTAACACCACAGAATACAGCATAGAGATTGAAAATGCATACAGTAATTAAATATATGCGTCACCATACAAAGATTAATGGTAATACCAGGATTAGCCATAATTGTGCAATGATTGATCAAATAGATTTACATCGCTGGCCTAAATTTTGAAACCTTGTATACTACTGGAATCAGACTCTAGTAGTGGCAGTGAGAGTGCTACTTCTACTACCTTTACCACTATAAAACCTGTGGTATAAATGACATGCGACAAGGCATAGTAGACCATACCTCGTTATTACACTGTTTTCTGTTGTGCATTGTAATAGGTTAAAAAGACTCTCCACTTCTTCACCAACAAATGTCAGAAAATGGAGGAAACAAAGTCTTACAACAAAATACTATACAAGCTCTTTAATGTACGCGTATTTATTAAACCGAGAGGATATTGACGCGCAGGTGAAGAAGTGGAGAGACAGTTTAACCGATCAGAATGCACTATGCAAATCAGCGTCATTGCACCATTCGTGAACATATTGTGATATTTGGATTGTGTAATGCCATTTTGTGTTTCATTGGTACCACTAGTGGTCTTGAGGTAAAGAATTGGCGTTCTCGACACCATTATTCGGGTTTGATTCCCATTCTAGGCCAACATTTTCTAATTTTGATCGGCAGCACATAGAAATGCAATGTGCTGCATAACATGCGTCCGTACACAAGGAAGCGCTTACATGCACCTTATAGTCCTGTGCGCCTCATGTATGAAAAATATGCGACAAAAGACTATTTTTGGACTGCCATTATGATGTGGCCCTCAGCAAAAATGAGTTTGACCCTGTTTTAGGGTGCAGTAAAGAAACAAGCTTAGCAGGTTCGTGAATGAGAACTCTGAAGCAACCACAAGTGTAACAAAATACAAATCATTCCATTAATCCATTCATGTCGCCCATCAGGCGCATCGGAACCTGTGGCGCAGGCCTACTCCGAGGAGCTGGCCCGGCACGGCCTGAGCATAATCTTCATCACGCACAGCCGCTTCAACATTTCCGACTTTGCCGCAAATCTCTCCCAGATCTACGGCGTGGAAACCGTCGTCGTCCCTGCGGACCTGGGCTGGGACCACGCGGCCGGCAAGCTCGTCGTAGAAGCCCTGAGGGGCAAAGATGTGGGCTTTCTGCTCAATTGTGTGGAGGAGGCGTGCGTGACATCTCAGGATCTGGTGGAAATGTCTGAAGAGAAGCTGATGGGAGCGACGGCCGGTAGCGTAGCGGCCGTTACACTGCTGACCCGCTTGGTGCTGCCGGGTATGCTGACACGCAGCAGAGGAGCCGTGGTCAACATCTCGTCTGCAGCGGGATGCAGGCACATACCTGGGAGAGTGATGCTCACAGCTGCCACAGTGAGAACATAAAAAAAAGATCAGAAGATGAAAGATGCACTCGTTTGTCCACATTTGGGCAATATTTGGGTTGTAAGATATACCGTAAATTCCGGACTATAGAGCGCACCTGATTATAAGCCGCACCCACCAAATTTCGGGTGGAAAACCGATTTTGTACATACAAAAGCCGCACCTGTATATTAGCTGCATGCGCCCACATTGAAAAAACGCAATACAAACACGAAATTAACTCATACCGGATACAGTCCAAAAAACACAGCCGGCAAAATGAACGGAAAATTACACCGGTACTTAAGATTTAATGCAAACCTGCAGAGTCCGGGTGCCCGTTGAAAGTAATCCAAGGAAAAAAGTGTATATTTCCAAAGGTAAGGGTGGGAAAAATATATATCCACTATTGTCGGCCGCGTCCACAAACACGTCTCACCTTTACTCCACTTCCCGTCAGCCCGCGTTTGCCCCGCCCCTTCTTTCTCATTTGCTCGTACAAAACATATCAAAATAAGTTTCTAAAATAAATACATTACAAAAATATACAGTTGCAAATACATATTATACATGGTTACACATATCAGGGATGTGATTTGACCAAAGTGAAATTATCTGAAAATTAGCGGGGGGGGGGGGGGTGTGATTGCTAGCTGGGGGGGGGGGGGGGAAACCAGGTAGGACCAGGGCAGTGCCCTGGTGGGGGGAAAAGTGGGGCGAAGCCCCCCCCCGGAGCTCATGGGTTTTTTTAAGTACTTTCAATGCACTCAGATGACAAAGAAATAGACAAGACAACAGCATAAATTTTCAATGTATATTGAACTATCCCATATAAAATTACAGTTTAAGTCAACTCAAAATCAGTCACATTAAAAAACATTTCCCCAACGCCACTATCTTAATTGTAAAGAAGATGGTTCCAGTGGCAAGGGAGACCCTAGACGACCGGCATCTTTCTACAACTGCAGGCGGCTAACGGGATCCAGGTCTGTAGGAAACCGCCTCAAAGCGTGCCGCCACCAGCTTTTGGGATCACTCTTAGTCTGGACTCTACCCTTCGACCTGTTCGGCTTGGGTAACCCTACCAGGAGTACGAGACTCCCGCCGACATAGCTGACTGGAGTTCTTTCACGTGTTTTTTGCTCTTTGCGTGACTTTCAAGAGCTTTGAAACCTCTCCCACCATAGTCGATGGTATCATGACACCAAATGCAAAGTGCTTTCCCGGCACGATCGATCTTCCGAATAAAGTCATTGAACAAATTCGTCACAGTCTTCTTTCCAACATTCGTAGATAATTCCTTCTCCAACCAGTCCCATCGAAACTTGTTTTTTACAATCTTATCAATTTCTTTAGCTCGCGGAGCATCTTTGCGTTCGATCACGGACATCTTTCTTTAAACACCCGGCAAAAACGTGTGAGAAATGAACAATGGCACACTCCTATAACAAGCGCGTTTATTGGTCAACACGAGACTTCAACCAATCGCAAGTACGTTTCATTTCAGTTACGGAAACACTCAAATGGCATGCTGTCGAGACGAAATCGTTTTTTTTTACCAATTAAAACACCGGAAATTTTAAAATTTTATTTTTGGAGATAAAAAAAGCGGAATTCCGCGAATTAGCGGAAAAATCACATCCCTGACATATTTACAAAGAAAGACGGTACACCGAGAGTTTTCAAAGCTTTAATAATAATATTATAACTTTCATCCCAAACCGTGCCTGTGAAGGGTAGCAAAACGCTACTAGCAACACGCTCGCAACACAGTAAACAGCTCTGTTAAAAAAACATACAGCACCTGAAGTGAGCACGGTAAGCCGTCATCATCTTCCTCCTTATAGCTGACGTTAACAAAGTCGTCTTCCTCCAGTCTGGGAAAGAGACTTATTTATATAGACGTCGTCCCACGCTCCCTTGTTCAAAAACACGCTAGCATCACGCTCGCAAAGTGAAGCTTGCGCGCGATAGCTCTGTTTCCTTCTATATTGGACTGCCCGATTGCATTTAGCTTGAAAGTTGCGTCATGTGCCTTTCTTTTTGCTATTTGCTTGATGAGGAAATGTCCACGCTAATTTAATTTGTACACAATCTAAGAAGTTGCAGTCTAAATCTTACCTCTTGTACTCGAGCGCCGCTGGCAGCCGTTAGAAAAATTACATCAATTGGCCGCATCACTGTATAAGCCGCAGGGTTGAAAGTTTGGGAAAAAAGTAGCGGCTTATAGTCCAGAATTTACGGTAATAGTTGACCTCAAAAAGATGGATTTGGGGAATCATGTACTATGTCTTTGACTCTTCAGGGCTACTTGGATCATTTCTCACGAGCTCTTCACCTTGAATACGGTGCCAGAGGCATCTTTGTACAAAGTCTCCTTCCATTCCAGGTCTGTTGTAATGTGAGAAAAGTACAGTAATTTCTGCACTGTAAGGCACACCAGAATATAATGCACACGAAATTGAGACTACAGTAAGAGCTACTGTGTGTATGGTACATATTAATACAATGCATTAATGCAGTTATTTTTCTTCACATATTAATGCATTGCAAAACAGAAAGTCTTACAACAAAGTACTGTACAAGCTCTTTAATTTACGCATACATTCATCCATCCATTATCTGCACCGCTTATCCTCAGTAGGGTCACGGGGGTGCTGGAGCCCATCCCAGCTATCCTCAGGCAGTGGGCAGGGGACAACCTGAACCGGTTGCCAGCCACAACACATTCACTCATTCACACCTTGAGACAATTTGTACTGGCCAATTGCATGTTTTTGGAATGTGGGAGGAAATCGGAGTGCCCGGAGGAAACCCACAAAAGCACGGGGAGAACATGCAAACTCCACACAGGAAGGTTCGATTTCATGACCTCAAAACTGTGCTGCGCACGTGCTAACCACTGCGCCGCCGTGCTGCCCCGTACGCATACATATTAAACATAATTTTATTTCATAGTTGTCAATCTAAAGGGAGTATGTACGGTAGGGAGAATATCTCCATTAGGACGAATTGAGCGTCTCACACTCTGTGCCGTAAATTCCGTGCTCACGCTTGCCCCATTGCCCCATATAAGCCTCCCCACGCCCTTCATACAATTTGTTACGGGTGTCCAGGGTTGGGTAGGGTTACTTTAACTTGATTACTTTTGGATTACTCCAATACCAAATATGCTAATAAAAGACAAAAGAAACTAAATATGAATACAATTACTAAATTTTGTGCAGGCTTGGGGAGTAACGAAATACATGGAACGGCAAAAAAAATGTTGGCAAGCTGTTTGGATTTATTTTCTTTTGTTTCTGTTGCATTTGATGTTAGTTTTGCCGGAGATCAAAGAGATCAAAGCCAGGAGAGAAAGCTTACCACGTGTTGTGAGTCATAATTTTATTCATATTTAGTTTCTTTTGTCTTTTATTAGCATATTTGGTATTGGAGTAATACAAAAGTAATTGAAAGTAATCCAGTTAAAGTAACCCTACCCAACCCTGCCGGTGTCACACAACCAAATATGTGACCCACTGATTTCCGATTTTTTTTTTTAAAGTGGTGCATCTGGCTTTGATGCAAGTATGCAGGTTAGGGAGAATATCTCTATTAGGATGAATTGAGCATCTTATACTCTGTGCTTCAATATATATATATATATATATATATATATATATATATGCCCACCCTTCAAAAACTATTCCTGACAGATTGAGGCTTCTATGTAACAACATAAATGAATGCATGACTGTTCAATGATCATATGGACTCTGTGATTCATGATTTAACAAGTAGGGGGATAATGCAGTAACGCACCCATGTAGTGACAACAGTAAAATTACAAAATTTTATATCGTGCACATCACAGTAATTGCGTTTGTAATGCATTAGTCCCAACTCTTGTAGGGATATATTACTGTTCACATGTATTGTATTTGCTATCTTGTTGACGTGCACCTCTTGTTAGATTCATTTATAAACGGTTATTATTCTTCAAAATCAAATTCTGCATTGGTTTCAAACATGATTTCTATCTTTCCCGGCCGATGTTTTAACACGCAGATAACCTCCAGTAAGAGACGGGCCGCGACGTCCACAGAGGGATGGCTTACGCCCACACCGCAGGTTTATGCTCGCCACGCCGTCTCCACTCTTGGCGTGTCCAATCGGACCACTGGATATTGGCCGCACTCACTGCTGGTAGGCAATCGAAATCCACACACCCCCACGACTATACTGTGCAGTGTTTCGCTGAAAATTTTTTGGAAACCCTTGTGGGTGAATAGTCACCTTTCCCCTTCCCCTTCCCTTCCACTAACTTCCCCAACCCAACCCAACCCAACCTGTGGAATTCGTAAAGCCTTCATATTTCTCCTGTAATCTTGAGAGCTTGCAAACAAACACTTATTCGAGAGACTCCATATCAATTTTGTCATTGGGATTCAAACCACTGAAATATTTCTTTCTCCATTGCTGGGAACTGTCCAAAATGTTTTCACTTTTCCAGGCATGCTGTATTGCAAAAATAGTTTTACAAATAACTGGACCAACACGTTTACCGTAAATTCTGTACTTTCCTTCGCCCCATTGGTTTATTGTTTTGGTATAAGCCAGGCCCGCTCCACACGCTCTCTGCCATTTGCGAAGGTGACACACAACCAAACTTGCGCATTTAAGCCGACAATTTTAGTATTTTGTTTTATAGTTGGAAATACTGTACATTTTAGATGAGAGTATATATATAGTCAGGGAAATATCAGTAGGGAGAAATACTTGTACCCTGTGTTTGAGACAGTGCCACCGTAACTGTATTGAGTTGCAGGGTTACTTTTGGATGACTCCACTACCAAATATGCAAATAAAAGACAAAATAAATTAAATATGAATACAATGATGACTCACAACACGTGGTAAGCTTTCTCTCCTGGCTTTGATCTCTTTGATCTCCGGCAAAACTAACATAAAATGCGACAGAAACTAAATGAAAATCAATCCAAACAGCTTGCCGACATCATTTTTGCCGTTCCATGTATTCCGTTACTCCCCAAGCCTGCACAAAATTTAGCAATTCTATTCATATTTAGTTTATTTTGTCTTTTCCTAGCATATTTGGTATTGGAGTCATCCAAAAGTATTCGAAAGTAATCCAGTTAAAGTAACCCTACCCAACCCTGTTGAGTTGTACTTTGAAGTGCCATATAAACATACCAATTCCAATTTGCTGACGTGATTAGCGGTGTGATGCTGGCTAACTCAAGGTGCATCAGCGATCTGAGGTACCGATTGAATGGCATTGAAACTCGTAACCTGTTTTTAATGAGTAGCGGTGTAGCGCACCATATTTATTAAAAACATATTTTACTTTTCATTACAGAGAAGAAGTACCCCCTGACACAGTTATCTCTCCATTGATTACATGTGTTTCTTTCCTCCCCAGTACGCATTGATGAGGAGCATGCCAGATTGGATTTGGGTCTTGGGCTGGCGAGTCTTTATGGAATAAAGGTGGATTGTCATAAATTGTGTGATAGTTTTGCTCTTCTTCCAGATATTAAATGGAAATGCTCAAGGAGGTAAAGTTGTGTTGTTTCGTTTGGACATTTTTGTGCAATTATAATGCACAAAACGGTACAAAGACTTTCTTATTTGTGTGCTTTAACCCACAAGTGTAGAAACAGGCGGCCCGCGGGCCGCATCAGGCCCGTCAAGGTTTTGATCCGGAGACAACACTGAAAGAAGCGCAAGAGAAAAATGAGCTGCAGTAACTGTAGTAGTATTTCTCTCTCGCTCTCTCTAAATCTTCTTTTTTCCTCTATCTCTTTTTTCCTTTTTTTTTGATCCATCTGTCTATTTCGCTTTTTCCTTCTTTTTTCTCTCTTTCTTACTTCCCTTCTTTCTCTCTCTGTTTCTCATGCTTACTATATTCCCTCTCTTTTCTTTCTGTCTTTTAAACTTTCTCTCTTTCTTTCATATTCTCTTTTTTCCTGTCTATTTCCCTCTTTTTTCTATCTATTTTTCTCCTTTTTTACTCACGTTCTCTCTCAGTATCGTGCTCTTTCTCTATTGTTCTTTCTAATTATGTCACTTTATCTCCTTTTTTCTGTCTCCCTTACCTTCATTTTTTCTCTCTTTCCTTGAATCTACTAGTCAAACCCTTGTGAGATTGTTATTTTCACACATGTGGGCCCCAGCTAAAATGAGTTCGACACCCCTGTGTTAACTCATTTCTCTTCTCGTGTATAAATGTCCAACTCTTATGTGTCTTATAAAATCATATACAGGTTTTTGGCTCCCTGTGATTTTTTTGGTGAATCATTTGCACAAGCTGACTTATCATCTGGAATTTGTCCACCCTCTATTGACACTGTCTCAGATTCAAACGTGACTTGGTGTCAAAACAAAGAATGCGTAAAAGGAATAAACGTTAAAAAGAAAAACAAACATTTTTTCGAATCATAATTTTTGACACCATGTTTTTATTTTTTATTGAGATGGGGCAAATGCCGATACCAGTTCTCGGTATTGTGGCCAGTGGCTCAGTAAATTTTTAAGAAATGTTGCATTTGCACATATCCTTATGATATATAAGATAATACATATGCCATGTGAATGAGATTTAACTTTTACTAGTTGTATACTTCATTTTTTCTTTTCTTTTAAATTTCACACCACTGTTTTACAATGGATTAGAAAGTAGGTATTGCATTTGTAGTCCATGCTGCAACACCCATAGGTTTTTCGCAGTGTTTGTTAAGTCATGTTTTTATATAGCCCTTAATCACAAGGACTCTCAAAGGGCTGCACAGATTATTGCAAACTACAGACTATGAGGAAAAGGAAAAGACCTTGAAAAGGGACCACACATGAGGTAATCGCCCATAAGCAGTCTCAAAGGGCTGCACGGACCACAGACTACTGCAAACTACTGACTATTATTACACCATCTCCTGACCTAAAACCGACACGAGGGCAAGAAAAAACTCAAAAACCTTAGTCATGTCAAGTCATGTTTATTTGTGACACTCTTAATCACAAGGAGTCTCAAGGGGCTGCACAGAACACAGATTATTCCAAACTACAGACTTATTACACCATCTCCTGATCTAAAACACACATGAGGGCAAGGAAAAACTCAAAAACTTCAACATGAGAAAAATGAAGAAACCTTGAGAAGGGGCCGCACATGAGGTAATCCCCCACAAGAAGTCCTAAAGAGCTGCACAGACTATTGCAAACTCCAGACCATTATTACACCATCCCCTGATCTAAAACCTACATAAGGGCAAGGAAAAACTAAAAAACCTTAGTCAAGTCAAGTCATGTTTATTCGTGACAGCCTTAATCACAAGGAGTTTCAAGGGGCTGCACAGAACACAGATTATTCCAAACTACAGACTTATTACACCATCCCCTGATCCAAAACCCACATTAGGGCAAGGAAAAACTCAAAAACCTCAACATGAGGAAAATGAAGAAACCTTGCGAAGGGACCACACATGATGTCATCCCCCTCCCAGGATGACCAGGCTGCAACGGATGTTGCAATGACAAATATGGAGATATTGTCAACATGAAATATAGGCCATTCATAAGCTATAGAATAGAAGTGTGTTTTAAGCCTAGATTTAAACAGTTCCACTGAGGTTGCAGATCGAATCTCAGAGGGCAGAGCATTCTACATCATCAGGGTCCGAATGGTTTTCTTCTTGGCTCTTGGGAACAGCTAAAAGCCACAATCAGGCAAACAAATATCAATTTTTCTAGACTGCTACTAGTTTCAAATGTAAAATGCCATAGACTAGGGTACATAGTTTAGCATTCACGTCAAAATAATCCAAAAACCTGCAATGCTTTGACTTAAAATGAGCTTATAAACACATGGTCAGAGGTAATCATGTTAGTTTGGTTGCTTTACGTCCATTTGAGGAAGACCAAACAAGACGTTGCAGGCCTTTCCTCCAGAACTTTTCCGGGTTTTGTTGCGATGCGTAGGATGGAACCTTCCAGATAACACGGCAACAAAACGACAAGGCGCTCACTTTTACCCCCACCAAGACACTGACGCTCTTCATCGTTGTGGGTATGTACCTCTGCGCAGATTATTATTACTATTAATTAATTCATATAAATAGCTGCAATTGCTAAAGTGAAAAGATCTTCCATTACACCTTCTTTTGTATTGAGTTTAATCTGATTAATGTTTTTAGATATTTATTGACTCAATGATTGATGAAAAATAAAAGAAATATTCGATTAGGTTTTAAAGTGCAAATGACAACCATGTGTGGTACAGATTTTACAGATTAAGGAACTGGTAGTTAAAAAATGTGATACTTGTTTCATAGTTAATCTTGTCTTTTAAATGTTTTTTTTTACTCTTTTGTGTGTGCGTTCATCACTCGCTATCATCCAAGGTTGAGCTTTTGCTGACTCGCTGATAAAACGTGGGCTTTTTTCAATTGCACCTACTCGCCAGCTGTACTCCAATCACACAAGCTTTTGTTTCTGTGACCTTCCGGGACCTGTGGTACTCTTTCTAGCATTGCTGCAAAATGCAAACAAGGTCAAGTCGAGTCATGTTGATTTGTGACGGCCTTAATCACAAAGAGTCTCAAAGGGCTGCACAGACCACAGACTATTGCAAATTACAGACTATTAAGACACCATCCCCTGATCTAAAACCTACACGAGGGCAAAGAAAAACTCAAAAACCTCAGTCATGTTTTTTGTGACGACCTTAATCACAAGTCTATATGTTTATCAAAGGCAGAACAGTGACCTTACACCGGCACAAATATTTGTGAACCATCCATCTGCACTGGTTATCCTCAGTAGGGTCGCAGCAGTGCTGGAGCCCATCCCAGCAAACTTCACACAGGAAGATTGTGGTCGCTGGACTTGAACCCTGAACCTCTGCACTGTGTGGCTGCAAGCTAACCACGCAGTCATTGTGTCGCCCTATGATTGTGAACTCTAACAAGCATGTTTGTACAATTCACATGTTAACCACAAGAGGGCTCTCGAAGACCATTTTATATGTTTCTCAAAGGCAGAGCAGTTAACGTATGCAGTATCATTTAATTCCAACTAAGCATTTCCAATTTTATCCACCATATTTTCCGGTAAGTAAGGCGCACGGGATTATGAGGCGCAATTTCAAATTTCTGGCCAATTTTGGGGTTTTTAGGTGCAGCTTATAGTCTGAAAATACGGTAATTTAGCCAATTTATCACACCAAGTGTCAAAACTAAAAGTGTTAAACTAACATAGCCTGCCATGTTGTTTCCAAGTTTAGGAAGCGTGGAATCAAAGAGTGCGCCGAAATGGGCGAATGGGATCTCCTGGGACGCCTGCTGGATAAAGTGCAGTCTCACACTACGGTTATTGGGAAAATCTGGCTCACTGTTCTTTTTGTCTTCCGCATTTTGGTCCTGACCACCGGTGCCGACAGGGTAAGTTCAACAGATTGGATTTTGACATTTAAAAGGTTGGTTTCGTTTACTTAAACTCCACGTTATTAGTAAAAAAAAAAAAAAAAGGAAAATTGTTAGAAAATGTCTACTGTTGCAAAGGCACTGAGTGAAAAAATATAAGAGTAGTAACAAGCGTTATAAACAGGGTTGGGTAGGGTTACTTTGACTGGATTACTTTCAATTACTTTTGGATTACTCCAATACCAAATATGCTAATAAAAGTCAAAATAAACTACCGTAAATATGACTCACAACACGTGGTAAGCTTTCTCTCCTGGCTTTGATCTCTTTGATCTCCGGCAAAACTAACATAAAATGTGACAGAAACAAAATGAAAATAAATCCAAACAGCTTGCCAACATCATTTTTGCCGTTCCGTGTATTCCGTTACTCCCCAAGCCTGCACAAAATGGAGTCATTTTATTCATATTTAGTTTCCTTTGTCTTTTATTAGCATATTTGGTATTGGAGTAATCCAAAAGTAATTGAAAGTAATCCAGTTAAAGTAACCCTACCCAACCCTGGTTATAAAGCATGTTGGACTGTGAATTTATGTATTAATTCAAGCTACATCTTACTGCTATCATGAATATCTGGTGTTAAAGATACTCTATATCAGTGACGTGCAGTTTGGGGGAGGCAGGGGAGGCTGTGCCTCACCTATCATGGAAATATCAAATCAAAATATATTAAATAGTTATATTTATACCCTGCGACTGGCTGGCAACCAGTTCAGGGTGTCCCCTGCCCACTGCCCGAAGATAGCTGGGATGGGCTCCAGCACCCCCGCGACCCTACTGAGGATAAGCAGTGCAGATAATGGATGGATAGTTATATTTATTCAGTGTTAACGTTCATATTTGTGGATTTTCTTTTTAACAGATGACTGAATTTATATTTACCATTCAAATACAATAAATTCTTTTTTACTGCATTTCAAACGCTGCAGCTGGACTAGAACTGGTGCGGACCAGGGAACAGGACTGTTTTGTTAAAACAAAACATCACATTGTGGCGCTATTAAGACATTTGTTTATGGACTGTGTCCGTAGCTGTCAAGCTGTCATTACTGTATACCAGGGTTGGGTAGGGTTACTTTAACTGGATTACTTTCAATTACTTTTGGATTACTCCAATACCAAATATGCTAATAAAAGACAAAAGAAACTTGGCAAAATGTCTGTACTACGGACAGACTGAAGATCTTTTCTTCCTCATGCCATGAGGCTCTTTAACTCCACCCGGCAGAGTAAAGGCCCACATTAAACCACACCACCTACATTGGATATTACCGAATCTTACTGCAATATGTATTCTGTGAAGCACTATTTAGTTACTCCATATAACACGCTACAGTCGGCATTTGCACGTCACACTGGGTATTTGTATATTGTATTCTTTTGGCTTTATTATTGTACTGTTCTCAGCTCAGGGATGCTGCTGGAAATGTGAATTTCCCTTCGGGGATGAATAAAGTATCTATCTATCTATCTATCTATCTATCTATCTAAAGGCTGCACTCTGAACTCCTACTGCCCAGCGGTGTGTGTTTTCATACCTTTCTATTTTCTCTTGCTTTGTTTCAATGGGCAGAAAAAAAGTATTTTCCTCATCTTTTCTCCTAGTCCACTTTTTTGCACGTCTTTCAAAGGGTCCATGTGAATGATAGCTTTTCGTAGCGGTAATATATAGTAGAGATTATATCCAGACAGAAGAGCAGCTTCAGCGACAGACTGCTGTCACTGTCTTGTACCACGGACAGACTGAAGAGATCTTTTCTTCCTCGTGCCATGAGGCTCTTTAACTCCACCCGGCGGAGTAAAGGCCCACATTAAACCACACCCCCTACATTGCATATTACCGTACTTTTATTGCAGTGTGTATTTTATGTAGCACTATTTAGATACTATATACAACACGCTACAGTGAGTATTAGCACGTCACATTGGGTATTTGTATATTGTATTCCTTTTGCTTTATTATTGTATTGTTCTCAGCGAAGGGATGCTGCTGGAAATGTGAATTTCCCTGCGGGGATGAATAAAGTATCTATCTATCTATCTATCTAGAGTGTTTAGGGAGCCGTAAGGGGACACGAAGAGCATGGCGGGATTCACACCTATGCATCGGTTGCTAGGTAGAACTGGGAGTGGTGAATGGTGGCACACACTGTACTGCATTTTTTTACTTTGTATCCTGAAACGCCTTTGTAATGTTCAGGTAGTTTGTAACCTGAAACGTTGGTATGTAAATACATTTGTAAGTCGGGGTACCACTGTATTGCTAATATTACAAAAATCCCGTCTACAGCCTTCTGAATTTTAGTGAGTACATTGAGTTTTGTTCTGAGAAACAAAACGGCTGACGCGAGTTTCTCGGTGAGCAGGTTTGGGGCGACGAGCAGTCCGACTTTGTGTGCAACACGCAACAGCCGGGCTGTGAGAACGTGTGCTACGACCACGCCTTCCCCATTTCCCACGTGCGCTTTTGGGCCCTGCAAATCATCGCCGTGGCGACACCCAAGCTTCTCTACTTGGGTTATGTGCTACACATTATTCACGTTGAAAAAAAGGTAAAAAAAAAATACAAGTTCAGTGTTTATTTTCACCTACATCACTGGTGGGCTGCATTGTTTTCAAAAATGTGTATTGGCCTGGAATAAAAAAATGATTGATTTTGATTATTTCTATCAACTGAACAAGGAAGGCATATTAAAATGTTCTCGTATGCATATATAAATCCATACACTGCCATGAAAAAGTATTTGCCACCTTCCTAATTTCGTGTTTTTTTTGCATATGTATCACCAGGGTTGGGTAGGGTTACTTTAACTTGATTACTTTCAATTACTTTTGTATTACTCCAATACCAAATATGCTAATAAAAGACAAAAAAAACTAAATATGACTCACAACACGTGGTAAGCTTTCTCTCCTGGCTTTGATCTCTTTGATCTCCGGCAAAACGAACATAAAATGCGACAGAAAGAAAAATGAAAATAAATCCAAACAGCTTGCCAACATCATTTTTGCCATTCCATGTCATTTTATTCATATTTAGTTTCTTTTGTCTTTTATTAGCATATTTGGTATCGGAGTAATCCAAAAGTAATTGAAAGTAATCCAGTTAAAGTAACCCTACCCAACCCTGTGTATCACTCACAAAGGTGTCAGATCATCAAACCAATTTAACAACATTCTAAGACAATCCACAGAAATACAAAATGCAGATTTGAAATGTTAATTCCAATTATTAAGGCAACAAAAAAAAATAAAAACCTTTCTGGATTTATGTGAAAACCTCCCCTCCACGCTTGTTAAATCACAAAGTAACTGTGACTGATTTCAATTTATACAGGCCACCCCATCAATTAATTGCCACCATATATGCTGAATCAATAAACCACTTGAATAAAACCTCTTAGACAAAGTGAAGTTGGCTACAAAATCTAAAGAACCCAATTGACATGCCACGGTCCAAAGAAATTCCAGAAGAAATGAGAAAAAAGCGGCCACTTGTCAGAGCCATTATCCACAAATGGAGAAAACTAGGAACAGTCGTAATCCTTCCCAGGAGTGGTCACCAACTAAGATTACTACAAAAGTGACATGGCGGATCTTTCAAGAAGTTACAAAAGAAACTCAAAACACATCCAAGGAACTGCAGGCCTCGCTGGTTTCAGTTAATGTCAGTGTTCATGACTCTACTGTAAGAAAGACACAGGCCAAAAGTGACATCCATAGGAGAGTTCCCCACTGCTGTCATAAAAGAACATAGTCTTCTCACAGTTTCCAAAAACCTCGGTGGCCTTGGGGGTTTGGCGCCCATCCCGAGACTGGGAGGTTGCTGATTCAAGCCTCGGCCGGGTCATACCCAAGACTTACAACATTGGTACCCGTCGCCTCCCTGCTTGGCGCTCGGCATTAGGGGTTGGAATTGGGGGGTTTGGTCACCTAATGACTCCCAACACATCAGTTGGGTTGACCGAGGGGGCTGGTAATCCCCTCCTGTGTATCAATCTCCCAGAAATAGTCAGGAATGTGTTCATGACTCCAGCCACCTCCCACTAGGGGGATTGTCATGGTTGCCATGGCGCCCAATTGGTCCCTGCCGTGTGGTGCCAGGTTCTGTCACGGTTGCCACGGCCCCCAATTGGCCCCGCCCATTGACACCAGCTGAAACGCGTTGACAGATTGCTGCCGGACTATTTAAACCCGGTCTTGTGAGTCGCCTGGTGTCAGAGCGTCTGCGAAACTCCTGCTAGACTCTGTGTGATATGCCAAGTACTGTGAATCTCCATTTTGCCAGTGTTTTGATCCTGTTTTATTTTCGTCCCGATCTGTTTGATTTTGACCACTCCTTAGTTCTGATTTCAATCCACTTCCGCGACCATCGATCCCCGGATCGAGTGGGCGCTCATTCCTCCTCTCCGCAATAAACTGTGAGTAATGTTACGCAATTGGGTTCACATTCCTGCTTCATGTCCTGGTTCGTGACAGGGATACGGCTCCAGTATATATATATATATATATATATATATATATATATATATATATATATATATATATATATAATCTTGATTATGCTCAATGCTTTTGGAGAAATATTCTGTGGACTGATGAGTCCAAAAATTGAACTTAAGGGAAAGTGTGCAGCCTTTTACATCTGATGTTAAAATGGCATAGCATTTGACAGAATATGTGAAGCATGGGGGTGGCAGTGTCTGGGGCTGCTTTGCTGCCTCAGGACCAGGGCAACTTGTGGTTGACTGAATAATGAATTCTGGTGTTTACCAGAAGATCCTGAAGAGGGCTGTTCAGCCATCAGTTTGTGCCCTCAAACTCAAGCGCAAAAGGACAACGATCGGAAACACACCAACAAGTCCACCTCTGAATGGCTGAAAAAAAGAGAAGATTCTGGAGTGGCCAAGTCAAAGTCCAGATTTAAATCCAATTGAGATGCAGTGGTGTGACCTTAAACGGGCAGTTCATGCTAGAAAACCCTCCAATATGGCAGATTTGAAACAATTTTGCAAAGAAGAGTGGGGCAAATTCCTCCACAGCGTTGTGAAAGACTCATTACCCATTATTGTAAACGTTGGATTTCTGTTATCTCTGCCAAAGGTGTTCCAACTCGCTATAATCTTCAGGGGGCAAATACTTTTTCCATAAAGGGGCAGTTTTTAAAAAAAAAAAGTACTTTGATTAATAATTTTTAAAAAGGCATTCATCTTATAATTTGATTTACACCATTTGCATTTGGCAGGCTTGATTATTTAACTCAACGGGTTTTAAGTGACCCATCGGCTATAGTTTGCCTATGATAGTCAGATACCAAAATTCCCAGTCGAATAAATAAGCAGATTACGGTTTGTGGTAGCCATTTGCATTATCTTGTTTCTACCATGGATGTTTGTCTCTTGGGTGTACATAGGTTTTTTTGGGAGTTTATATTATTATTATTATGTGTTTTACTATTTTTATCCATGCATGAAGTTAAAGGAGCGCATTCGGAGACACGTGGAGTTCGACGATGAGGCCTTGCTGTTTCTTCAACGGAGCTTCAAGATGCCAAAATACATCAAAAGCAGCGGAAAGGTACATTGACGCTAAGAATTAGCAAGCCTTCGACATTTAAACGATATATAGTAGCGAAAACGTGAAGAGTAAACCCCGTTATAGCGAGGGATCACTGTAACTGAAAACCATTTGAATTATAAAACCTGTTTTGGTTTAACCAGACGAAAATATATCTGATTTTAGATGTGCTTTTGTTGGTATTAGTATTAATTTGCAATGTCTTAGAAAACGGTTCCATAGTAAAATGTACTGCTCTTGAATCGGATTTACAGTGGAACCTCGGTTCTCGACCATAATCTGTTCCAGAACCCTGTTCGAAAACCGATTTGGTCGATCACGGAAAATCGTTTTTTCCCATTAAAAGTAATGTAAAATCGTTTTAATCCGTTCCAACACCCTGAATGTTTAACACGAACGTAAACATGAAGCTAACCCAGGCTAATCGTATGTTCACGTTAGCGTAATCTTCCGCACGAAAGATTACGCTAACATGAACGTGTAAAAATAAAAAAATCAGGTCGTTTACACGTCATTTAGCACCCGGGTCTCCACAACAAGTGGTGAGCGGTTAAAGGATAAAGAAAAGATTTATAAATAGGATTTCTTACTTTTGTGGTGGTCTGCAGAAGCCATGCTCTATTCCCTCGAAATAATAATAATAATAATAATAATAATAATAATAATAATTTCCTTGTATTGTCATTCTGTGTAACAATGTACACAGAACGAAATGTCGATTGCACCTGACCCGTTGTAGCGAGCCGATGCAGCCGCAGCCAACAGAGGGCGCCGCCGACCACTTTTTAAGTCTTAGGAATGACTCGGCCGGGGCGCGAACCACCGACCTCCCAGTCTCAAAGCGGGCGCCTTACCATAGAAGGGAAACTCGCACATCTTCTTCATATTTTGCTATTATTTCTTTCTTAAATACAATAGTTGTACGCACTGCTCTTCTTTTTTCACATGTAGCAACTTTGCTGCTTGCACCGACCTTCTTCCGAGGCATAATTAGGGGTTAAAACACTCCGTTCACTGATATTAAAAACGAAAGAAAAAAGAAGTGCGCGCTCACGTGACAACAGTTCTTCACGTGGGGTGGGGGCAATCTACACCCGTACGCCGCTCAGCATCGCCCCTAGCGTACCGGCGTTCGAACTCCGATTTTTTGAACGAAAATAATTTCTTGAAATTTTTGGTCAAGAACCGATTCGTTCGAACTGAGAGGCGTTCGAAAACCGAGGTTCCACTGTATCATATATATTATTAATGAACATTTTGAGTTGCTCGACATGAATGAGGCTTATTATAAAAAAGTTAAAAAATGAAGTTGCTTGGATGTTCACTGTTGAAGGAAAAAATACATGCAAATATAATTAAGTAGAATAATACGTTTTCTTATTCAAATTATTAATTCATTTTCTGCATTAAATTATTGTTGGTAATATACTGATTAAAGGGATCACCACAAACCTGTCTTTTTTCATTTTCTCCTTTTAGACTTCTCAATTTCTTTATACAACATAATCATTCGTAATATAATGCATCAAAGCAAGTGAGCCGTTTGAGAGCCGGCTCTCTTTAATGAGTTGAGCCCAAAAAGCCAGTTCTCTAAAAAGAGACGGACTTTCACTACACAACTCGAACTGGAGATCGGCGTGCAGACGAAAACTCGAACCGCGAGACCAAAACAACAATGGCCGATCTGCCTCACGAAAAGTTTGGAGTGCGGTAAATCTTTGTTAAAAAAAGATAATGACAATTTCGGGTCAAAAAAGTTGCGTCCCGGGGACGCACGTTGATTTGACACGATGCGTCCCCAGCAAAAAATAATGCGTCTAGGACGCAGGGACACGGGCAAACGAGAACACTGCCTTCACCCCAGTTAGTTCGTAATTATGATAAACACAGCACCAAAAATATTCTATTTTTGTAATTAGATCACTAAAATGCTAACTTTAACAGTATGAAAATAAATACTAATATTTCTATAACAACTGCTTCAGAACAAAAACTCAAGAGGGTGAACTAAAAAAAAGCAACAATGTAACAAAAAATCTAAACAAAGTCAGCATCCTAACGACACCTTCCATTGCACGGTATTTCGAAAATGAAGTCAAAGGGCAAATAGTGTAAAAAATACAAGGTAAAAACATTAAGCAGTATGAAGAATAGGTCTACTAAAACAGCAGTTTCAGAACCAAAGTCAAAAGACTCAAATCCAAAACGCAGCAATACAAATGCTGTATAGCAATTCCATTGCACAATATTTTGAAAACAAAGTCCGTCGTGCAAATAAACACAATCGGATTAAATTCGTAAATCGTAATGTACTGTGCAGTGAAAATGCATTTATTCCCTTCCTGAATTCTTTGTTATTTGCATATTTAAGGTTTCAGATCATCAGACCAATTTGATATCACACAGAGATAACCCAAGGAAATACTAAATGCAGTTTTGAAATGTACAAAAAAATAAATCTAGGCCTATCCGGCCCTATTTAAAAAAAAAGCCACTTACAAGGCTGTACTGCTCCAGCAAACCACTGTCAAATCCATTACCTACTGATGGAGAAAACTGGTAACAGTGGCAAACCTGAAGAGTGCAACAGCGGTTCGTCCAGGAGGTTTAAAAAGAAAAAAAAAAACTAAAAACTTCCAAGGAACTGCAGGCCTTGCAAAGACGCTTGCCAAAAATGTCATCCATGGGAGAATTCCCAGGTGAAAACCACTGCTGTCACAAAATAACAAAGAATCGTCTCACATTTGCTACAGGCATCTGGATTATGCTCAAGACCTTTTGGAGAAACAGTCTGGACTGATGAATAAAAAACTCTTTGGAAGGTGTGCAGCCCCTTCTATCTGGCGTAAAAACGGCACAGCATTTGACAAAAAGAACATGTAAAGCATGGTGGTGGCAGTGTGATCTGGGGCTGCTTTGCTCCCTCAGAACCAGGACAACTTGCCGTGGTTGAGGGAATAATGAATACTGGTGTTTACCAGAAGATCCTGAAGGAGAACGTCCGGCCATCAGTTCATGCCCTCAAACTGAAGCGGTCTCTGGTCATGCAGCAGGACAACGATCCGAAACACACCAGAAAGTCCAACTCCGAACGGCTCAAAAAAAGGAAGGTTCTGAAGTGGCCAAGTCAAAGTCCAGATCTATATCCAATTGAGATAAAGTGGTGTGACCTTAAACAGGCATGCTAGAAAACCTTCCAATATGGCAGATTTGAAATAACTTAGCAAAGAAGAGTGGGCCAAATTCCTCTATGGCATTGTGAAAGACACATTACCAATGAATGGTTGATTTCTGTAGTGCTGCCGAAGGTGGCCCAACTCGTTATTGGGTTCAGGGGCAATTAATTTTTCACTTAGGGCCAGATAGGTTTTGATTTTTTTGGGGGGTCTTAGATGACTTCGTATTACTTTGGGGTGCCCATGTGTGATATTAAAATTGGTTTGATCATCTAAAACCTTTGCGAGTGATAAATATGCAAAAAACACATATATCAGTAAGGGACAAATACTGAAGAAGGTATCTGTCCCAAGCAATGTTCCCTCTAAGCTGCTTGCGCACTACCCAGAACTTTTCCACGCACAAGAAAATCTAGCCAGCTCACAAAAATCAGGGCTCGAAATTGCTAATTAAGAAGCGAATTAGATCAAAGTTACAGTGCATGAAGGTAAAAATACACGGGTTCCCCTGACGTTGTGTTCTAAATGCGGTATTCGGAAGTCAAGGTCGAAGTAGAACGAAGTTGAGTAATGTCAGTAGAGTTTTTCGAGAACCGGCTTCTTTAGCTCGGCTCACTAAAAGGAACCGGGTCCTAAACGGCTCTTTAGGTTGTGTTTGCTTCTTTCATCCCTATATGACCAAATATTATGTAAAATTATGCACAAAATGACTTAAAGGAAGAGGGAATAGATCAAAAAGAAAAAAATACCAAAATGAAAAAGTAATAAATAGCTGAGAAAAAAAGGAACGAAAGGAAGAGAAAATGAAGGACAAATTCAGAAAAAAGCCAGAAAAAAAGAAAATAAACAAAACAAGGGAAAAAATAAATAAAGAAGCTGAGATAAAAAGAAACGAAAGGAAGAGAAAAAGAAGGACAAATTCAGAGAAAAGCCAGAAAATAAAGAAAATAAACAAACAAAGGAAAAAAGTAAATAGAGAACAAAAAGAAAAAAGTAACAGCTAGGAAAAAAATAAACACAACGAGAAAAAAAAAACAGGGAAAAAGAAGAAAGAGTTTGTGTTGCATTCAAACAATTTCCAATTATACCAAGTCAATCTTGTTGCCAACATTGTACTTCCACTAAAAAATGTGATTAAGTACAACTCTGTATCTTACACCGACTAAATAAGCCCCCAAAAATGTGAGTATTATGCGACAACAGATACAAGGAAAAAAAAGAAATGGAAATCTTGTGAAAGAATTGTTGTAAAAACAAATGACGTTTGTAGGCCGTACAACCTTTGCAATAATACATGAGTCAATTAATTCAAAAATGAAAAATACATTTGCATTTCCGGAAACTCAGCAAAATGTAACGTGATGTCAAGGTTTGGACATGTTTGATAATGACTTAGTAGCCACACTTGGGATTGCCATTGTTCACTGTTGTTTCAAACGTTTGCGTGAACTCTCAGACCTGTGGACAATTACAGGGAACATTGGTCCCAAGACAAAAGTATTGACCCATTCCAAGTATTCACTCGGTAACAAAAATAGTGATATTTAGATGTATCAAAAAATGCGGAATCTGCGTTTCTAAAACATTTTTACTATCCATCCGTTTTTTCAAGGTGAGCATCCGCGGACGCCTCCTTCGTGCCTACGTCCTCCACCTGTTGGCCAAGATCTCCATGGAGATTTTGTTCGTAGTGGGCCAGTACTTCCTGTACGGTCTGACACTAGACGCCCGCTACGTTTGCTCGCGCTCGCCCTGTCCCCACAAAGTGGACTGCTTCCTGTCCCGGCCCACCGAGAAGACCATGATCATCTGGTTCATGCTGGGGGCCGCCTCGCTTTCCTTGGCACTCTGCGTGGCCGAGCTGCTCTATTTGTGCTTCAGGTCCATCAAGGAGTGCGCCACCCGGAGGCGAGACTACACAGTGACACCCGTCACGCCGATCAGCCGGGCGCCAACCGCCGCCCAGAAAAAGGCACGGCAGCAGAGAGACGACACGGTCGTGCAGAACGGATTTAACGCGGAGCTGGAAAAGCAGGGGCGCAGGTTTGGGATCAATGGGGTGACCGAGATTGCGGGAAACGGGTTGATAGGGAACACGGGGGAGGTCCATATTTGAGCTCATCTTGGAGAAGTGCCTTTTGTTTAATGGAAATATAAATTCAATTTTTTATACTTCAACCTCAGTCCCCCTAATCAATGATTGCAATTTCCCTTATTGACTCATTCTGTACCATAGACACATTTTCCCGCCAAAACATGGATTGCAAGAACACTGAACTTGTGCATGAACGTGGCTAGAAATTTTCAGAACGGATTTGGTGACACGAACACTCAATTTCGGTCACGGGACACCCACACACACTCAATCGCTGGGTAGAAGAAACAAAGTAACACTAGGAAGTGGGGGCTCCTCGATGTGTGGACAGAGATCTGATCAATGCCATTCTTGCCATCTAGTGGTGATTCATCATATTAAAATCATTCTCAGAGGTTTGATACTTACTGATCAGCAGCGCCAAAGCCTCGAGAGTATTTTTTTTTATATTTTGTTTTAGGAACTATGCTTCTGAAAACGTATTTATACGTTTAGGCACTAAATGAGTTAGGCAAATGTAAACAACATGGCACCAGTTTACTCACAGACTACTCAAGACAGACTACGTATAATAAGAACAAAAATAATTTGTTTGAACAAGTTTACTTTATTTACAAAACGAGGAAAATGGCCGATAGAAGGTTGTATTCGTTTTTTTTTGAGTGGTCAGTGGTCGGGAGCTGCAGTACCCAATTTGGACGCCAGTGGGAGTGAGAGACCCCAAGAAAGTGTACCCCATGAAAGCAGATGTTAATCGATGTTGTTGGTATTTATTGGAGGTGTCTTGACACAAAACCAAATTAAAGACACTCGCAGAATCCTAAGGTAGAACTGTGTCAATTTTCATGAAAATTGGTTCACCCGTTTCGGAGCCCATAAAACACATACAAACACACACAAGTGGACATTTATAAAGCAATTTTGATTAGACAGATTATCCATCCGTTTGGATGGAGGGACGGACAGAGACAGAGAGACAGACAGAGAGACAGGCAGACAGATGGATGTATAGATAAATCGATGTATAGATAGATGGATGTATAGATGTATGGATAGATGTGTAGATATATAAATAGATGTATAGATGTATAGATAGATAGATAAATAGATGTATAGATAGATAGACAGACAGACAGACGGATGGATGTATAGATAAATCGATGTATAGATGTATAGATAGATAAATAGAAATAGATGTATAGATTGATGTATAGATAGATAGATGTATGGATAGATTGATATATAGATAGAGAGAGAGAGAGACAGACAGACGGATGTATAGATAAATCGATGTATAGATGTATAGATAGATAGATAAATAGAAATAGATGCATAGATTCATGTATCGATAGAGAGACAGACAGACAGACAGACAGACAGACAGATGAATGTTTAGATAAATCGATGTATAGATAGATGGATGTATAGATGTATGGATAGATGTGTAGATATATAAATAGATAGATAAATAGAAATAGATGTATAGATTGATGTATAGATAGATAGATAGACAGATAGAGAGAGAGAGGGCTAGATAGATATAGAGAGCGGGATGGATGGAGGTAGATAGATGTAAAAATGTATAGATAGAAGTATAGATATATAGATAGATGGATAGTTTTGTCCCCATTGTCCCTTTGTGTGTCCACTACAACAATACTACAACACAAATAAATCCTACAAGATTTTTACAACCCGACTACGAAGCCAAATATCAAATTCAGTGCTTAAAAACAGGTGCCTAATATATTATTTTGCTTCCTTTCTGAAAATGAATACTACCAAAAAACACCGTTACAGGAAAATGGCAAAAAGAAAAAAATCCAAAATACTACAAAAATGTTACCTTGTTGTGTCTGTCAATCAATGACTGTAGGATCCACCCGCCACTGATTTCACTGGAGGTCCAAAGTGCCAGAAAGAGCAAGGCGGGATTTGTTTCGCATGGCAGGACCAATCATTTTCAAACACCGGTGGTGGTGAAAATACTCTGTATCCAAGTAGAAGTACTTAAATACACATGGTATGATAAAAAAAAAACAACAACACAAAAACAGTATAAGTACACACTCAACTCTTGAGGTAAGTACGAGGAATAAGTATAGCCACTCAAAGAAGTAGAGTAAAATCACAGAAATATAACAACAACGAGTATAACTTGCTCCAAAAATACTCGAGTATCAAAGTACAGTGGTACTTTACCCTCTACCCCACTCTAAGGTTCACCTCAGTCAGCACCCGTCCTAGGCTGAAGACAGTCCACCCGGACAAGCGCTACAGGTAAGACAAAAAACATCGATGCTCCCGATCAGATTTTGTAGTTTGTTTTTAAATTTCACGTGGTTTGTCACTTTTAAATTGAGTTTTTAGCGTCTTTTTTTTGTGTTTTCTCTTGGATTTTGTCAACTTGGCACAGCTGTTCTTGTTCCCTGAGCTGGGCAAACATGTTCGAATAGAGAGTAAATATTCAAATACAATTTCCACGCCAATGCTCATTTTTAAATGTATCTTAATTAATTTATACTCTAAAATATTGAACATATCGATTTCCTTATTGATACTGATATCGTGTTTCAGAAACATTCGAAATTGCGTTATTGATTTGTATCTTTCCTAAATAAGAAATAATGTGTACTGTTAAAAGTGAATGGAATGTTGATTAAAATCACAAATGTCTTTTTTCACATTATGTGAACTGAAATGTGTAGGAAAACAAAAATTCTGTAATTATGATTTTATGACAGTCGGAGTTTGCATTTTCTCCCCATGCCTGCCAAAAACATGCGTGTCAGGTGAATTGGCCGGTTCAAATTGTCCCTAGGTGTGAATGAGCGAGTGAGTTGTCTGTCTTTGTGTGCGACCGGCTGCTAACCAGTTCAGGGTGTCCGAGGGGCTCCATCACTCCCGTGACCCTACTGAGGATAAGCGGTGCAAATAATAAAGGGATGGATGATTTTGTGACCAGTTTGGTCTTTAATAAGTTAACAAAATTGTAAATTATTTCCTCATGTTTAATACTTATTGTCAATGTGTTTTCAGTGAACACTATCTTAACATTTTGGGGTGAAATCAAAATGTGAAATACTTCAATTAATTGTTCGATTACTTTTTACAATGACGTGCCGCCCGCCGGCCTTACTAATCCAGCCTGCCAAACGAATATGGTAGTAATATTATGACAAAACATAAGCAAGTGAATAAAGTACTATTACTGTAATTGGTTTCGTTTTTGTCCCCGGTGTCCCTTCGTTTTGACCCTTTGTATTGCAGAGGTATTGGATTTGAGACTACGAATAGGCAGATACTAGTAAAACAATAATAACAATAAGTCTTTTACTCCTGGCCCATCCGACAAATTTTTGACCAAATGTGGCCCCTGACAGGAAAAGTTTGCCTACCCCATATTAGCTGAATATGTATATTTATAATGACAAAATTAGAGAATGTACAACGTATTTGGGCAGTATTTATCTAGTATCCCCTGGGGGAGCACGAGGCTACGACTTTTTTTTTTTTTAACTTTCCCAGAATAAAGTGTAATTGAACCTCCACTACACTAGGACGCAGTGGCGCTTTGAGTGTAATGTTTACATTTAGCCTCCACGCAGCGCATTAAGCACAGAGTATGATAGGCATAGAGTAGGAAGTGAAAAAGACTCTATGTTTCTATGTTTCAAAAAGTTGGCAGCGGACAGCACAAAGCCAAATTCCTAATCTTGCTGATAAGATGCTTGAGTTTTTTTTTCAGCGAAAATGTACCAAAAGGTTTAGATTTGGCATGGACGGAGGTGAGGCGTTACCAACAATATTTCTATCAATAATATGTGATCAATTAAAAAAAAAGATGAGGGAGGGGGTGCGAGAGGATTTTTACTTCCGAGGGGGGACATGACAGAAAATAATTGAAAATAACTGTACTAGGGGAAGCACGATATCACTATTTCCAGACTGCTACTGATATCAGTAGTACAAATAATCCCACCCCAAAAATGACTTATTAAAGAGACAGTGTGTATTGTTTAGCGCCTCCTAGTGGTCCAAATCATTCATTAATAAACAATTTTCATTGAAATAATGAGCAAAAGTACATTAACTAACATATAAAATGTGCATTTCTTTAAAATACCTGTGGGTTGAGAAATGTGCATGTAGTTCACATAACATAATTGCCGTCTTGCTGCTACAAGTACCCAAAAACCTCAAAAAGGCCAGACAAAAAATTGAGAAGTAAAATACGTCCGTTTTTGGTCACTTTGAGTTTCCATAGTTTGTATACTTTCTCTTTTCCGGTTGCACTACATCAGGAGTGTCAAACTCATTTTAACTCGGGGGGCCACACGATAGAACAAACATTCTGTCGGGGGCCGGACTAGTAGATTAAAGAGAAAGAATAAGATTAAGAGAAAGAGGGAGGGAAAGGGAGAGAGGGCCAAAGAAAGAAAAAGAGAGAGAGAGAGAGAGAGAGAGAGGGAGAGAACGTGTGAAACAAAAGATTTGTGAGAGAGGGTGAAAAGAAAGGGAGAGGAAGAACGAAATCCAAAAAGAAATAGAAAGACAGAAGGAGACAAAAGAGAAAATAAAGCACGAAGGGTATGAAGAGAGAAAGAGAAAAGAGAGAAAAGGACAAAAGGAAGTTAGAGCAAAAGCGGTTAAAAGACACAGAGAGAGAAAGAGACAAAGAGCAACAAAAAAAGAGAAAAAGAGAGACAGAAAGTGAAAGAGACAGAGACAGAGTGAGAGAAAAGGGGTGGAAAAGAAAGAGAGAGCGAGAGAGAGAGAGGGAAATAAATACAGGTACAGTGTCTTTGTGAGAGGCACCTGGCTTTGGCAACATCAAGTTGACATATTTCAACCTACAGCTCGTTTTTCTCTTGCGCTTCTCTGAGTGTTGCCTCGCGAGCCGGATTCAATCCCTTAGCGGGCCTGATCTGGCCCGCGGGCCGCCTGTTTGACACCAGTGCACTACATAATGGGTCTCCAACGTGGTGTCCGCGGGTACCAGGTAGCCCCCTAAGTTTCCACAAGTAGCCCTTTGAATGGTTCTTAAAATAGCTCACCAGTGCTAAGTAATAGTGATTTCCTGGAAAATTATTTTTTGTGGTTGCCCGAGTTTATTTAATGCTTCTTCCAATATTTAACATGGTAATAACATAGAAACAATGTAGCCCGAACATGACACATATGATGGCATGGATGTCAAGGGACCGGACCAGATCGGAGGCAGGAAGGATGAACTCAATCGCGTAACGACCAGTTACTTTTATTTAGCAAAATAAAAGTTGTCCAACACTCAGGGACAAAACAAAACAAAAACAGGCTTACAGGCAAACAGGAACTCAGACTAGGAATACTCACAAAACAGGCTTTTACTCAGAACGGGCAAACACAGGTTTCCTCAAGTCAAACAGAACAGATTAATGCAGAACAGAAAACGCAATGAACCAGCAACCGGCAATACCCAAACCCCCCCTTAAGAAGCACACACGCAAATTAGGCGATCTGCTACCGCTGTTGCCCAGGGGGCGGGGCCAGCCAGTCGCCACGGCGACCATGCTGGACATGACAATGGAGAGGGATGGGTGCCACCAGAGTGTACTTGCCCAAGACACACCAAATGAAATGGTGCCCCTACCACCCTAGTGGTTAAGGGATACAACCAACCATATGAAACTGTGCTAATTAGAGTAGCTGTCAGCTTCATAAAGGTTGGAAAGCCCCTACACTTGTAACATGTAGTTGTTAAGTAATACACACTGTCCCTTTAACACTGAATAAATATAACCATTTAATATTTTGAATTTTATTTTTTCATGATGACTAGTGAGGCACAGGCTTCTCTTGCATCCCCTGACTGCCCGTCACTGAACTCCACGTTTGTGTTTGGATTCCAGATCACCAGCTAACCGTCAACAATGGGAGACTCGTGGGGTTTTTTGTCGTCCCTCCTGGACAAGGTCCAGTCGCACTCCACCGTCATCGGGAAGATCTGGATGACGGTTCTGTTCCTCTTTCGGATCATGGTTCTGGGCGCCGGTGCGGAGAGCGTTTGGGGCGACGAGCAGAGCGACTTCATCTGCAATACGCAGCAGCCCGGTTGCGAGAACGTCTGCTACGATTGGACCTTCCCCATCTCGCACATCCGATTCTGGGTCCTCCAGATCATTTTTGTGTCCACGCCTACCCTAATCTACCTGGGTCACGCCGTGCACGTCATCCACAGGGAGAACAAACTACGGGTGAAGCTAGCCAGCCCTGGTGGACCTCACCGTGTCAAATCACCCAGGTACACCGACGAAAAGGGAAACGTCACCATCAAGGGGAACCTCCTGGGGAGCTACCTCACCCAGTTGGTTTTTAAGATCCTCATCGAAGCCGGCTTTATCGTGGGTCAGTACTACTTGTACGGTTTCATCATGGTACCCATGTTCCCGTGCTCCAAAAAACCGTGCCCGTTCACCGTTGAGTGCTACATGTCGCGGCCCACCGAGAAGACCATCTTCATCATCTTCATGCTGGTGGTGGCTTGCGTTTCATTGGCACTCAACGTGGTGGAGGTCTTCTACTTGTTGTGTACCCGATGCAAGTCCAGATCAAGGGGCCGGTTAAATATCAGTCCGGTCAAGAGTCCGGCAGGGGTTCCTGAGCTCAGGTGGCCCACCAACGATGACGTCATGAAGCAGAACAAGCAAAACATGGCCATGGAGATGGAGGCCAGCCAGAGTCTGGGAGGGAGTTTAGATGGAGCCAAGGAGGAGAAGAAGCTGCTAGGAGACCAATATAAAGCTTAGAGTGTTAGCATGTTAGCGAGTCTTCCCATGAGGCCATCGGTTTTTTTCTTTTCAATTTCAAAACATAAAGATAGTTATTCTTCAGGTTTATTGATAAGGGTTTTTGAGAGTGAAGTTTTTTGTGCGAGGAAATTGAAATACAAGAATGAGATCTCACTTGAGCAGCTGCTAGCATGTTCTGAGAAACGGAGCGTGACTGAAAGATTTTATACATTGCACTTTTTCGGTAAGGGGTTTGAATACTGTATGTACAATTGTTTTTTTATCAATTTTGCTGCCTAATTAATAAAACATGGTGATGTTTTTCTCATAAGTCATGATCCAGTGTATGTAAAAAAAATTCATTATAAAAAAAAATCAAAAATCAAATGTATTTATTTTCATTTTTAACTATAGCTTTTGATTTTTAATCGAAATGGTGCATAAGTTATTGTTTATAAGTGAAAACAGATTGTTTCTCTGTGATGGACGTTGTTGTGAATGCATATTTTGAACAAAATGAATAAAGTTTGATACAAAAACTGTATGCTGAATTTATTGGTAGTATCATAAGAATTTGTTGGACTCTTATTCAAGAAAATCACGACTACTAAGTTCGTAGTTAGTATTATTCATCACTGTTGTGAAAAACGACCCTCAGAAATATGTTTTGTTTTTTTCGTTGTGTGGATCATCACTCCGTGGTTAATAGTTATTTAAAGAGTGATAGTTTTTCTAAATCTGTTACCGTAAATTCCGGACTATAGAGCGCACCCGATTATAAGTCACACCCACCACATTTAAAGAGGAAAACCGATTTTGTACTTACACAAGCCGCACCTGTATATAAGCCGCATGCGCCCACATAAACACAAAATTAACCCAAACCCAACTTTAAGTCCCGCAAATGAAACTAAATGTCCTTCATTAAAGTACAGAGTCCAAAAATCACAGACGGCAAAATGATACCAGTACTAACAAAGAAGTTGCAGTCTTCCTCGGCGCATATATTCCCCCGGTCTAAATCTTACCCTTTGTACTCGAGCGCTGCTGGCGGCCGTTATAGAAATTACATAAATTGGCCGCATCACTGAATAAGCCCGAGTTAGTTTGGGGAAAAGTAGTGGCTTATAGTCCAGAATTTACGGCAATATGAGATGTATCGTTGCTTTGTGCAAAAACACACAACCAAAAAAAAAAACCAACGTTTTGGGGAAAATACTAGTGTTTTTTTGGTCATGACATTAAAACAGATTTTTCGATTGGGTTTAGGTCTGGAAACTGGCTGAGCCATGCTAGAACCTTGATATGCTTCTTACAAAACCACTCCTTGGTTTTCCTGGCTGTGTGCTTCGGGTCGTTGTCAGGTTGGAAGACCAAGCGAGGACCCATCTTCAATGCTCTGACTGAGGGAGGACGGTTTTTCCCCAAAATCTCACAATACACGGCCCTAGTCATCCTCTCTTTAATGCAGTGCATTCATTCTCTCCCATGTGCAGAAAAACACAAAAACATGATGCTACCACCCCTATGCTTCACAATAAGAATGGTGTTCTTCAGATTGTACTCTTCATTCTTCTTCCTCCAAACACACTTAGTGGAATTATGACCAAAAAGTTATATTTTGGTCTCATCTGACGACAAAACTATCATCCAAATGGTATATGCAAACTTAAGAAGGGCCTTGACATCTCCTGATTTAAGCAGGGGAACCTTTCATGCCATGCATGATTTCAAATCATGACGTCTTAGTGTATTACCTACAGTAACCTTGGAAACAGTGGTCCCAGCTCTTTTCGGGTCATTGACCAACTTCTGTCGGTAGTTCCGGGCTGATTCCTCACCTATCTTAGAATCATTATGACAAACGCATACAAAAAAAAAGAAAAAAAAAGGGAAAAAGTAGCAAAAAACACACACACACAAAATCTTTGGACCATGGCCAACCCAAATGCCCATAAACCCAAACAAGTTAAGCAACTCGGCACCCAAGTTGGTCATGCTTTAGTCCCTCCAGATGAAACAGGACACAAGAAAGCGGCCGTGTCACGCGGGTCAGAGTGACACAACACACTCTTCTGTTCAACAGCAGGGCCCGACAGCTTTCACTGGTTTACCCCTACGGCATCATACAGGTGCCCTGACAATCCCTTAGAACACGTCTGAACATCCCACTATCCTTTCACAGCACCACTTCACTCATTCCTATCAACAACAAGAGCTCTAGATGTTTAGACCTCTTTCCTGCAGTGCACTTATAACACCACCCATCCACGTCAATCGCGGCCTTCCTCTTGGTCTCCTTCCATTGACTTCTGCTCTGTAGATCCTCTTCAACATTCGCTCCTCATCCATCCTCTCCATGTGTCCAAACCAACCGAGTACTCTCTTATCCACACACTTGCTCAGTTCCACTACAAGTCAAGTCAAGTCATTTTTATTTGTATAGCCCTTAATCACAAAGAGTCTCAAAGGGCTTCACAGGTTATTACACAGACTATTTCTTTTAACTGAGTCACTCGGTGTGATGTGACATTTGTCAATGTTCACAGCAGTTTTTGAGAATAAGTCGCGGCATTTAGATGGACCAATAACTAACATTTCGGTCTTATCAGAGTTAAGACGCAAGAAATTGAGTGACATCCACTCTTTTATCTCAGTGAGGCAGGCCTACAAATTTCCACAATTTAGTGTGGCAGATTCCTTCAACGGATGATATAGTTGAGTGTCATCTGCGTAGCAGTGGAAACTGATATTATACTTTCGAATAATATCACCTAATGGAAGCATGTAAATGCTGAAGAGAAGGGGACCAAGCACTGAACCCTGCGGAACACCACAGGTAACACTAAAGAGCTCAGATGTCCTTTCGCCATATTTAACACAGTGCGTCCTATCTGATAGGTAGTATCTGAACCATCCTAAAACTCCCGTTCTGGCTCTCACAAAATAGAGAATACTGAGAAGGATGAAGACAGGAACGGAAGAGAGAAGAAAAAGAGAGAAAGAGCACCAGCGTGAGAGAAATAAATAAATACAGCTACAGTCACTATGTGACATCCAGTGGCCATTTTTCAAAACTGCAAGTCAATTTTCTCTTGTGCTTCTCTCAATGTTGTCTCCCCCTCGCTCGCCCTGGTTTAAAGGGCGCTACGACAAACTTTTGCGCAATTCCGAGTGAACGAACAAACACAGGGCTTCCAAACCTATCAATATAAGATAGCGGACGGTGGTAAATTCCGGGCGGGTTCCGAATTGCTGATCGTCTATCGGGAGTTGCGTCATCCCGATCGGGAACGTTTCGAACCATAAAAAATGAACAACATGTGACCATCAAGGGGAAAACATCAACAGCAGGGAGAAGTTTGGACTTTAAATACCCCCCCACCCCCCAAAAGCAATTATTAACCAACATAATCTTGTCTTTTGCCAAGTTAAAACTCTGTTTTATTTATCTTTTTTTTTTGCAACATGGCAACGTGACCCTGCACACGCGGGCAAGCGAAATACACGATTGAGACCTGAGTCCAAGTTCAAAGTAGAAAACAGACCCACTCACCTTTGCTTCGTTTCTCCCCCCCCTCCGTTTCGTGTTATTGGATGCGGAGCACGGCTGGAGAGCGGTGAGATTTCTTGGTCCGATCCTAAAAGGTAAGAAGTTTCCTTTTATTTATAAATGTCATTGTTTCTGAACTATCTTATTAAATCAGAAGAATTCAAAAAAGAAAACTTAACCTTTGTTTATCGCGGGGGAAGAACCAGTGATAAGCCATATTTGTGAAGAAAACACCTTTATTATTATAAAGATTATTTTACAATTATATACAAGGGATAAACCCATATTACAGGCCCAAGTATCTGTTTAACGAATAAAAGTACTCGATATTGTACCTGTAAACATGTATTTATATATTTTTTTAACCTACCCTCTTACGGACTGTTTAGTATTTCTGCAGTAGTATTTTTGTTGTTTCATTATTTCTATAGTAGTTTTGTAGTGTTATTAGTGTTTATGTAGTCGTATTTCTGGAGTATTACTGTACTAGTATTTCTAATTCGTTTTTTGCTGTAGTACTATCTTCCTAGTATTTCTATTTTTTTTCTCTGAAGCACTATTTTCCTAGTATTTCTAGTTTTTCTGAAGTACTATTTTCCTAGTATTTCTTATTAGTTTTTGGATGTAGTACTATTTTCCTAGTATTTTTAATAGTTTTTTTTGCTGTAGGACTATTTTCATAGTATTTCTTATTAATTTTTTGCTGTAGTATTATTTTCATAGCATTTCTGCATTTTTTCTATTGTAGTTTTGTAGAATGTCTTTATTAATGTTTATGTAGCCGTATTTCTGTGGTATTACTGTACTAGTATTTCTAATTCGTTTTTTGCTGTAGTACTATTTTCCTAGTATTTCTATAGTAGTTTAGTAGAATATCTATTAGTGTTTATGTAGTCGTATTTCTGGAGTATTACTGTACTAGTATTTCTAATTCGTTTTTTGCTGTAGTACTATCTTCCTAGTATTTCTATTTTTTTTCTCTGAAGCACTATTTTCCTAGTATTTCTAGTTTTTCTGAAGTACTATTTTCCTAGTATTTCTTATTAATTTTTTGCTGTAGTATTATTTTCATAGCATTTCTGCATTTTTTCTATTGTAGTTTTGTAGAATGTCTTTATTAATGTTTATGTAGCCGTATTTCTGTGGTATTACTGTACTAGTATTTCTAATTCGTTTTTTGCTGTAGTACTATTTTCCTAGTATTTCTATAGTAGTTTAGTAGAATATCTATTAGTATTTATGTAGTCGTATTTCTTTAGTATTACTGTACTAGTATTTCTAACTAGTTTTTTGCTGTAGTACTATTTTCCTAGTATTTCTGTAGTGGTTTAGTAGAATATCTTTATTAGTGTTTATGTAGTCATATTTCTGTAGTATTACTGTACTACTATTTCTTATATTTTTTTTGCTGTAGTACTATTTTCCTAGTATTTCTATTTTTTTTCTCTGAAGCACTATTTTCCTAGTATTTCTATAGTAGTTTAGTAGTATATCTTTATTAGTGTTTATGTAGTCGTATTTCTTTAGTATTACTGTACTAGTATTTCTAACTAGTTTTTCGCTGTAGTATTATTCTCCTAGTATTTTATAGTAGTTTTGTAGAATGTCTCTATTAGTGTTTAGTCATATTCTGTAGTATTACTGTGCTACTATTTAGTTTTTTGCTGTAGTACTATCTTCCTACTATTTCTAATTAGTTTTTTCTGACGTACTATTTTCCTAGTATTTCTTATTAGTTTTTTGATGTAATTCTATTTTCCTAGTATTTTTAATTGTTTTTTTGCTGTAGAACTATTTTCATAGTATTTCTGCATTATTTCTATAGTAGTTTAGTAGAATATCTTTATTAGGGTTTATGTAGTCATACTTCTTTAGTATTACTGTACTAGTATTTCTAACGAGTTTTTTTGCTGTAGTACTATTCTCCTAGTATTCTTTAGCAGTTTTGTAGAATGTCTCTATTAGTGTTCATTTAGTCATATTCTGTAGTATTACTGTACTACTATTTCTTATGGGTTTTTTCCTTTAGTACTATTTTCCTAGTATTTCTAATTAGTTTTTTTCTGTAGTACTATTTTCCTAGTATCTCTTATTAGTTTTTTGATGTAGTACTATTTTCCTAATATTTTTAATTGTTTTTTTGCTGTTGGACTATTTTCATAGTATTTCTTATTAGTTTTTTGCTGTAGTATTATTTTCCTAGTATTTCTGCATTAATACAATAGTTGTTTTGTAGAATGTCTCTATTAGTGTTTATGTAGTCATATTTCTGGAGTATTACTGTACCAGTATTTCCAACTAGTTTTATGCTGTAGTACTATTTTCCTAGTATTTCTATAGTAGTTTAGTAGAATATCTTTATTAGTGTTTATGTAGTCGTATTTCTTTAGTATTACTGTACTAGTATTTCTAACTAGTTTTTCGCTGTAGTACTATTCTCCTAGTATTCTATAGTAGTTTTGTAGAATGTCTCTATTAGTGTTTTCTCTAGTATGACTGAACTACTATTTCTTATTATTTTTTTGATGTTTTTTCTGATTTGAAGCAAAATTATTTATTAGGCCCCTGTGTATAGGCATAAAATATGATATTTAGTTTTATAACCATTTTGTAACATGTTTGTAGTATTTCTGTAGTATTATTTTGTAGTATTTGCTCTTAACAATATTTTTTTATCTGTTTTGTAGTATTTTCGTAATAGTATTTCTGTAGTAGTATTTTAAAGTAATACTGGTGAAGTATATCTGTATTATTTCTGTAGTATTTTTTTGTGTCTTAGTATTGCTTTAGTAGTTTTTCTCATCTCTCGCGAAAGCCGTTGTGAATGATAGCTCTTCGTAGCGGTGCCATACAGTAGAATGTTTACAGAGGGGGAAGGGGACACGAAGAGCATGCCGGGATTTACCCATACACACTGGGTTGCCAGGTAAAACTCTGGGAGTGGCAAATGGCAGCGCGTACCGTACTGTATTTTTGACTTTGTATCCTGAAACGCCTTTGTAACTAGAGACAATATATTCCTGTTCAGGTATTTAGCAACCTGGACCTTTCGTATGTAGAGACATCTGCTCGCAAAAATGGGACGTTTTCGTTAATATATTGAGTTGCTTTTTCTGTGTTTAAGGTTTCTTAAATAAGACTGAAGATGGGCGAGTGGGGCTTTTTGGCGAAGCTGCTGGACAAAGTGCAGTCGCATTCCACCGTCATCGGAAAAGTCTGGCTCAGTGTACTTTTCATCTTCAGGATCATGGTTCTGGGAGCCGGGGCTGAAAAGGTACTCATTTTGCACTTCTACCTCCATCCAGCAGAAGGCGCCAACTTTGGCAACAATAAAATAGTCGACAAAACACAGCCATAAAGTGTACCATATTTTCTAGACTATCGGTCTCTCACATGGTGTTTCCTAAGGATCGTTGAGGTCCCAGCAGACCGGTTCTAAAAATAGTTCACCAGTGCTATGTCATTGAGATTTTCTAGAAAAATTATTTTTTTTCTTTCTATCTGGCTCTTTAGTTGGCTTTGTACTCTTGGAGCTAGTTATCTAGCTCCCTATTAGCTTTTTGCCTTTCTAGCCGACTATCAAGCTATATTTTTAGCTATTTAGCCAGCTATCTATCAAGCTTTTATATTTTTTGCATGCTATCTAACATTTGGCCTTTTTTCTAATTATCAAACTAAATTTTGGCCTTCTTGCTAGCAAGATAGCTCTTTTAAACTTACTTTCTGTCTATTTAGTTTTCTCTTTAAGCTAGTTATCAAGCTCCGTTTTAGCTTTTTACCCATTTACCTTTTTAGCCAACTATCAAGCTACATTTTAGCTATTTAGCGAGCTGTCTATCCACCGCTTTACATTTTCTGCATGCTATCTAGCTAACAAGTGACATTTTTTCAAATTATCAAGCTAAATTTTGGCCTTTTTACTAGCAATCTCGCTTTTTTAAACTTTCTATCTGGCTATTTAGTTAGCTCTGTACTCTGTAAGATAGTTATTTAGTTCCCTTTTAGCTTTTTACCTGTTTATCTTTCTAGCCAACTATCAAGCAACATTTTTAGCTATTTATCAAGCTATCTATCTAGCGTTTTACATTTTTTTGCATGCTATCTAGCTAACATTTGACCTTTTTTTCTAGTTATCAAGCTTAATGTTGGCCTTGTCGCTAGCAAGCTAGCTCTTTTAAACTTTCTGTCTGGCTATTTAGTTGGCTTTGCACTCTTTAAGGTAGTTATTCAGCTCCCTTTTAGCTTTTTGTCTGTTTACCTTTCTAGTCATCTATCAAGCTATATTTTTAGCTATATAGCAAGATATCCGTCTAGCGTTTTACATTTTTTGCATGCCATTTAGCTAATATTTGACATTTTTTCAAATTATCAAGCTAAATTTTGGCCTTTTTTGCTAGCAATCTCGCTTTTTTAAACTTTCTATCTGGCTATTTAGTTAGCTCTGTACTCTTTAAGCTAGTTATTTAGTTCCCTTTTAGCTTTTTACCTGTTTATTCTAGCCAACTATCAAGCTACATTTTAGATATTTAGCAAGCTATCTATCTAGTGTTTTACATTTTTTGCATGCTATTTAGCTAATATTTGACATTTTTTCAAATTATCAAGCTTAATGTTGGCCTTGTTGCTAGCAAGCTAGCTCTTTTAAACTTACTATCCGGCTATTTAGTTGGCTTTGCACTCTTAAAGCTAGTTAATTAGCTCCCTTTTAGATTTTTTCCCGTTTACCTCTCTAGCCAACTATCAAGCAACATTTTTAGCTATTTAGCAAGCTATCTACCGTTTTACATTTTTTTGCATGCCATTTAGCTAATATTTGACATCTTTTCAAATTATCAAGCTAAATTTAGGCCTTCTTGCTAGCAATCTTGCTTTTTTAAACTTTCTATCTAGCTATTTAGTTGGCTCTGTACTCTTTAAGCTAGTTATTTAGCTCCCTTTTAGCTTTTTACCCATTTACCTTTCTAGCCAACTATCAAGCTACATTTTAAGCTATTTAGCAAGCTATCTATCTAGCGTTTTACATTTTTTGCATGCTTTCTAGCTAACATTTTAACTTTTTTTTTTCTAGTCATCAAACTAAATTTTGGCCTTCTTGGTAGCAATCTAGTTTTTTTTAACCTTTCTATCTGGTTATCTAGTTGGATTTGTACTCTTTAAGCTAGTTATCTGGCTCCCTTTTAGTATTTTACCTGTTTACCTTTCTAGCCAACTATCAAGCTATATTTTTAGCTATTTAGCAAGCCATTAAGCTAAGTTGCTACTTTAAAAAATGCAAAGA
The DNA here is from genome assembly GCF_059441175.1 of Urocampus carinirostris. Lineage (NCBI taxonomy): Eukaryota > Metazoa > Chordata > Actinopteri > Syngnathiformes > Syngnathidae > Urocampus > Urocampus carinirostris. The sequence continues at coordinate 11,109,020 of NC_142368.1, forward strand.
AGATACACTTATTCGGTATAAAAATCCCTATAAATTGAAAATGAAATGTAAAAAGTATTTAGACACCTTTAGTTAACCTTGACTTTTGTGACATTTGCGGGTTGCAGGTTTGGGGCGACGAGCAGTCCAAGATGATCTGCAACACCAAGCAACCGGGCTGTAAGAACGTTTGCTACGACCACGCCTTCCCCATCTCGCACATTCGCTTCTGGACCCTGCAGATCATCTTCGTGTCCACGCCTACGCTAATCTACCTGGGACACGTCATGCACGTCATCCACAAGGAGAGAAAACTACGGGAGAAACAAAGCCAAAGCAACTCCTTCACGCTCAAACTTCCCAAGTACTCGGATGAAAAAGGCCAGGTGAAGATCAAGGGAGATTTGTTAGGGAACTACATGACCTCCATCATCTTCCGCATCATTTTGGAGGTGGCGTTCATCGTTGGACAGTACTACTTGTATGGCTTTGTTATGGATCCCCGGATCGTTTGCTCAAGAGCGCCCTGCCCCTTCACTGTGGAATGCTACATGTCTCGGCCTACCGAGAAGACCATCTTCATCATCTTTATGCTGGCCGTGTCTTGTGTTTCCGTGTTGCTCAACGTGGTGGAGGTCTTCTACCTGGCGTGCTCGCAAAACGCCAGGAGAAGGGCGAAAATGGCGGCCAGGGGTCAGCTGAGCCCCATCAACGGCGGGTACGGCAAAGCCTGAGCAAGAGAATGAATGCCGTAAAAACTTTGAAGAGGGTGACCTCAGTCCCATGTTTTGCACTTTTCCTAATGTTATATATATCTCGTCTAATCTCATCTTATTAGCTGCACCGCTTATCCTCAGTAGGGTCGCGGGGGTGCTGGAGCCCATCCCAGCAATCATCGGGCACACACCGGAATTTTCCGGACTATAAGCCGCGCCCAAAAACCCCCAAAACATGCGCCTTATACGCGGACAAAATTGAAAAAGAGTCACCATATTTTTGCAATTATTAATCAGTCGATCGCTGACCACAATTGCATAATTACGGCGGCAACAGGGATCAAACTGGTTAGCAATGGTAAAACCACTGAATCCTAACTACCAGGCTGCTATCGACATGCATGGTTGTTCCCAATTGCATAACACTGAATGCAATGGTAATCGAACCCGGATTGCGGCACGGGGAGTGCCGACTGATTCATTTCCACGTGACCTCTTGGGATACTGACAACCCATTAGGTCTTATCGTGTTATCTCACCATTTTTGTCAATACCAGATTACCAGTAGAGGGAATGTTAGTTCACTTTTTCTCAGCTCGAACTAAGTATTGTAAATGCCGAACGTTTGGGAAACGTGCAGCCGTTCGTTTATATCTTTCAGGACAACCAAATTACTTCCCACAATGCCGTTCTTTTCATTCAGTCCAGAACTACCAAATTACTTCCCACTATGCCTTTCTTGTCATTCGGTTCAGAATCCAGTGTGCTTCGTATAGACTTTGCAGGTCAGCTGTACCACGGATCAGTTTAATATCTCACAATATTCTCGCTGCCCGGCTCAATAACAACACTCAACGATCGGTCTTCAGTTCAGCATTGCATTTAATGTTATGCAATTGTGATCTGTGATATATACCGACTGATGCCAATGCGGCACTTTTTAAAAAACAGAGCAACTCAAACCCTTACAGTAGTTTTAATTCCCTGCGCCTTATAGTCCGGTGTGCCTTATATAAGAAAACATATCACAAGATGAGTTAGTTACACTTATAGTGCAGAAAATACGGTATATATTTACCAGTATAGATTGTTGATTCTGACAGATTTAATTTGTTCCGAGAATATTGAACTTTTCTAAGTTAGTTGTAATGTGAGCGCTATTATGTCAATGCTAATGTAGCTGCAATGGACATCATAGGATTCTCCTGTTAGTGAGAGTATTTAATATGCAGTACTGTACTATAAAATACACAATGCATATAATTCAATGCTGTGCCAGGAGGCGTGTGTCTGGGGAGGCATAGTCAGGGAACAAATACATGAACCTAAATCTTATTGATTTGTCACAAGAAAAAAGCAAAATATTACCCGGAGCAATAAAAAAAACGTTTTATTGACTTACCTGAACTGTATAACCTTTTGAAAGCCATAATATACAGGTAACCCCCCATTATGAAAAAAAGTCCATGCAACAAGAAAATAAATGAATGGATAGCTTGACTTGCTTTAGCTTGCTAATACTAGCACTATTCATATTGTTTGGGGCTGGGGTTAGCGGAAAATCAGAATCCTTAGTCTCATTATCGCCCTCTGCCATGAGGCAAGAGAATTGCGTGCCTCACTCTGCATCTGCAGACGCCCAGTAAACTGATTAGATACATAGTAATTATACTAAACATATTCATACCATTTAATAACCAAATATATTTGCATTTTTATATTTACATGACAGGCCTCCACTGACTGCATGTCACAGATATATAAATAATATATACATGTATCAAATTAACTAGCTGTTAAACAATTAATAAAATTACTGGCTGCAGATGTTTAAAATATCTGACTAAAAATAGTTCTCCAAAAAACTTTATTGTATGCAACCAATCAACAAAATATAAATCAAGTGGAATCAAAAAGCTCTTTTGTCAGTCATACAATTATTTATTATTAACACAAACTACAAAACGCAAAACAAACTATAATCACGTGTGAACAGATTTAGTTCGCTGTTTGAATGTTCTTAAATGGACAGATTATATTATAAGACCACTAGATGTCGCTGTATGCTGTAGTACAACCCGAAAACGAGCGCTGATAAGCACGAGGAAGAATACAAACTACGGAGACTCAAAGTGACCAATTATATAAGATCATTTTCAGTAGAATAAATGCAAATTTCTCCAACTAAGGGTCTTTTTTTTTTAAAAAATGCATGTTTCCATGATAATTTCTGTATTTTTGCTTATTATATAAATCAATATTGTTTATTGTGATGGATGTTTTTTTTTTTAACCACAAGGTGTTGCTAAATAATGCACACAATACCAAATATAAGAAAAAAAAGATTTTAGAATGACAAACACTCAATGCTAACACATCCACCTTCCTTTTCATTATCATCCTTCCGGTCTCCTCTTTCTTCCACTCAGTCGCTTTACTTCCACATCCTCTCACATTTCGTGACCCTATGACTCAGGTTTGCGAGACCTTTCTGTCTCCCGCCCCACTTTCTTTGCCTTGCTGTCTCTTAGAGAGTAAAGAAAGAGAGGAGAGTATCCCCAGTCCCATCGCTCTCTCCACTTTAGTCGCCTTTTACGACACGCAGCGGACCGCGGTGGGAGAATTCTCACACCTCCCAGGGAGAGAGGGCCCCTCACCACAGGACTTTGGCCATGGTCCAAAAACTTTTGTGTGTGTTTTTTGCTACTCCCCCCCCCCCTTTTTTTTTTTTATAATTTTTGTTTTTGTATGTGTTTGTTTTGCTGCCGGTCACCCCTCTCGAGGGATATGACCAAGGTAGATAGATAGATACAATGGCATGATAAACTGAGACCAGCAATTATCTTTTATAGACACTCAAAATTTGGCTTTGAATCAATTCTACCTACTGAAATCAAATGCATGCAATGCCAGAATAGTGTACATGTATATATTTTTTGTAAATGACACTATATTGTGGATTTTTTACCGAAAATGGAATAAAGTGTAAATAAATAAGCAACTGACAAAAAATAAATGCCTAAAAAGTGCATTGGCGACTGCTTGGCTCTTTTTTCCCCTTTTTTACTCAAGACGCAGCATCTAAAAGACCTGTTAGGCACATTATCCAATCTTTTTTAATATTATAGTCTCTCTTTTACAATACTCTTTGCTATTCAATGGTAAATTGACAAATTAATTGATAAAAATCTAGATAAAACAGTTCAAATTGGCTTAATTGTGACTGATGCAACGCCTGCATTGACCAGCTGGCAGATATGGGAAGCTGCGTCATTGTCGTCATGGACTTTCTGGACTAGTTTACAGGCTGGGGGCGTCGTTGCTGTCATACACTTTACGGACAAATTTCAACATGTTACCTAATGTTTTCTTTTATTGATGTTTACTATTGTTTGTGTACTGCAACTCAGTGCTAAATCTATTCCGCCCTGGTCATCCTGGAAAAGGGAATTACCACTTGTGAGGTCCTTTCTCAAGGTTTCTCTTTTTCCTCACGCTGAGGTTTTGAGTTTTTCCTTGCCCGCATGTTGGTTTAAGATCAGGTAATGGTTTAATTGTAATCCTGTGCGGTCTTTTGAGACATTTTTGTGATGAAGGGCTATATAAATAAATGTGACTTGACTTCATAACAACGTAGTAAACAATGTCTCCAACAAGATAAGAGGGGGCACTCCATGTGGTCGATGTAAGGGGGACGCAGTAGAGGGCACCATGAGATCGTTAAAGGGTGAAGTGTTGGCACGAAGAAAAAAAATCTGCTTCCTCTTCCTAGTTCGTGTGTATACATTCCTTACTGTATCTCCAGCGCGCTAAAAACTTTGACATATTCATCGTTTAATATCTCCTGCATTCATTCAATACGGTTGGTGTAAAGTGTAAAGAAGAGTCGAGCAGTTTCTTTTTAAATGAAAGTACAATAAGAAAGATCGATGCGGTTGAGAAGATGGTTGGATCGATTTTTTTCGGCCACTCTCTAACACGGAGGAGAACCTCTTGAATCTCACCTTCCAAAAGTAAGTTAAACTTCACTTTATTTATCTTTATAGAGCATTTATTTTTAAGAAATGTTTGTGATTTAGTACAAAACAATAGAGGTTACTTATACAGCCATTAAACATACAAAATATAGCACAGAAGCAACTTAGCAACTTAAGCAAATTCAGGGCAGCGTCTGTATACTGGAATATGAATTAAAATAATGACACATATTGTGAAGAATAATTGACAAAGGTGCTTTCAGGGTTCGTGGAGCTTTTTCCATGGCCAAATTCCAGCACTTTTAAAAGGACTTTCAAAGCTGAATTTCCAATTTTGTAGTAGAATTTAAAGACAAAATCAGCGCTAATCAAAAGAAAAAAAAGCCTAAACCTTACTTTCAAAACCGGAACTCTTAAAAATCAATTTAAGCCCAAACCCAAGCCCGAGCCCTACACCTAACCCTAGCTGTAACGCTAGCCTTAACCCTGTTTCAAACCGTAACTCTAGCTCTAAACCCATTTTGGAACCCTACATTAAAATAGGAACCTTATCATGGAGTTCAAACCCTACTTCCTAACTTTAAGTGCAACCCTAGCCCAAACTCTATTTCAGAACGTTAAATTCAGTTTAATACCCTAATATGGAGCCGAAATCTTCGTTTCTAACCCAATCCTATTTTGGAACAAGTTTAAAACCCTTATTTGAAGCCCAAACCCTAGCTCATAACCTAAGAAACCTAACAATTTCAAACATTCACAAGCACTTAACCTAAAATCTAAGCACTTTTCAAACCTTGTAAACGCAACATTAAAAATCAAGCATTTACAAGGATTTCAAGCACCCATACGAACCCCTTGCTTTAGTCAGATGATCCGCTGTTCACGGGCCACCTTGCTTCCTGTGCGTAACGGTGCACAGCACTCCGCCTTTGGGCCGCAGCGTGTTCAAGTCCAGGATGTCGAAACTCTGGTCCGGCGTCAACGTAAAGTCAAACCTCTGCAGCAGCTTGGCCATCACTACTTTGGCTTCCATCTGGAAAGAGAGTCAGGAAATATATCTGCGGCATCGCTTGTTGACAGCTAGTCTGTGAGTGAATTTATTTTGAGATAAGTGGTTTTTGAACCAAGACAATTGGGATTTCAATGACAAGTGACAAGGTTTTCCTAACAATTCAATACCCAGACCTGTTTTTTGAGGGTTCTCACTTGGAGTTCAGGTTTGAATTGGGTTTTGGTAAATCTTAGGGCAGGAGTTGGCAAAGTGGTGGGCTGTATTGGGTTCTAAAATATTGTCAGGGTTGGGTAGGGTTACTTTAACTTGATTACTTTCAATTACTTTTAGATTACTCCAATACCAAATATGCTAATAAAAGACAAAAGAAAACTAAATATGAAAAAAATGATGACTCACAACACGTGGTAAGCTTTCTCTCCTGGCTTTGATCTCTTTGATCTACGGCAAAACTAACATAAAATGCGACAGAAACAAAATGAAAATAAATCCAAACAGCTTGCCAACATCATTTTTGCCATTCCATGTATTCCGTTACTCCCCAAGCCTGCACAAAATTTAGTCATTTGATTCATATTTAGTTTATTTTGTCTTTTATTAGCATATTTGGTATTGGAGTAATCCAAAAGTAATTGAAAGTAATCAAGTTAAAGTAACCCTACCCAACCCTGAATATTGTCAAGGGACTGCAGGAATATCCAATATTTCTCATTTGCAGACATAAACGGTGCTATTTATTTTTATATTTGGTTTTAAATTGATTCATTTCATCAAATTGGTGTAATTCAAGCCAAAAATATATATTACCTTAGGTCCCTGTTGTAAGCACTAACATATTTAGTTCTGCAGTATTTTTGTAGTATTTTTGTAGAATTTCTGCATCATGAGTAGTATTACTGTAGTAGTGTTTTCTTATCTTTCTGTGAGAGCATTTCTGAAGTATTCTTGCATCACTGTAGTTGTATTTTTGTAGTATTTCTGTAGTAGTGTTTCTATATAAGTATTTCTGTTTTAAAGTATTGCTATAGTAGTATTTCTGAAGGATTTATTTCTTATTTTCAGATTTAAAGCAAAATAAGATATTAGGCCTGGGTTAGTTTGTAGTCATTTATATTATTTTTGTAGGATTTTTTGTATTAGTATTTTTGTAGTATTTAGGGGTTTGTTTTTTTCTTTTCAGAATTAGAGCAAAATTATATACTACGCACCTGTTTTTAGGCACTCAATTTGATATTTAGTTTTGTAATAATTTTGTAGTGGACACACAAAGAAAGGGACAATAAGGACAAAGGCGGGCCGGATTGTAAAGCCAAATGAGCCACATGTGGCCTGCGGGCCATAGTTTGCTCACCTTTGTGTTAGGGTAAGGCATTCGGATGTGATAGTTATGGTAAAATATAAAAACAGTAAACAAAAAAACAATTAGGGTTGAATATGGACCAATCTACTCCTTGTTTTTTATTCAGCCCACCTCCTCGGCTTTGATGACATCCAGTGGACATAATCAAAACTGTAAGTAATTGTTTGACACTTATTGTTCTCTTGTGCTTCTCAGCATTGTCTCACGGGCCACATAAATAATAATAATAATAATAATTTCCGGGCAGCACGGCGGCGCAGTGGTTAGCGCTTGTGCGGCACAGTTCATGTCATGGGAACCTGTCGTGGGTTCAAATCCAGCTCCAGACTTTCTGTGCGGAGTTTGTATGTTCTCCCCGTGCTTGCGTGGGTTTCCTCCGGGCACTCCGGTTTCCTCCCACATTCCAAAAACATGCATTTCAGGTGAATTGGCCGGTCCAAATTGTCCCTAGGTGTGAATGAGCGAATGAGTTGTCTGTCCCCGTGTGCCCTGCGATTGGCTGGCAACCAGTTCAGGGTGTCCCCTGCCCACTGCCCGAAGATGGCTGGGATGGGCTCCAGCCCCCCCCGCGACCCTAATGAGGATAAGCGGTACGGCTAATGAGATGAGATGAGATGAGATAATAATTTCCTTTGTATTGTCATTCTTTGTAAGAACGAAATGTCGATACACCTGACCCATAAAATGATGTAGCCGGACACATTTAGGCTCGCAAGCCATGAGTTTGACTCACATGGTGTAAAGGATGAGGAATGATGTCAATGGAAGTGCTCACAATGTCAAAAGTACAAGAATGTGTGTGTGTTGGTGTGTATGGGTGCGTTTGTTTTGCTTCACCTGAGCAAAGTTCTGTCCCAGGCACGAACGTGGACCCAGAGAAAAAGGGTAGTAGCAGTAGTATGGCCTTGAAGGAAAAGACGACAACAAAATTTGGAATTTAGGAAACACTGTATTTTTACTCACAAAAAATACGGGGAAATAATAACATTCATTTAAGTCGTTTTGTTAAAAAAAGGATAATGTGTACTTTGGCGCCTCCTGGTGGTAAAAAAAAATCATACGTTAGAAAAATAATTATTGGTCTAAGTAATAAGCAAAAATACACGAACTCTTAAATAAACAACCATTTTGGTAGAACTCCAAGGTTGAAAAAAAAATGAAATGGAGCTGACATGATTTTCCTTCTTGCTACTACGGGTACCCTAAAAAAATAACGTTTCTTTTTCCTTTTTTTTCATTCTTTATATATTTTTTTTCCTTGCATTTGGTCCTTTTTCTTTCCTTGTTTCCATTTATTTTCGTTAGTTTCTCTTTTCATTCTTTTTCATTTTCCCCTTTTAACCATTCTCTTTTTATCTGTGTTCACTTCTTTTCTTTTTTTGTTTACTTTTGTCTTTTCTTTCTTCTCTTTCTTTTGCTTTTTCCTCTTTTCTCTTTTTTCCTTACTCGTTTTTTGTTATTATTTATTATCCTTTTTTCTTCTTTCTTTCTTTCCTTCATTTATTTTCTTTATTATTTTCTTTATTTTTTTCCCCAATTATTTCTTTAATATTTTCTTTACTATTTTCTGTACTATTTTCCCAATTTTTTCTTTATTATTTTCGTCATTAGTTTCCCAATTTTCTCTTGTTTGTTTTACATCGTCATGTCATATTATATTATATTATATTGAAGGGAATACCACAGGAAGAAGCAATAAAAAAATCTTACTTGGGAGCATCCGGATGAAAGCGATCTGGGTCAAATACCAGCGGATTCTTGAAGAATTTTTCCATTCTGCTCGACACGTACGAGCTAAACTGAATTTCATAGACAGAGAAGAAACCTTCACAAGTCTTATTTTTTAATTTAGTTCGATTTTAGAGGTAATCTGCCTTACGAAACAGGTGAGCCCCGCTGGTATCTGGACCCCATCGATGACGATATCGTTGACGAGTTCACGGGACGCTCCGGGAGCCGTTGGGTACAACCTTAAAGTTTCCTTTAAAACCTCACATAAAATAAATCACAATTGAAATAAGATCATATTTTTAATTTACTAACCAGTCTTTGCATACCTGTGAAAGGTAACAGAGTTTCCCGAGATCTTCATGGTTAATTTCTTGTTTCATCCCGATGACGTCATCGACCTCTTTCTGAACCCTATAAGAAAATCAAATCGAGGAAATTGTATTGTTTTTATTTTGGTACATTGTTTCTCACTTTTCCAGGATGTCGGGATGTCTGGCCAGCTCCATGACGGAAAATGCCAGCTGGTTAGCTGTAGTTTCCTGTCCTGGGATAGAAATCAAGTCATGTTTATTTGTGACGCCCTTAATCACAAAGAGTCTCAAAGGGCTGCACAAACCACAGATTATTGCAAACTACAGACTATTATTACACCATCCCCTGATCTAAAACCTACACGAGGGCAAGGAAAAACTCGAAATCCTCTGCAAGTCAAGTCATGTTTATTTGTGATGTTCTTAATCACAAGGAGTCCCAAAGAGCTGCACAGACCACGGATTATTGCAACTACATACTATTAATACACCATCCCCTGATCTAAAACCTACATGAGGGCAAGGAAAAACTCAAAAACCTCAATCAAGTTTATTCGTGACGCCCTTAATCACAAGGAGTCTCAAAGGGCTGCACAGACCACAGATTATTGCAACTACAGACTATTATTACACCATCCCCTGATCTAAAACCTACATGAGGACAAGGAAAAACTCAAAAACCTCTGTAAGTCAAGTCATGTTTATTTGTGACGCCCTTAATCACAAGGAGTCTCAAAGGGCTGCACAGACCACAGATTATTGCAAACTACAATTATTACACCATCCCCTGATCTAAAACCGACATGAGGGCAAGGAAACACACAAAATCCTCAACATGAGGAAAATGAAGAAACCTTGAAAAGCCGCACATCAGGGAATCCCCCTTCCAGCTGATCAGGCTGCAACGGATGTTGCAATAACAAATAATACACAGATATGTTAAACAGGAAAAATAGGTCATTTATAAGCTATAGAATAGAAGTGTGTTTTAAGCCTAGATTTAAACAGTTCCACTGAGGTGGCAGATCGAATCTCAGAGGGCAGAGCATTTCACAGCATCGGGGCCCGAATGGAGAAGGCTCTTGAACCCGCGGATTTCTTCTTGGCTCCTGGGATCACTAGTAAACCAGCATTTTCAGAGGGAAGGCTCCGGACAGGAACATAGGGGGAAATCAAATCTGCAAGTCCATGCATGATTTTGTATAATACCAACAGAACCTCAAAATCACATCTTAAGCTAATGCCAATGCAGGTTAGCTAAAATCGGGGTAATGTGATCTAACCTTATTGTCTTAGTTAAAAGCCTCGAGAGAAGAAAATAAAATCACAAAAAAAGACATTAGGAGCAATAATGTTGATTTAAAAGGACACAATGTAATACAGTATTTGGCCACTAGATGTTGCTGTATTGTGTAGTTCACTTGCCACAAAGCACAAGTAAGATTGTAAACTAGACTCGAATTGACCAAACCCCATTATTTTGCTTTTAATATTTCCCCGAGCCAATGTACAAGGTTTTTTGTTTTTAATTGCAACTTCCTTAGCAGCAATATGGAGGACAATAATGTCAGCTCCGTCTCAGTGAGCCTCAATATGTAAAATAAACACAAATTTCTTGACCTATGATTATTTGAGAAAATGCTTGTTTTTATGATAATTCGTGTATTTTCGCTTAATGTTCAAATAGATATTGTTTTTCTTGATGAATTGCGTTCTTTCACCACTAGGAGATGCTAAAGCCGGGGTTCGCTAACTTGGTGCCCGTGGGCACCTGGGTGCCACCCCAGGACAGCTGAGGTGCCCACGGATAGCTAAAAATAACTCACCAGTTCTTCGCATTGTGATGTTTTAGTGATTGATTGAATCTATTGATCTAATTACCCGGGTAATAATATATTGAATAACTAAATTTCCTTTTTGTGGTAGTTTTTTTTATCTTACTTGTTGGTATCTCTATCAAAAGCTTTTGTATGCAAATCGTTGTTATTTACAGTTTTAAAAAAAGAACTTGCCAAAACAAATGTTAATCTGCTGTTAATACATAAATGGTTTCCTTTGTAAATTTTCCAAAGAATTAGAGCTTGGTTTTAAAAAAATAATAATTTTCATTAAGTGTGTTACTCATTATTTCGGGAAAAAAAATTGCTTTTCCACAATATCAGTATTGTCACACGCCGCTTCCTGTCAATGCTGATGTTGAGCAAAACAACAGCAACCAGATGAATAAGGTGCTGTATCTGATTCAGATCAGGAAAAAGAAAAGTAAATTGATTAAAAGAAAATGGCCTGAAGATGAATGGGTGCCGCCAGGCTGTACTAGCCCAAGACACACCACAGGTAGTGGTGCCCCGACAGCCAAGGTGATCAAGGGATCGGTAAAACAAGAATAAAATAGTAACATCGTTGTAATGATATAATCAGTTGTTATTTTAGAAATTCATATAAAATTGGGAGTTTTTTGCGCTAATTAGTAACAAAAATTAGCTCTTGGCTTTAAAAATGTAGGAGACCCCAGTGCTAATGTATAGACAACTTTTCTTCAATGACGGTCTTTTTTGAAGAAAACACAATTTATCACTTCCTGCTCTCTTTTGGTCAATGACACGAATCGTTACTTTCCAACATTGAGACCCTTTAACATTAGCCAATCACAAGAATTCAAAGAGATCCACAAACAATGGAATAAAGTGAAATGAAATGAAATGATCTGCATTTTATATAGCGCTTTTCAAGTCAATGACTTCTCAAAGCGCTTTACAATGTGCTCCACATTTCCCAATAGCGGCCTTGCAGCCATGTAAGGCGCTAACCTGCTTATTGGGGGTATTAGGGGTTCAGTGTCTTACCCAAGGACACTTCGACATGTAACACAGAAGAGCCTGGATTCGAACTGGGATCCCTTGATCCCAAGACGAGCGCTCTACCTCCTGAGCTACTGCCGCCCCCAAGTGAATGGAAATTGAAGTTTTATATATATATATATATACACACACCAGAGCTACACCCCCCTAGGTGACTGGAGTCAAGAACACATTCACATTCGTGACTCTTTCTGAGAGATGAATACAGAGGAGGGGATTCCCAGCCCCCTCGCTCAACCCAACTGATGTGTTGCAACATCTCGTTGGGAGACATTAGGTGACCAACCCGCCGAATTCCAACCCCTAATGCCAAGCAGGGAGGATAGGGTACCAATGTTGGAAGTCCGAGCCGAGGCCAGAACCAGCAACCTCCCAGTCTCCGGGGGGCGCCCTACCCCCAAGGCCACCGAGCTGTAATTGAAGTTAAAAATTGTAATTTCGGAACTGTGCACCAGCAACCATCAACCAGTCGGCAGAGATTGGAAGCACCCTGGTCATCCTGGAAGGGGGATTACCACTTGTGAGGCCCCTTCTCAAGGTTATGTATTTTCCTCGTGCTGAGGTTTTGAGTTTTTCCCTGCCTGCATGTTGGTTAAAGATCAGGGGATGGTCCTTTGAGACATCTTGTGATTCAGGGTTATACAAATAAATGTGACTTGACTTGACTCAAGACAATTGTCCCCCATTAAGAAATAAACAAATTTATTTTCTGCACTTCTGATGTCACTCACTTGACTCTTCAGGAGCGAATGCAATTATAATCACATCACCTTGCGAAGAATGACAGCCCACATGACCTAAACGGGATTAAAATCTTACCAGCAATGAAGAAGGTCACAAAATTGTCCAGCATGAATTCTTCGTCTTCCTTGGTCATGCTTTCCTCTGAAATAACATTTGGTTAAATGAAAATTAGAACGATTAAGGAAACAGTAGCGAACCTTTTCCAGCCGACTTGATTATTTGCGTGAGGATGTCTTTGGGCACATCGGCACCGCTCTGAACGGCCATTTTCCTGCTTTGGATCCATTCGGCGCCGGTTGAGCGCAAAAGCCTGCAAGCGGCGCGCACTTCCTTTACGTAGCGCCAGTTTTTGGGATTGAACTGGAAGGAAATCAGGATATTACTTTTCATTCATCTGAATGAGGTCTTAGAACCTGACTAGGGGCGGCAGTAGCTCAGGAAGTAGAGCGCTCGTCTTGGGATCAAGGGATCCCAGTTCGAATCCCGGCTCGTCCGCGTTACATGTCGAAGTGTCCTTGGGTAAGACACTGAATCCCTAATACCTCCAATAAGCAGGTTAGCGCCTTACGTGGCTGCAAGGCCGCTTTTGGGAAATGTGTAGCACATTGTAAAGCGCTTTGGGAAGTCATTGACTTGAAAAGCGCTATATAAATGCAGATCATTTCATTTCATTTCACTTGTAATGATCCCAATTATATATTATGCTAACCACTATTTATGATCATTTAGTCTATTTAATGCCCCAATGGTTTGACAATGAAATATAGAAGTATCATATTTAGTATCTTCGAAAGTACAGTAATTGGAAAATTAGGATGCAATTCAAGTTTCTATTCATCAATAATACTCCAAAATAGTAGCTCAGGAGGTAAAGCGCTCGTCTTGGAAACAGAAGGCCACAGGTTCGATTCCCGGTCCCTCGTGGTGATATGTTGAAGTGTCCTTGGGCAAGAGTTGCCTTGCATGGCTGACGCTGCTATCCGTATGTGAGTGTGTGTGTGAATGTGTGCACATTGTAAAATGCTTTGCAAGGTCTTCACTACATAAATGCAGACCATTTACATTTCTTCTAAACTCTAAATAAAAGCATTGTTATTCTTACACATTTGTCTGTAATTACCGTAAAATCCCGACTATAGAGCGCACCTGATTATAAGCCGCGCGCACCACATTATACGGGCTTTACTGGTTTTGTCCTTACACAAGCCGCACCTCTATATAAGCCGCATGAGCCCACATTGAAACATGCAACACAGTCACAAGTTTATCCCGAATCTGACTGTTGGAGCCGCGATCGTAACTACAGATATAGTACACAATGCAATCGCCGCAGTCGGCAACATTAACGGAAAATGATACCGGTAGTTACAATTTAATGCAGACCTTTAAAGTCCGGGTCCCGTTAAAAGTAATCCAATGAAAAAAATGTATATTTCCAAAGTTAAGGGTGGGAAAAATAAATATCCACTATTGTCCGCTGCAACAACAAACAAATTTAACTCAGCCTTATCCCACTTCTCGTCAGCCCGCGTTTGCTCCGCCCTTTCTTTTTTATTCGTTTTAAAAGACAGGCATTTCAGGTGGATTGGCCGGTCCAAATTGTCCCTAGGTGTGAATGAGCGAGCGAGTTGTCTGTCCCTGTGTGCCCTGTGATTGTCTGGCAACCAGTTCAGGGTGTCCCCTGCCCACTGCCTGATGATTGCTGGGATGGGCTCTAGCACCCCCGCAACCCTACTGAGGATAAGCGGTGCAGCTGATAAGATGAGATGAGATGAACTTTCATCCCAAACCGTGCCTGTGAAAGGTACCACCACGCTACTCCTAACACGCTCGTTACACATGAAGCGTAGCTGTTAGAAAAAGCCGTACCGCAATTGCGAAATTCATGGTAAACCGTCCTCATCTTTCTCCTTATAACTGTCGCCATCAAGGGCGTCTTCCTCATTAGAAAGAACCTTTGTCATGCGTACAATTCGAACGTAAACCATGAGGATGCAGTCTACCTCGGCGCACTTATTGCACCGGTCTAAATCTTACCGTTTCAAATTTCATAAATTGGCCGCTTCACTGAATAAGCCGCAGGGCTGAACATTTGGGAAAAAAGTAGCCCCTTATAGTCCGGAATTTACGGTATTCGTTCTTTGAGCCAAAAAGCAAAGGGCGTGACCACATCACCACTAGGTTCAACAAAAATATGAAAGCCACAAGTGATGTGGTAAGTATTGTACAACGTGATACTCAAAATTTTCTGAATTTCCCAATTAATTTACGATCTAGTATCAGATTGCTGAGGTATCAAATTCACAACTCTGCATCCCCGGATACAAAAAAGACAAAAGTAGCTTTGTTTTACCTGAAAAAAGAGGTCGCGCAGGTGATACACCAAACCTTGGAGACACATCTCGATGGCTTTGGGAAAAGGTGACGAGTTGTCCTCAAGCAGATCTAAATCCATGCCGAATGCTACCTGAACAAAGAAAAATTACCTTTTAAGACAGAGCACTTAAAGATTTTGAGTTGAGGTGCGATATGGCTCACCTTTATGATCACATCTAACGTGACCCGGTTGAATAGCTCCAGCATGCGGGCCTCCAACTTTTTGTCGGCGATGTCAGACAGTTTAGTCATTAGCTTCTCAGCTTGCTCGTTGAAGGTGCCCGTCAGACCCCTCAAGTACCTAAGTGTGAGTTGACAGGCCTTTGAGGTGGAAAATAGCAATTTAACGATAAAAA
The DNA here is from genome assembly GCF_059441175.1 of Urocampus carinirostris. Lineage (NCBI taxonomy): Eukaryota > Metazoa > Chordata > Actinopteri > Syngnathiformes > Syngnathidae > Urocampus > Urocampus carinirostris. The sequence goes on from NC_142368.1 coordinate 11,124,443, forward strand.
CACGATGATTTTGGGTAGGCGGGAGCGGAAAAATCGGTTTTCACTTATTTCTCATGAGGCAAATGAATTCACGATACGAGAAATTCTAGATACAAGCTCAATCCAGAAATGAATTCCTCTCGTATGTAGAGGGACCCCTATACTGGTAATGTTTGACTTACAACCGGTTCACAATCACAAATCTATTACAATGGCGCTATCTGCTGCCGAGGCGGTATGTAATTACTATACTGTGTGTAGAGGTAAATTGCTGTGCCGGTCGGCTTCCAAAATTTTCATAAGGGTTGCCGGGCTGCTACGCACTACCAGAATTTTTTTTTTTTTTAAATGCGCGTGCTAAAAAAAATTTACATTTACCGGTTGGGGCCTTAAGTTAGTGAATCAGATTGTAAGTTGGGTTTTACCTGTATATCATTGTTGTCATTGCACAATAAAAGAAGTGACAAAAATTACTTAGCACTCTATAAGCATTCATTTCAATAAGGCCACAATAGCAAGTTATCGCCTACGTGTGTACAACTAGTTGTGGATGTATATATTACAGACGCTCCCCTACTTACGACCATTCGACTTGCAAAAAAAAAACGGTAGATACAAAAATGTTTTTCGGGATGTCGAAAAATACTTGGAGAATACTGTAAGTTAGATTTTGTATCGTGTGCCCCTTTTTCCGAGTACAGGACAGTACTGTAGTGTTTCTTTCCGCCGCTACCGGCGTGTGGCGCTGTGAAAGGTCACCCAGGATCCACCCCAAAGAAATCTGCTTCCTCTTCCGAGTTCGTGTGTAAACATTCTATACTGTATCTCCAGTGCGCTAAGAACCTTGACATTTTTATTGCTTAATATCTTGTGCATCTATTCAATATGGCTGGTTCAAAGTGTAAAGAGGCAAGACATTTTTTTTAAAATGAAAGTAGAATAAGAAAGATTGATGCGGTTGAGAAAATGGTTGGATCGCTTTTTTTCGGCCACTTTTTTACCATGGAGGTGGAAGTCGCCTCACTCTTGAAGCCCATCTTTCAAAAGTAAGTTAAACTTAACTTTATCTTTATAGAGCATATTATTTTATGAAATGTTTATTTTTTAGTACAAACCAGTACAGGTTACTTATACAAGCTTTAAACATACTTATATGAACCTTAAACATACAAAATATAACACTGAAGAAACTTTAACTTACGAACGATCTTGATCGTAAGTAGGGCAGCGTCTGTATATCACTTGTGGGGTTTGAGCACCCTCTGGTGGCTAGTTTTTTTGTGTGCAATTCATTTTAGTTAGGTATGTTATGTCCAATGCATCAGCTACCATTCCCATCAATGCATGTATGTATGCAGAATGCAATCTTCATCAATAGCTTTTGGAACTGCCCAGGAGCCAGTTGCTAGATGGCAACTATTAATATATCATGAAATACTCATACCGTACTCTTATACATCGAAACAATCCCTTTAAACAGGCACAAAAGTATTGTTAAAACTATTTTTACAGAGAATTACTGAACTGCCAAATAATAAGCAGAGGAACTGCTTGCAGAGCACAATGCATGATGTAAATAAGTATAATAGTAAAGCCATGAAAATTGAACCTTGTCATAGAAAGGGTTCATTCTATACATAATACCCCTAGTTTTTTGTGTGATTTCCTATAAAACAGGCTATGTGAATGCCCTACACACTATTTTATACGATTATCAAAATAAACATAGTAATGGTTACTGATTGACCATCTGCTAGATACGGTGCCAAAGAACTCACAGGCTACTGAAGGCCGGGTCCATTATCCGCCGTTGTTTATACCACTGAGCGTGATCCCTTGCCGAGATCAGGCCGTTGCCCAAAAACCTGCAGGTCACAAACAATATCCAGACATAAAAGCTGAATAGAGCCTCTTTTATTTATTTTCATATGGCTTCAAAATTCACCTTTCACCAAACAATCTGAAGAGTCGCTGGTGGGCGAACACATCTTTGGGATACTTGGAGGACATTAAGATTTCCTGAAAGCATTAAAGAACAAAGTTTATGTTTATTTGTTTAAATAACCGAAGTGTGTCTTTGAGTGCCTGTGTAATGAAATAAAATAATTGTACGTGTGTGGGAAATAAGAACATTATTAGTGAAGCTTAAAACACACTTTTATTCTATAGCATATGAATAACCTATATTTGATGCTGACAATATCTGTGTATTATTTGTTATTGGAACATCCATTGCAGCCTGGTCCTTCTGGAAGGGGGATTACCTCATGTGCGGTTCCTTCTCAAGTTTTCTTCATTTTCCTCATTCTGAGAATTTTGTGTTTTTTCTTTCCCTCATGTCGGTTTTAGATCAGGGGATGGTGTAATAAGTCTGTAGTTTGCAATGGTCTGTGCAGCTCTTTGAGACTTCTTGTGGCAGATTACCTCATGTGGGGTACCTTCTCAAGGTTGCTTCATTTTTCTCATGTTGAGGTTTTTCCTTGCCCTCATGTAGGTTTTAGATCAGGAGATGGTGTAATAATAGTCTGTGGTTTGCAACAAGCTGTGGTCTGTGCAGCCCTTTGAGACTCCTTGTGATTAAGGGCTGTATAAATCAACATCACTTGACTAGACTTGATCATACTGTATTTACAAGAGCTGGTATACCAGGGATCAGTATCTGTACCAATGCGAGCTCTTTTTAAAGGGATGGTGTATGTTATTTGGCCACTAGATGTCTCTAATGCGTAATGCAACCAGGAATAAGAGCTAAGAAGCACATGGAAATTAATAAAATGAAAAATGAAATGATCTGCATTTATATAGCGCTTTTCAAGTCTAGACTACCTAAAGTGCTTTACAGTGTGCTTCACATTTCCTAATAGCTGCCGTGCAGCCATGTAAGGTGCTAACCTGCTCATTAGGGGTATTAGGGGTTCAGTGTCTTACCCAAGGACACTTCGACATGTAACACGGAGGAGCCGGGAATCGAACCTGCGATCTTTTGATCCCAAGACGAGCTCTCTACCTCGTGAGCCACTGCCGCCCCATGGAGAAATACAAACGGCAGCGACTCAAAGTGATCAAATGCATCATTTTTATTTTTTTATTTTGCCAAGCCTTTCCCAAGGTTTTAATTTTTTGGGGTATTCTTGCCAACAACATGTTGGACAATTATGTCAGTTTCCTCAAGGTGAAGCTAATGTTACGTGAAAACACATGCAAATTTCTCAATCTACGTGTATTACATACAATCAGCATGTTTATGAAAGTTCATGTATTTTTGCTTATTTTTTAAACCAATATTATTTTTTAATTAATTCAGTTTTTGTCACCACTACGAGAGGCTAAATATTACACACTGTCCCTTTAATTTCCAATTAACAATTCTTCATCATGAAATAGCCACAACGGCTTTCTCAAGCAATCAAAAAGTATTCTTTTTCACCACCAGGAGGGGCTAAATGTTACATTGTCCCTTACATTTTCAATTAACAATTGCTAATCATCAAATGGCCTCAAGAGCTTTCACAAGTACTGAAGGGAAGAAAAAATTTGTCTAGTTTTGGTTTAATTGTTTTGTCCCAGAGAGACTGGGAGGTCGCTGGTTCAAGCCTCGGCCGAGTCATACCTAAGACTTACAACATTGGTACTCATTGCCTCCCTGCTTGGCGCTCGGCATTAAGGGTTGGAATTGGGGGGTTTGGTCACCTAATGACTCCCAAGGCAGCAGTTGGGTCTAAAATGGCGGCGCCCTGTTTGGCTGCGGCTGCATCGGCTCGCTACAGTTTAACTGTACGGGTCAGGTGTATCAACATTTCGTTCTGTGTGCATGGTTACAAAGAATGACAATAAAAGTAAATTCTATTCTATTCTAAATATGAAAATGAATGCAGAGGTGGACAGGCTTTTAAATCCAGCCCGGCGAAAGAAAATGAAGATTTCATGACAATATATTTAAGAGTAAATAAACTACTTCTTATTAAGGGCTGCACAGACCGCAGATTATTGCAAACTTCAGACTATTATGACACCATCCCCTGATCTAAAACCTACAAGAGGGCAAGGAAAAACTCAACCTTTTCGAGTCATCTTGCCTTCAGAGATGAGCCTGACCTCGGTTTTGATGGGCAGCAACATGTGACTTTACTGATACTAGATCCTATATCAATGGGGAAAAATTATTTTGTTCTTGAAGTATATTTTCACATGTAGTTTATTTAATGTTAGAAAAAACAGTATATGTTTTATTAATATTGAGTACAGTACATTGTTTATTGTATTTGTATGTCCTCTCTCGAGCTGTATGTTGACAAAACCAAGGAGATGAGAATAACCTTCTCCCCCAAGAAGAGCTGGCTGAGGGAGTCACCACCAACATCCAAGGGAAAGTAGTGGAGATTGTGGATACGTACGAATACCTGGGCACTACATTTGACAATGTGCTGAGGTTCTCTTCAAATATTGTAGAGATCCTCAAGAATTGCCAAAAAAGACTGTATATGCTCAGGAAACTGAAATCTTGCAGGGTCAGTAGTAACATCCTCACCACCTTCTACTACTCTGTCATTGAGAGTGTGATCATCTTCTCCTTCATTTCCTGGTTCCACTCCATCAGTACGGACGCTCCTCTACTTACGACCATTCGAATTAGTTAGGTAGGTAGGTAGGTAGGTAGGGAGAGATAGCTATATGTACAGATGTATAGATAGATGTACAGATGCATAGATAGATAGATAGATAGATAGATAGATAGATAGATAGATAGATAGATAGATAGATAGATAGATAGATAGATAGATAGATAGATAGATAGATAGATAGATAGATAGATAGATAGATAGATAGATAGATAGATAGATAGATAGATAGATAGATAGATAGATAGATAGATAGATAGATAGATGTCTAGATAGATAGATGTACAGATGCATATATAGATAGATATACAGATGTATAGATAGATGTACAGATGTATAGATAGATGTATAGATAGATAGTACCGTCTGGGAAAATGTGTTGAACATGCCTTATATTTGCAAAATTGAGAACTTAACTATACCTTGACCGCTTCTGGACAAGTAACAAAGACAAAGACGTGGTGCATGAAGAAGACTTTGTACACTGGTCCGTAAAGCTCACTCCTATCACCGCAATAACATTATTAATAATGTCAATGGCAGTAATAATAATGAAGTAATGATGACAAGTTTACCAATTTAGGAGCACGTCGAGCAACAGACGGTCGTTTTTCATCGCATTGGACAGAATTGATGAATGTCCTAAAAAGAAACTTAGAAGATATGAAAGGTCAAGTGAGGTAAATGGTTGCCTTCCCCCGCCGCCCCCCTTCTTACCTTTCCCTTGGTGGCCCCGGGATGTGGTCGTACTTCAAGTGAACATACTTTATGTACGCACAGTAAGCGAGGAAAGCTACAAACAACGATAAAAACATATAGCCGAGCCAGCTAGTTGTCATAGCGGAAAGGAGCGAAAAAGGAGACATTTTATCGACAGAATTCGTCCGCAAAAGTTTCCGTTTGAACGGAGGCGAGGCCAGGAAAATGTCACTCAGTGACGTCATCAGCATGCGTTACCACAATTTGTTTGTCTCCGTGCTGTGATTATTTTATCAATTTATTCATTTTTAATATATTTAATAGGCAAACTATTTTAAAATAATTCCCATATGTATATTCACAAAATATCTATAAACTCAAACTTTAGCAAAAAAAAAGTCAATATATTTAATTTTGTTAATCAAACACTAACATCACCTGTTGCATTTTGGGAGTTGCATGAAGTGATAAAACAACAAAAAACTAAAATCACAACAACTTTTTTGAAGCTGATACATTCTTTTCTGTTATTGATAGGCGCAAAAGCCTACCAATTGGATATGGGTGTGAAAAAAAACTTATCACAGTATTACTGTGTTGTTACTTTGTAATTACATCACAGTATTACTATGTTGTTACTTTGTAATTACTATGTTAGGACCAAGTTGGACTTCGTAGTAGGACCATTCTGGAAGAAAATCTAAGACTAGGACGGAGATTTGTCTTCCAACAAGACAATGATCCAAAACATAAAGCAAAAGCTACAATGGAATGGTTCACCAAAAAACATTAGATTCTACGATGGAAGTACCACAAAAATACATTTAAAAAAATACTACGCATAATACTACAAAAATAAAACTAGAGTAATACCCTAAAACTATAACTATAGCAATACTACAACTATTCAACCACAGGAATACTAGAGATACAGTGGCTTGAGAAACGATTTGGCCCCCTTGAACTTGGTGAGCTTTTGCCACATTTCAGAATTAAAAAAAAATATATAAAACTGTAATTTCTTGTAAAGAATCATCAATAAGTGGGACACAATCATGAAGTGAAACACACTTTATGAGATATTTTAAACTTTTTTAACAAATAAAAAACGAAAAAGTGGGTGTGCAAAATTATTAAGCCCCTTTACTTTCAGTGCAGCAAACTCTGTCCAGAAGTTCAGTGAGGATCTCTGAATGATTCAATGTTGATCTAAATGACTAATGATGATAAATGGAATCCACCTGTGTGTAATCAATTCTTTGTATGAATGCACCTGCACTGTGATAGTCCCAGCGGTCTGTTTGCAGCGCAGAGAGCATCATCATGAACGAGGAACATACCAGGCAGGTCTGAGATACTGTTGTGGAGAAGTTTAAAGCTGGATTTGGATGCAAAAGATTTCACAATCTTTAAACATCTCAAGGAGCACTGTGCAAGCAATAATATTGAAATGGAAGGAGTATCAAACCACTGCAAATCTACCACGTTCGAGCCGTCCCCTTAAACTTTCAGCTCATACAAGGAGAAAACTAATCAAAGATGCAGCCAAGAGGCCCATGATCACTCTGGATGAACTGCAGAGGTCTACAGCTGAAGTGGGAGAATCTGTGCATAGGACAACAATCAGTCGTATACTGCACAAATCTGGCCTTTATGGAGGAGTGGTAGCCATTTCTTAAAGATGTCCATAAAAAGTGTCGTTTAAAGTCTGCCACAAGCCACCTGGGAGACACACCAAACATGTGGAAGAAGGTGCTCTGGTCAAATGAGACCAAAATCAAACTTTTTGGCAACAATGCAAGACGTTATGTTTGGCGTAAAAGCAGCACAGCTCATCACCCTCAACACACCATCCCCACAGTCAAACATGGTGGTGGCAGCATCATGGTTTGGGCCGGCTTTTCCTAAGCAGGGACAGGGAAGATGGTTAAAATTGATGGGAAGATGGATGGAGCCAAAAACAGGACCATTCTGGAAGAAAACCTGATGGAGTCCGCAAAAGACCTGAGACAGGGATGGAGATTTGTCTTCCAATAAGACAATGATCCAAAACATAAAGCAAAAGCTGCAATGGAATGGTTCACCCAAAAAACATATCAAGGTGTTAGAATGGCCGAGTCAAAGTCCAGACCTCAGTCCAATTGAGAATCTATGGAAAGAACTGAAAACTGCTTTTTACAAACGCTTTCCATCCTACCTCACTGAGCTTGAGCTGTTTTGCAAGCAGGAATGGGCAAAAATATCATTTTTTCGATGTGTAAAACAGAGACATACCCCAAGCGACTTGCAGCTGTAATCACTCAATGGGGCTGAATAATTTTGCAAACCCACTTTTTCTTTTATTTGTTAAAAAAAAGTTTAAAATATCTCATAAAGTGTTTCACTTCATGAATGTGTTCCACTTATTGTTGATTCTTTACAAGAAATTACAGTTTTTGATTTTTATGTTTGAAGTCTCAAATGTAGCAAAAGGTCATAAAGTTCAAGGGGGCCAAATAGTTTCGCAAGCCACTGTATATTACAAAAATACTGCAATAGAAATATTACAAAAATCTTGTACATAAATTTTACAAAAAATCAACATCCTGCGTGGGTTCAAATCCAGCTCGAGACTTCCTGTGCGGAGTTTGAATGTTCTCCCCGTGCTTGCGTGGGTTTCCTCCGGGCACTCCGGTTTCCTCCCACATTCCAAAAACATGCATTTCAGGTGAATTGGCCGGTCCAAATTGTCCCTAGGTGTGAATGAGCGAGTGAGTTGTCTGTCCCCGTGTGCCCTGCGATTGGCTGGCAACCAGTTCAGGGTGTCCCCTGCCCACTGCCCGGTGATGGCTGAGATGGGCTCCAGCCCCCCCGCGACCCTAATGAGGATAAGCGGTACGGCTAATGAGATGAGATGAGACTACAAAAATACCACAAAATACAACAAAGGTCATACTACAAAAATAGTACACATATAAGATTCTACTATGGAAATACCACAAAACTACATTTAAAAAAAAAGCTACAAATAATACTACGAAAACAAAACTACAGTAATACCCTAAAGCTATGACTATAGCAATACTACAAAAATTTAACTACAGTAACACTAGAGATATATTGCAAAAATCCTGTGATAAAAACATTACAAAAATACTAGTGCAGGTATACTATGAGTATTTTCGACCCTGCAATGGGTGGAAGATACATAATTTTAACAAAATATTTAGTGAACAATTAAATTTAAGAGTCCAGTTTATTCTTTTCAAAATGTTCTAGCCTTATTGGAGGACCACATACATTTTTAGTTAATTATATCCAGAAAACCAGATGAAAAACCGTTTTAGTTATTCAGAAGGGTGGCTACACACAACTTTAAGTGAATTATCTTTTACTGTTTTTGAAAGTTCGATAAAATTTAATCAAAACATACAATTGTAACTTGATAGAAGTCCCCCTTAACCTCAAACCAATAACAATACCTAGCACCATGATAGACTGTGGTTCGGGTTCGATGAAAGTGACGACGCTGTCTTTATGTCCTGTGGTCCAGCGGTGAGGAATCAAGACAGCTAGAGACCCGGTCGGGAATAGGACCACGAGATGCAGCGTGAGCTGTTGGTGGCTTGAGGCTTCTCCGTTGGCTGTGTCCTCCCCGGGTCAGGCTTGGGAAATGGCCAAGAACGGTTCTCTGGTTGCTTTGACCTCTTGTCAGCTCGCTGGCTTCTTTCAAACGGAGTTGCAGTTTCTTAGGCGTCCTGGCTCACGTCTCCGGCCTCCTGGGGGTCAGGGGCCTCCCACCCCTCCGACCAGCCTGTTCCTTTGTTTCACAGATGTACACAGGATAAAAAAATCTCCCGCCCTGGTGTTATCAGATAACGCATAGTATTGAGTTCACATGATCTGACATTGTCTCATAATTTTCTATGACATTGCAAAACAGAACTCTGACCCAACGTTGAATGCACTACACACAATTTTGTTTTGTTTTCCTTTTTTTTTTAATCTAGCGTTTTTCATCATATTTCAGCCTCTACTGTCCTTTATTAAGAAAAGAGTTTAATAAAAATATATAATTTTTGCAGGGTGCTAGAGCATGGGCTGGGTATGCCCATGGGAAAATCTATAAAGTAGTCATTCTTGGGTTGCCATAGTTCTAAAATTTAAAAACCAGGAAGAATTCAATTATGATAACATTTTATTTGAAATATTTTAAAGAATATGAAGTACATAATACATAAAAATGTCACACTAAGTTCATTAATGAACAGCCATATTACACAATTGGGTGTTAATTAGGTAAATGTTTTTGTATTTTCAAAATAACATTTTTTATTAATTGAGTGTCCATGTAAATTATTACTATAGCCTTATCCTCCTTGTTTTATAAACCTTATCTTCTCTGTTCCTTTATCTTCTTGGCTTTTTACCTCACTGTGAATGTGTGAAACTGGAGTGTCATGCCCAATTTCGTTGTCACAATATGTTAACCCATTTTGTAACAATGACAATAAAGGTATATTCTATTCTATTCTTTTCTATTTTATTAAAATCATTTATAGCACTCTCAGGCTTCTATATTCAAGAGGTAAAATTGTATTCGGTGTAAAATTGTCATGATTACCGATGAGAATCACCTGTGCCCGCTAATTTGGCGCCAACCGCCTCGGGTACTGATTGGCTCCCTGTCACTATTTGAACCCTGTCCTGTCAGTCCCCTGTTGTCAGTCCGTCTGTGAACCTCAGTGTATACAAGGGAAGCCTTTTTCGACCCTGACTCCCACCTGTCCCGTTTTTACTCCCGTGGGTCTCTGGCTACGACCCGTTTTGATCCTGACCACGTCTGCTCTCCCGTCCCGCTTACGAGCCGTTTCTGAACCCAACCGAGTTTTTGCTCTCCTGTCCCGGCTACCAACCAGTTTTTTTTTCGTCCCTGACACCGCCATCGCTCACTATGGAAGATCCACTTCCGTGTTCGGCTCACAGTCCGAATCAGAGAGCGACTTGCCTCCCGCGTCCAGCGAACACCGGATCGTGGGCGCAGTCATTCCTCTTTCCTTCAACAAAACTTGTGGTAAACGCTACGCAATTGGGTCCTGTTTCTGTTCTGGTCCTGACAAAGTAAATGGTGATGAACATTAAGACAGTGACAAATTTATGAATAGGAGGAGTTCCACACCCACACATACTTGAAAGTTCAGAATTCATTAATTTAATTCTGCATTTCGGAAATATGGCGGACAACGCCAGAACAGGCTCTATAGGGAGTATAGAGCAGAAGGAATTTAGCAGTGAGTGTGCGTAGAAGCAAACAAATGAATTGCAAATTCATTTGCAAATGCATCTTTCCAATTCAACTTCAAATCAACATTTTGAAAAGTGGTTTCATTTTTAAAGAAGCAGGTAAGACATAATACACAAACAATATAATATATAGATTAGAAAAAAAGTATTAAAAAATGACAACATATTTGAGCAAAACTATCTGCAGACAGAAAGAGAAAATTGTATTTTGTAAGATTATATGTTACTTTGTTTTATTGTATTTTTTGCCATTTTTTTTACTTAAGGTTTTGCAGAGTTCTCTCTATTAAACTTTATATATTGAAAATTAATAAGCATATCTAATGCTATTAATAAAATATTTACACTGCAGACAAAATATTTGCGCGTTTTTAAATTTTTTGATAACAAGGAAAACAAAAAATAAACTATACCATTTATACACTAACGTGGGGATTATTACTGTAACAAACACAATTGGGAATAACACGTTACAAAGTAAAGCATTCCTGGAACGCAATTAATAGATCCGGCAGCGCATGTTCTCAGTGAGGATGACGAAAGCCGGTGGCTGCTGATTTAGGCCGTCCATTATTGTAACAGAGCAGAAGCAAATGGATGGAGACCAAGAGGAAGGCTCGACTGACATAGATAGATGTTGTTATGAGTGCACTGCAGGAAAGAGGTCTAAATTTAGTGGAAGCTAGAGCTCTTGTTGGTGATAGGAATGAGTGGAGAGATGTTTGCAAAAAATAGTGGGATGTTTGGATGTGTTCTAAGGGATGGGCAGGGCACCCGTATGATACGGCAGGGGTAAACCAGTGAGAGCTGTTGGGCCCTGCTGTTAAACAGAAGAGTGTGTCGTGTCACCCTGACTCGAGTGACATGGCTGCTTTCTTGTGGCCCCTTTTATCTGGAGGGACGAAAGCATGACCGACTTGGGTGCAGAGGTGCTTAACTTGTTTGGGTGTTTGGGCATTTGGGTTGGCCAAGGTCCCAAAATCTTTGTGTGGGTTTTAACACCTTAATAATAACATTTTGTCACACAACTGTCGTAACAACACGCTGCGTTACTCCGCTATTTGTTGAACACAGATCATGAATTACAATGTCACCTAATCGCTAACTGTTCCTCCTTCGCGCACGATGTAGCATACAAAATTAAATCCGCCATAATTTATCTAGAAATAAACTAAATACAGTTATGGTGTGTTTTTAATCGACCACCCTCGCGTTTTTCCGCCAAGGCTGCGGACACCTTTCGTTGATCGGTCACGGTTTGCCCCCAGTTGGCGGCTTTCCATGTATTATTTTTGCCAGTTAGCCCATTTTTGGCCGCTCGCCCATTGTTGTACCATTACTGCATCAGCCTGCAACACAACTCCTAAGCGTTACCCACAAAAACGACATAATTTTAGCCGAAAACACTCGCAGCCTCTATAACTTATTACCACATAAAACAATACGTCGGCTTGCTTGCCATGGTTCTGGTGTTCCTCCGATGATGTCACAGTTCAGGATAATAAGGACAAGACATACGGTCTTCAAAATGCATTATCTCGGAAAATAATTGGAATATACCCATGAAATGTACATGGTTTTTATGCAAAAAAACGTACCTTTCCTCATATTTTACATGGTTAAGAATTTCGGAATACCTTTAATATATCTTAATACTTGCGGGCAATGAAGAATAACTTCTGCTAAAGTGTTTTGAAGTTTTGCCATTTGGTGTGCAATATACTGTTCATTTGTTGTTTAAGTTTGCAAACAGGATTTCTAATTGGATGGCAGCTATTAGTAACATATAAGAAAAGGAAAAGCTGCATAAGTGCGAGTAAGAAATGATTTTCCTCATGTTTCGGTGCATTCACTGGCCACAGTGCTTTCTGTGCGTGATGTTGCAAAGCACGCCACCTTTTGGCCGGAGCGCGCCTAGGTCGAGGATTTCGAACGTCTGGCCCGGCGTCAATGTGAACTCGAACCTTTGCAGCAACTTGGCCATCACCACTTTGGCTTCGATCTGTTGACAGAACATGTTCCCAGTTGGTGGCTGGTTTGTATCTGTGTGTGTGTGTGTCTTTTTGCACTCACCTGCGCAAAGTTTTTTCCCAAGCAGGAACGAGGGCCGAGAGAAAAGGGATAGTAGCAGTAGTAAGGCCTTAAAAAAAAACAAAAAAAAACATGTTAATTACATTTATAAAAAATCATACATTACTAAAAAAAACCTATGATTCAATTTGAACAAATTCGGACACAAAACCTCTGAAAAATAAAAAGATCAGCAGTCTTTTACTAAAGATTGGCATCTCAGCTTTAAGGGACTGATTCGGCTTCTTCTGCCACTGAAAGACAATGCACTTTGCTTTGGAACAATTCATATTATTAAAAAGAGTCAAAATTTGGCTCGTTTTTCTGCTTTAAATCTTTTATGTTCTTACATACAGTACTTCCTTTTTCTGTCCTCCGTATTTAACCCCAGGCTTCTGCCATTTCCCACTTTGTTTAGCAAACAAAGCAGGAAGACACCGAAATTATAACATTCGAGAGAGAGAGAGAGAGAGGGACGGAGAGTGTCATGTCAAGAACAAAGGGTAGAACCAATTGAGTAGCATTTCTCTTTATTGAGATATAGAGGAACGGCAGCGCCAGCGATCCGGTGCTCGCTGGACGCAGGAAGCAGGCCGCTCACGGGATCGGAGCGTGTTTCGAATGCGGAAGTGACCTCCGGAGCGGGAGATCTTGGTGTCGAAGACGGAAAAAACAGGTTGCTAGACGGGACAGGAGAGCAAAACGTGGTCGGGGTCAAAAACGAGTCGTAAGCCGGGACGGGAGAGCAAACGCAGTCGGGATCAAAAACAGGTCGGAACCGGAGACAGAATGGGGAGATCACGAAAGGATGGGTGCAAAAACGGGACAGGCGGGAGTCAGGGTCAAAATGCTTGCCTTGTCACAACAGAGGTTCGCTGACGGACCAACCATAGGCGAGTGAAAGGACTGGGCTTAAAAAAGGACAGAGAACCAGAGCAGGTGGCGCCAAACGAGCGGGCACAGGTTATCCAAATCAGTCATCATGACAGAGAGAGAGAGAGCGCATCTCAAAGAGAGCCAGCTCTCCATGTTCTGGTCCATCCATCCATCCAATATCTGCACCGCTTATCCTCAGGGGTGCTTGAGCCCATCCCTGCTGTCTTCGGGCAGTGGACAGCGGCCAAACTTAACTGGTTGGCAGCCAGCTGCAGGGCACAGACAATTCACTCGCTCATTCACACTTAGGGACAAATTGGACCGGCCAGTTAACCTGAGATGCATGTTTTTAGAACGTGGGAGGAAACCGGAGTGCCTGGAGGAAACCCACACAAGCACGGGGAGAACATGCAAACTCCGCACAGGAGAATTCGATCCCATGACCTAGAAATTTTGTCACTTTTTAAAATCTCAAAAACAACAATAACATACATAATCATCAATGCTCTGATGGAAATTCGACAAGCATTCTTAATTGGCATAGCAGAAAAACACGGCCTGACAGCAATGAACTGCATGAATGACTATAGTGTATAAGGTGACTTGACCACAAAACGATTGTTGCAATTATACAATCAATCATTAATAAAATGAAAAGGTTGCACATAAGTACAATTTCAATGCAGGATAGCTAAAATAATGTGACATATCAAGTCCATTGAAAGGCTATAAAACCCATCAAGTTTTCACACGATTGACAATAGAAGTGCCAGATGTATCTCTGGGCAGAATTTTAGCCTGGTTGTTAGCCTGGTGAGGAGCACGCTCGCTGTAAAGGATAAATCACCATAGTAACTAAGAGGAGCTTAATTTAACCTGCTCTCATGCAACCGACTTGAAGACAAAATTTAGCCAAAATAAAAAAACATATCCAGGCTTAATCCTCTATCTAGGTTTTCTGCAATATCCCTCTGATCTTACTTGGGAGCATCCGGATGAAAGCGATCCGGGTCGAATTCCAGCGGATTCTTGAAGAACTTTTCCATTCTGCCGGATACGTATGAGCTGAACTGAATTGAAAAAAAATTGAGAGAGAAAAACATTCTCCAGTTATTTTGAGGACAAAACTCAACTTGTAAATGTGACTGTCTCACAATGCAGGTGGCTCCGGCTGGCACGTGGATGCCATCGATGACGAGGTCATTGATGAGATCACGGGAGGTTCCTGGGATTGTCGGGTACAACTTTAAGGTTTCTTTCAGAATCTTCCAGAAAGAAAAGAAAAAAAAGCAATTATTATTGTCACAAATCCAATGTTTATAGTTTTTGATCAAACATGGGAGGGAGGGGGAGAGGGGGAGAGAGAGAGAAAGAAAGAAAAATAAAATCAAGACAAGATACCATAAACTAAAGTCGACCCGACGACTCATTGCACGCTTCCCTACTTACGAACGAGAGGTTCCGGACGATCGTTCGTAAGTTGAATTTGTTCATAAGTTGCTTCAGTGCTATATTTTGTAGGTTTAAGGTTTATTTAAGTATGTTTAAGGCTTGTATAAGTAACCTATATTGTTTTGTACTAAAAAAAAAAAAAATCAACATTTCAGAACATAATATGCTCTATAAAGATAAATAAAGTTAAGTTTAACTTAGTTTTGAAAGATGAGCTTCAAGATTTAGGCGACTTTCTCCTCCGTGGTCGAAAGAGGCTGAAAAGAAGCAATCTAACCATTTTCTCAACCGCATCAAGCTTTCTTATTCCACTTTCATTTCAAAAGAAAATGGCCCACCTCTTTTTTACACTTTACACCAAGCATATTGAATGGATGCACGAGAAATTAAATAATAAATATGTCAAAGTTCTTAGCGCGCTGTAGTTACAGTATGGAATGTTTACGCACAAACTAGGAAGAGGAAGCCGGATTTCCTCTTCGGGGTGGATGCTGGATGACCTCTCACAGCGCCACCCGGCGTTAGCGGCGGAAAGAGGCACTACAGTACTGTCCTGGATTCGGAAAAAGGTGCACAGTACAAAATCTAACTTTGGAATTTTCTTACTTTTTCAAGTATAAGCAAACTAATTAATCAGAGACACATACTCACTACAATTTGTTCAATAAACAGGCAATCATGTCCGTTGTTTTTTGTAGAGGATAAAGAATATATAATAATAATAAGAGTCAAAATGTTATACTGTAATGTCTGTTAATGACACTGTTATTACTTTAAAAATAACGCGGGGGGGGGATTTTGAATTAAAACCTAAAACATTTCGAATAAAGCAATAAATATAAATAAATAAATGACTTTGGGCTACGCACCTGAGAAAGGTAAACGAGCTTCCCAAGATCGTCGTAGCTTATCTCTTGTTTCATCCCAATTACATCATCCACCTCTTTCTGAGCTCTACAAAAGAAACCGAATAAAACTAACTAGTCAATTAATTTGTTGGGTGATTTTTTTTTTCCCTATTCCTGCTCACTTTTCCAAGATGTCGGGATGTCTGGCCAGCTCCATGATGCAAAACGCGAGCTGGTTAGCTGTGGTTTCCTGTCCTATGAAGGCAGAACATATTTATCTACACAGACGCTGCCTTGCTTTCGAACGAGTTGGATTTGTTCGTAAGATGCTTTAGTGCTTTATTTTGTATGTTTAAGGTTTATAGAAGCATTATTAAGGCTTGTATAAGTAACCTGTATTGTTTTGTACTAAAAAACAAACATGTCATGAAATAGTATGCTCTATAAAGGTAAATAACGTTCAGTTTATCTTACTTTTGGAAGATGTCCAAAAGTAAGTTAAACTAGTTGCCCACCGACCACGTTTCGATCTCCCGCCCCGGCTACTCGACCTGTTTTTGCCCACCGACCACGCTCCGATCTCCCGCCCCGGCTACTCGACCCGTTTTTGCCCACCGACCACGCTCTGATCGCCCGTCCCAGCTACTCAACTCATTTCTGCCCATCGACCATGCTCCCATCGCCCGTCCCGGCTACTCAACTCGTTTCCACCTTCCGACCACGCTCCGATCCCGTGAGCTCCCTGCTCCTCCTGCCCAGCGATCGCCGGATTGCTGGCGCTTGCTTTCCCGTACCTGACTTCTCAGCTTCCGCGATAAAGTTTATTGTGAAACCTTGCACATTTGGGTCTATCATCTTTTCTGGTTCTGACATGCAGATAATGGATGGATATAAAAAAAATATTATAATCCATATAATAATCAATGGAAAAGGATTAAAATAGTGATAATTTTACAGTTATGCAATATGGTTATCGATACTATCTATATGCCAATGGTCAGTCATTAAAAGAACAAATAATAGAATTGAGAATTATCCACGAAAGCAACTTGCTACCTACCATAGGGAATAAGATTTTTCTCATCATTTTACTAACTCAACCTACTCGTAAGCAATGTTCCCTGTAATTTTCTACGGGTCTGAGCATTCACACAAAGTCGGTGAGCAACGCTTGAAACAAAAGTGAGCAACAGCAATCCCAAGTGTGGCAGCTAAATCACTATCATACATGTCGAAAACTTGACATCACGTTACATTTTGCGGAGTTTCCGGCAATGCAAAATTATTTTTCTCCATTGAATGAATTGACTCATGTACTATTGCAAAGGTTGTACGGCCTACAAACGTCATTTGTTTTTACATATCTTTCACAAGATATCCATTTATTTTTTTTCCTGATATATTTTGTCGCATAATACTAACATTTTTGGGGGCTTATTTCGTCGGTAGCACGATACAGAACAGTACTTAATCACATTTTTTTGTGGAAGTACAATCTTGGCAACAAGATTCACTTGATATCATTGGAAATTATTTGAATGCAACACAAACTTTTTCTTCTTTTTCCGTGTTTCTTTTTAAATTCCTTTAAAAAAATCTCATTGTGTTTATTTTTTCCTAGCTGTTACTTTTTTTCTTTTTTCTCTTCCTTTTGTTTCTTTTTTTCCTCAGCTTTTCACTACTTTTTCATTTTGGTATTTTTTTCTGTTTTGTTCTATTCCCCCCTTCTTTTAAGTCATTTTGTGCACAATTTTAGATAATATTTGGTCCTGTAGGGATGAAAGAAGCAAAAACCACCTGAAGAGCCGTTTGAGACCCGAAAGAGCCGGTTCCTTTTAGTGAGCTGAGCCGAAGAAGCCGGTTCTCGAAAAACGCTACTGACTTTACTCAACTATGGTTTACTTCGACTTTGACTTCAAAATACCGCATTTAGAACACAACGTCAGGGGAACCCGTGTATTTTTACCTTCATGCACTGTAACTGACTTAATTCTCTTCTTAATTAGCAATTTTGAGCCCTCATTTTGTGCGTTGCCTTAATTTAGAGGGAACATTGCTCTTAAGGGAATGTCCTTTAAACGCATCGCCATGGCGACAGACCTCATGACCTTAATCGGTTTAAAGTCTCACCAGCGATGAAGAATGTCACAAAATTGTCCACCATGAACTCATCGTCGTCTTCGGTTGTGCTTTCCTCTGAAAATTCGTCATTTCTATTAACAAATTGTGAAATCATTTAGGTGACACTAGCAAACCTTTTCCGGCCGACTTGATGATTTGTGTGAGGATGTCTTTGGGCACATCGGAGCCGCTCTGGACGGCCATCTTCCGGTTTTGGATCCACTCTGCACCGGTGGAGCGCAGCAGCTTGCAAGCGGTGCGCACTTCCTTCACAAAGTTCCAGTTTTTGGGATGGTACTGGAAGAAAGTCCAGCGATAGAATCGTCATGCATTTGCACGAAGCGATACCATTCGAATGGTTTCGCGATTTACATTTTTATTGATTACCGGATTTCCAGACTCCTTTTGATTAAGAGCGTCACAAATAAACATGGGTTGACTTGACTTCAGGTTTTTCAGTTTTTCCTTGCCCTCATGTAGGTTTTAGATCAGGGGATGGTGTCATAAACATTTTTTTCCTCCAAATGTATTTTCTACACTTGGAATTCTTTAAATTTTCTATTACCTATTCCCTTTTCCTGGTGAGTTTGTACTCTTTTTTCTTCAACTTTATTGGTGAGTGGATTTTAAGATAATCACTTAAACATTTAAAAGCACCATTTTTAAGTCTCATCTCATCTCATCAGCTGCACCGCTTATCCTCAGTAGGGTCGCGAGTGTGCTGGAGCCCATCCCAGCAATCATCAGGCAGTGGGCAGGGGACACCCTGAACTGGTTGCCAGCCAATCGCAGGGCACACGGGGACAGACAACTCACTCGCTCATTCACACCTAGGGACAATTTGGACCGGCCAATTCACCTGAAATGCATGTTTTTGGAATGTGGGAGGAAACCGGAGTGCCCGGAGGAAACCGACGCAAACACGGGGAGAACATACAAACTCCGCACTGGAGCTGGATTTGAACCCACGCAGGAGGTTCCCATGACATGAACAAGCGCTAACCACTGCGCCGCCGTGCTGCCCCCATTTTTAAGTCGAAAGTGTTTATTAGAAAAAGTTAAACGGCATATAAAACCCGCTGTTATAGCAAGTGCCCAACAGATGGCACTAATGCAACATAAAAAACAAGGAACCATCAACATTGTCGATACAAAAATGAACAATGATTTATTCTCTTTTGTCCCAGTTTCACAGTTTTCATAGAAAATGGGTATTTTTTTAATCTGCTATAAACTGGCATGGTGAAACTATGGAAAATGTGAAGTATTTGGTAGCAAATCTAAATCCATATAAACAAACCGCTAGGGTCTTAGGGGAACCATTTCCTGTGGTGTGTCTTGGGCAAGTACAGCATGGGGGCGCCCATTCCAACCTTTATTTTATCCATATTTCTTTGCATGTCTTTACTGCACCATGATAGTAGATACTTGAACACTAAATGTTGCTGTACCTGAAAGAAAAAGTTGCGTACATTGTGGACCATCCCTTTGAGGCACGTCTCAATGGCTTTGGGGAAAGGTGACGTGTTCTCCAGCAGCTCTAAATCCATGTTGAATGCCACCTAAAGGAAAAAAAAACCCACAACTTTAATAAATATCTATTTTTTTGTTAAAAAGATGTTGCTGACCTTGAGGATAACGTCCATAGTAACCCGGTTGACCAGCTCCAGCATGCCAGCCTCTGACTTTTTGTCAGCAATGTCGGCCAGTTTCGTCATCAGCTTCTCAGCTTGTTCATTAAACGTACCCATTAGACTCTTCAAGTACCTGTGCTTGAGTGGACAGGTATTCAGGGTGGAAAACAGTGATTTACCGCTTAAAATACAATCACAGTACAGCGATATTTGAAATTAATAACTAAACTGGTTGTAATGGAAGACTCCTGTGCCGGCTGGCTGACAAAAACTATCGTATGTGTTGCCTGGCTGCTACGTGCAGCTGTGTCGAACATCTACCGTAAATTCCAAACTATAAGCCGCTACTTTTTTCCCAAACCTTCAACCCTGCGGCTTATTCAGTGATGCGGCCAATTTATGTAATTTTTCTGACAGCCGCCAGCGCGTTCGAGTACAAAAGGTAAGATTTAGACCGGTGGAATATACGCGCCGAGGAAGACTACAACTTCTTCGCTTGTGCACAAATTAAATTAGGGTAGACATATCCTCATCATGCCAATTGTAAAAAGAAAGGCACATGACGTAGCTTTCAAGCTAAAAGCAAACGAGCGGTCCGATAAAGAAGGAAACAGAGCTGCTGCATGTAATCTTCACTTTGCGAGCGTGTTGCTAGCGTGTTTTTGAATAAGGAAGCGTGGGACGATGTCTATATGACAAAGTCTCTTTCCCATACTGGGGAAGACGACTTTGATGACGTCAGTTATAAGGAGGAAGATGAGGACGGTTTACCATGGTTTTTACAAGTACGGTATGTTTTTTTTAACAGAGCCGTTTACTGTGTTGCGAGCGTGTTGCTAGTAGCGTTTTGCTACCCTTCACAGGCAGGGTTTGGGATGAAAGTTATAATATTATAATTAAAGCTTTGAAAACTCTCTCGGTGTACCGTCTTTCTTTGTAAATATGTGTAACCATGCATAATATGTATTTGCAACTGCATATTTTTGTAATGTATTTATTTGAGACACTTATTCTGATATGTTTTGCGAATTAAAAAAAAGAGGGACGGAGCAAACGCGGGCTGACGGGAAGTGGGGTAAAGGTGAGTGAGACCTGTTGTTGCGGCGGACAATAGTGGATATATATTTTTCCCACCCTTACCTTTGGAAATATAAACTTTTTTTCCTTGGATTAGTTTCAACGGGTACCCGGACTCTGCAGGTCTGCATCAAACCTTAAGAACCGCTCTCATTTACTGTTCATTTTGCCGGCTGCGGTTTTTGAACTGTGTACTTTATATTCAGTTACAATTGCAGGACTCAAAGCCGGGTTTGGGCTAATTTTGTGATTGTGTTACATGCTTTAATGTGGGCGCATGCGGCTTATATGCAGGTGCGGCTTGTGTAAGTACAAAATCGGTTTTCCTCTTAAAATGTGGTGGGTGCAGCTTATAATCAGGTGTGCTCTATAGTCTGGAATTTACGGTATTTACAAAAAGATGATCTGCATTTATATATAGCGCTTTTCAAGTCAAGATGAGCATTTGCTGCAAAAAATTAACATCTGCTGGCCGTGGTCGTACGTGTAGTTGGACATAAGTCAAGCAAGTTGTAACTCGGATGTTACATGTACATCGTTGTTGTGACAATAACACAAGAATTTACATGAGTATACAATTTCTGTCATTCAAGCACCCTCTGGTGGTTAGTTTATGCCGGCATTTGATTTTAATCGGGAAAGTTTTTTTCCAATTGAGTGTTTGCAATTCTGATAAATGTGTTTCCACACAATGCCCAGGAATATATTTACATGCTAGCACAAGTTTTTGTACGTTAAAAGTAGAGGGTGAGAAGGAACCTGTTTGACTGGATTCTTGTTTTTTTTTTCTCTACTTAACCATCACAAAACTAATCTAATTCAATTATAACAAGCACACACATTATTGGTTACTGAGTAATCATACGATGGGGGGAAAAAAAAAACTTACAGGCTGCTGAAAGCTGGGTCCATGATTCGCCGCTGTTTATACCACTGTTCGTGGTTCCTTGATGTTACCAGGCCATTTCCTAAAAATCTGCACGTCACAAACAACAACACAAATACTTAGGTATGGGAAAATATTGATACTAAGTATCAATGCTAAAAACAGTATTTTTAGAGCTAAGGGTACCAGTATTTGGTGCCATCTTGTAGTGGATTAACAATCGGAAAATGTAACATATATATTCGCATATAAGCCTACATGGCATAAAAGCCTAAAAACTGCTTCAAAACAGCCACATGCTAAACGAAATATAAACCCAAAATATTAATAAAGCATGTACCTCAACAATGATAATTAAATAAATGTGGAAATAGTAATGGATAATATACACATAATGAACATAAAAATAAAACAATTTCAGGGCTTTTTATATTTCTGAGTAATTTTGACTGGATACGTGCTGTTACTGTTCTTCACTTTTTTTCCAAGTTTTTTGGACCAATTATTATTGGGAAAAAGGGCAACAAAACACACTGTATCACACCGGAATGAGATGTAGTCCCTCTGGAACAAAATTGGGATGCCGCTGATTGCTTGAACAGTAAGAATAGATGAGGACATTTAACTATCGCGTGGTTTGGCCTTTGTCACGCCTCCATGTGTTAATTTTGTTTAGTGCTGATTTAAACTGACCCCCTAATTTCAGTACTGGATTTTATAGTTCTAAATTTGGCTTATGTGCAGGCATATGCCGTAAATCTGAGAATTAATTGCGATAGCAAATAAAATATTAATCTGTAAGGCAAGTGCTGTACTGTAAAAATACCAGCCCATATTTATTTTGCAGGAGGTATAAAGGTATTGGCATCGTAACCTGGTATCGATCACTACTCAATAGCTAAGTATTGTACCAATACAGGGCTGAAAATAAGAGCCATTGATCACCCTATACACTGTTGTTGTGGATTAACTGAACAGCAGCCTTGGAGTTGACAATAGCCTATTGTGTGCAGGAAGTCATGGAAGGATGTTATTGCAGGAAGTCACAAGCTGTTATGCTGAGCGAGCCAGCTAGTAAAAACAGTTTGCTTTGAACACATATAAATGCCAACGTGAAAAGAAAAACGACGAACGTTGCTGAACGAATACAATAAAGAGCGTTCCCTCTTTGCCATATGTCCTCTCTGCGTATATTTTAGAGCGACGCCCAACGACGTCCTCTCCAAAATAAGTGACGCCCAACGTTGTACAGAAGGAATGCCAAAGTCAAATGGACAGAGAGCGAAATAAAACATTTAGCTACAAGCCGAAAGCCGGACTGATCGAATGTTGAACATTTTTTAAATGGTGCAAACTGTAAAGCTAAAATATTCAAATTTCGTCATATAAATCAATACTTTCTTGTGGCTCCATCAGAAATCTTGAATATTCAACCGAAGACTTGGTATAAAAATCTTAATTACATGACTGTTAAATGAAAGAAGCTGGTACTATTCAGGCAACTAACAGTAGCCTTTAATTTAGTGGGCTAAATTGACTTCAAAGGAAAAAATAATAACAGCAATATTCTATCATTAACTAAACTGAAATATATTTCTAAATACAATTGGATTGAAATACAATCATATGGAGCACAACAATCCAATGTACAATAAAAAAAAAACACACGATTCCTAGTAAATGATAAAAATAAACAATCACGGTCATCTAAGGGGCTGTAGAAAACCTTTTTACGGGCCTTGACTTTGACATATCCATTGTACAGTGTTAGCGATATTACTTTATTTTTTAAGGTTATTGATCATAATCATAGTTTTATCTTCATGGTTCACCTTTGCCCAAACATGCTGAAGAGTCGCGTGTGAAGATACAAATCTTTGGGATATTTGGAGAACATCAACATTTCCTGAACACATCAAACAACAGGCATAATTAAAAAGAGGGAAACACTGTCAAGATTACCCAGCACCAGGGTTGGGTAGGGTTACTTTAACTGGATTACAGTACTTTCAATTACTTTTGGATGACTCCAATACCAAATATGCTAATAAAAGACAAAATGAATTAAATAGGAATCAAATGAGTACATTTTGTGCAGGCTTGGGGAGTAACGGGATACATGGAACGGCAAAAAAATGATTTATGGATTTATTTTCATTTTGTTTCTGTCGCATTTGATGTTCGTTTTGCCGGAGATCAAAGGGAGCATTAGTTACAACTGTACCCGGTCTCCCCTATATGGAAACTGTGAAAATATGTGTCATTAGACTAATTACCTTAACCGTTTCAGGACATGTTATGAATACAAGGACGTGGTGCAGCAAGTTGATTTTGTAAACGGGTCCATAACGCTCAGCCCTTTTAAAACAATAACACGAATTACACCTTCGATAACAATTACCAAAACAAAACAATAACCATAAAACGTTTACCATTGAAGAAATGTCTCGTGCAAGAGCTCTTCGTTTTTCATGGCTCTCAACAAAATCGGGGAATGTCCTAAAAGGATACTTGGAGGAGAATAATACTGAGGTGAGCGGCTGTCATTTTTTGTTGTTGTTGTTGTTCCTTACCTTTCCCTCGGTGGTCCAGGTATGTGGTCGAACTTCAGGTGGATATATTTGACGTATGCAGCGTAGCCGATAAAAGCTACAAACAACACACACAAGACTAAAGCAAAAGCGTTAGCGAGAAGCCCAACCAAAACAAGAGCCATTTTCCAAAGTTCTCCAGAGTTGACGCTGGTGACGTCACAGCGGGTGAGGTGCCACAATAGGGGTGGACCAATGTTCCCTGTAATTTTGCAGGGGTCTGAGCGTTCACCCAAAGTCGGTGAGCAACGCTTGAAACAGCAGTGAGCAGCGGCAATCCCAAGTGTGGCATCTGAATCATTATCAAACATGTCCGAAACTCGACATCAAGTTACATTTTGCTGTGTTTCCGGCAATGCAAAATTATTTTTCTCTTTTGAATGAATTGACTCATGTACAATTCCAAAGGTTGCAGGGCCTACAAACGTCATTTGCTTTTACAATTCTTTCACATGATTTCCATTTCTTTTTTCTTTCTAGTATCTTTTGTCGCTTTATACTAACATTTTGGGGGCTTATTTAGTCGGTTGCACGATACAGAACTGTATTTAGCCACATTTTTTAGTGGAAGTACAATGTTGGCAACAAGGTTGACTTGGTATAATTGGAAACTATTTGAATGCAACACAAACTTTTTCTTTTCCCCTGTTTTTTTCCTTTTTTTTAAAAAATCCTTTAAAAAAATCTCATTGTGTTTATTTTTTCCTAGTTGTTACTTTTTACTTTTTTTCTCTATTTAATTTTTTTCCCTTGTTTCTTTCTTTTCTTTTTTTCCTGGCTTTTTTCTGAAGTTTTCCATCTTTTTTCTCTTCCTTTTGTTTCTTTTTTTCTCAGCTTTTCACTACTTTTTCATTTTGGTATTTTTTTCTTTTTGTTCTATTCCCCCCTTCCTTTAAGTCATTTTGTTCATAATTTTACATAATATTTGGTCATGTTGGGATTAAAGAAGCAAAAACAACCTGAAGAGCCGTTTAGGACCCGAAAGAGCCGGTTCCTTTTAGTGAGCCGAGCCGAAGAAGCCGGTTTTCAACAAACTCTACTAATTTTACTCAACTTCGTTCTACTTCGACTCGACTTCAAAATACCGCATTTAGGACACAACATCGGGGAACCCGTGTATTTTTACCTTCATGCAATGTAAATTTGACTTAAGTCGCTTCTTAATTAGTAATTTTGAGCCCTCATTTTTGTGCGCTGGCTAGATTTTCTTGTGCGCTGAGAACGTGCGAGCAGTCCACAATTGCGCACGCGCGCAGCTTAGAGGGAACACTGGGTGGGACATCCGGAAACAGAACAGCCATGTAAAACGTTTATGGGCAAAAACAATAGAATCGTTGATCCGGGTAGGTGTGACTGAGGCTGAGCATATCATTTTTCTTTTGTTGATGTTTAACTCGAACATCTTTTAAAGCCACATTGTGTAATATCAGACCACTAGATGGCACTGTGTTGCCAGGTGTAAGCGAGGGGCTGTGTCACAGTGCACTGCGTGGCAGCTTGGGACTGAACAAACATGGCAGAGACCTAAGTGGGAATTCCACTGTGGATAAGAAATACAAGAAGGTAGAGCGCTCGTCTTGGGATCAAGATTTTGCGGGTTCGATTCCAGGCTCCCCCGTGTTGTATGTCGAAGTGCCCTTGGGCAAGACACTGAATCCCTAATACCCCCAATAAGCAGGTAGGCGCCTTGCATTGCTGACTCCTTATTGGTGTGTGAGTGTGTGTGTGAATGGGTAAGTGTGAAGCACATTATAAAGCGCTTTGGAAGGTCTTCATTGACTTGAAAAGCGCTAAATAAATGCAGACCATTTACCATTTATATTTATATATGGTGGGTCAGATCTCTCAACCACAGAAATCGTAGGGCCACCATTTTCCGTGGTGTGTCTTGGGCAAGTATAGTCAGGTTTGGGTACGGTTACTTGATTACTTTCAATTACTTTTGGATTACTCCAATACCAAATATGCTAATAAAAGACAAAGGAAACTAAATATGAATAAAATGATGACTCACAAAACGTGGTAAGCTTTCTCTCCTGGCTTTGATCTCTTTGATCTCCGGCAAAACTAACATAAAATGCGACAGAAACAAAATGAAAATCAATCCAAACAGCTCCCCAAGCCTGCACAAAATTTAGTAATTTTATTGATATTTAGTTTCTTTTGTCTTTTATTAGCATATTTGGTATTGGAGTAATCCAAAAGTAATTGAAAGTAATCCAGATAAAGTAACCCAACCCAACCCTGAGTATAGCCTGGCGGTGCCTACCATCTCCAGGCCAACATATGAGGCTACAGCTATAGACTCAGCGTATCCAGTACAGTCAGAAAAAAACAAACTTGCAAACTTCTATCTATAAAAATATTGTAGAGGGAGGTTGGTCACCGTCAGGCTGTACCTGCCCGAGACACACCACAGGAAGTGGTGCGCCAATGACCCTGGCAGTTAAAGGATCTGTGAACCATGTATTTTCCCATACCAGGTATCATACTAGTGCTGATACTTGCCTTTTTAAGGTATCTGTCCTCACCCTTACCAATACCAGGTGTTATGGGTCCAGATTTCAGCCTTATTTTAAGTATCAGTACTGTCCAATACAGATATCAGTAACTGTTCTGATATATATAGGAACAACAGTGAACTATTTGAATTGTTTCTTAAAGGTACAGCATGTTTAAGCGCAAGGGAATCTGCACAGTAGGCCAAAAAATCGTGTGTTGAAGATCTTACATTTTGGAAAACAGTGGTATTAAATACACCCTAATCATATAAGTTGACAGGTATGTACGTTTAGAAAATAGATAGGATTTTAAATTTTTGAGAAGTATCTATTAGACTATTGGATATGTATTTACATACCTGGGTAGGGTCAGGAGGCTTCTTCTGCAACTGGTAACCATGGAAACTAGTTGTATCCGTTTCATGCGGGGGAGCAAACCCCAATCTGTCATGATTTGCCCAATGCCCTCACCTGCGCCTGCTTGTTTGGCTCCAGCTGCTGCTCGTTTCCTGATTGGTTTCCCTCCTATTCAAACTCAGTTCTCTCATTCACTCCTGGTCAGTCTGTCAACGAAACTCCGCGTTTGCAAGGCAAGCGTTTTTGACTCTGGCTCCTGTTCTGTTCCCGACCTGTCCTGTATCCTGTTTCAATCCCCGATCCAAGCTTGGTTCTCCTGTCCCGGCTACCTGTATCCTGAATCTGTTTCCTGTTTCGATCCCCGATCCAAGCTGCGTTCTCTTGTCCCGGCTACCCGTAACCTGATTCTGCTTCCTGTATCGATCCTTGATCCAAGCTCCGTTCTCCTGTCCCAGCTACCCGTATCCTGATTCTGCTTCCTGTATCGATCCTTGATCCAAGCTCCGTTCTCCTGTCCCAGCTACCCGTATCCTGTTTCTTGTATCGATCCCCGATCCAAGGTCCGTTCCCCGTTCCCAGCTACCCGTATCCTGAATAAAACGGCCTGGAGAGAGATGGGTGCCGCCAGGTTGTACTTGCCCCAGACACACCACAGGAAGCATGTTTTTATTCAATAGGAATTGCTTTCTGGCCATCGGTGTGTGAGTGTGTGTGCGTGAATAGGTAGGTGTAAAGCATATTGTAAAGCCCTTTAGGAGGTCGTCAGTGACTTGAAAAGCACTATACGAATGCAGAACATTTACCATTTACTTTCGTTTGGTGATCAGCCGAGTAACAGAAGTTCATCAGTACCAGCAGGTGGCAGCAGATTATCATTTTTCTGTTTTAATAGGTTTCTATCCTAGTTATATCATAGAGGCAGCAGTGGTTAGCGCGTGTGAGGCACAGTTCTGAGGTCATGAGATCAAACCTCCTGTGTGGAGTTTGCATGTTCTCCCCGTGCTTGTGTGGGTGTCCTCCGGGCACTCCGGTTTCCTCGCACATTCCAAAAACACGCATGTCAGGTTAATTGGCCGATCCAAATTGTCCCTAGGTGTGAATGAGAGAGTGAGTTGTCTGTCTCTGTATACCCTGCAACCAGTTCAGGGTGTCCCCTGCCCACTGTCCGAAGATAGCTGGGACGGGCTCCAGCACCCCCGCGACCCTATTGAGGATAAGCTGTGCAGATAATAGATGGATAGTTATATCCTCATACGGTAGTATAGTGTATTTAATATATTGTTTGATGAAAGTGGCTAAGATAACACTGAAAACAACTTTTTAAAAACATCAAATAAAGTAAAAACCTTGCGCAAGTTGTTGCGGAGTTTAATTATAATTTTTATAATTTAATGAATTTGACTCGGTTGATCATAAGGTTAGCAGTGCATTTCTAACAAAATAACGAAAAACAATAACGTAAATAACAAGCTGCATACAAGCAAGGAATGAAAAGTGATTTCTCTAATGTTTTGGTGCGTTCACAGGATTTAGTGCTTTCTGTGCGTGATGTTGCAAAGCACGCCTCCCTTAGGCCGGAGGGTTCCTAGGTCCCGGATTTCGAAGCTCTGGCCCGGCGTCAAGTTGAAGTCAAACCTCTGTAGAAACTTGGCCATCACCACTTTGGCTTCCATCTGGAGATGAAATTGTGCAATGGGGTTTATTGGTTAACATTTTTCTCTCTGCTGAATACAGACGCTCCCCTACTTACAACCATTCGACTTACGAAAAACGGTGGATACGAACATTTTTTCGGGATGTCGAAGAATTTCCGGACATTGCTGTAAGTTAGATTTTGTATTGTGTGCACCGAGTACAGGACATTACTGTAGTGCTTCTTTCCGCCACGTGGCGCTGTGAGAGCTCACCCAGCATTCACCCCAAAAATAAATCCGCCTCCTCTTCCTAGTTCAGGTGTAAACATTCTACTGCATCTCCAGCGCACTAAGAACTTTGACATATTTATTGTTTAATATCTCGTGCATCTACTCAATATGGTTGGTGTAAAGTGGTAAAAAGAGGCGAGCCGTTGCTTTTGAAATGAAAGTGGAATAAGAAAGCTTGAGGCGGTTGAGAAAATAGTTCGATCGCTTTTTTCAGCCTCTTTCTACCACGGAGGAGGAAATCGCCTAACTCTTGAAGCTCATCTTCCAAAACTAAGTTAAACTTAACTTTATTTATCTTTATAGAGCATATTATTTTATGAATTTTTTTTTAGTACCAAACAATACAGGTTACTTATACTAACCTTAAACACACTTATAACAACCTTAAACATACAAAATATAGCACTGAAGAAACCTATGAACAAATTTAACCTAAGAACGATAGTAGTAGTATTACTACTACTAGTAGTACTCTTATTACTACTAGTTGTACTAGTCTTATTACTAGGGGTAGTAGTAGTATTAATACTAATAGTAGTAGTAGTATTATTACTAGTAGTAGTAGTATTACTAGTAGTAGTATTACTAGTAGTGGTATTACTCATAGTAGTAGGAGTCTTATTGCTAATAGTAATAGTAGAAGTATTACTGGTCGTAGTAATATTATTAATACCAGTATTATTATTACTAGCACTTGTATTATTACTAGTAGTAGTGTTATTAGTACTAGTAGTACTACTAGTAGTACTACTAGTACAAGTAATACTAGTACTAGTAGTAGTATTATTACTACTAATCTTATTAGTAGTATTACTACTAGTAGTAATATTACTCGCAGTAGTATTATTACGAGTAGTAGTCTCACTACTACTACTAGTAGTAGTAGTCTTATTACTAGTAGTAATAGTAGTAGTATTACTGGTAGTAGTAGTAGTACTAATACTAGTAGTATTAGCGCTAGTACTAGCACTCGTATTATTAATAGTACTAGTATTACTAGTACTAGTTGTATTACTAGTAGTATTACTAATAGTAGTTTTACAAGTAGTAGTAGTAGTTCTAGTACTATTAATAGTCGTATTATTACTAGTAGTAGTATTACTAGTAGTAGTATTATTATTATTTATTATGATAAGTAGTACTAGTTTTAGTAGTATTATTATTATTACTAGTAGTAGTATTCAACATAATGTTCTATGTATGTTTAAATAACACTGTGTTTCATGTGATGGGAACTGCATAAAATGTGTTTCTTGTTATTGCTGTATTGTGTGTTTGTTTGTTTGTTTTACAGTAAATTACCTGAGCAAAGTTCTGTCCCAGGCAGGAACGCGGGCCGAGAGAAAAAGGGTAGTAGCAGTAATATGGCCTGAAAACACAAAACTTTTCATTATTCCTTATAAATGCTTCCCCTATTATCTTTGTTTTTGGATCACTTTAAATTGTGTGCGTCAGATAACAATTTTTGTAAAGGATTTTTTCTTTTTTTTTAAACATACTGCTACGTGTAAAGATGCTCGAAGAACTTTTTGTATTATTTATTTGGTAAATAAAACACATTTGTTTACACTAATCTGTCACAGTCTTGTACCACGGACAGACTGAGATCTTTTCTTCCTCATGCCATGAGGCTCTTTAACTCCACCCGGCGGAGTAAAGGCCCACATTAAACCACACCCCCCACATTGCATATTACCGTATTTTTATTGCAGTGTGTATTCTGTGTAGCACTATCTAGATACTCTATATAACACGCTACATTGGGTCTCGTATTCTTTTTGCTTTATTATTGTTTTGTTCTCCAGCGCAGGGATGCTGCTGGAAGTTGGAATTGCCCTGCGGGGATGAATAAAGTATCTATCTATCCATCTATCTAATCATCGTTGATTTTTTTTTTCTACGTAGTCTGTCTCGCCGTGAGTTAACAGGTGCCGCGTTGTGTTGGGAAGGTTAATTATCCTTTAATAAGGGGAATTGTGATCATGAATATGGGGAGTGCCGTAAAATCAGGTTTATAGAGCGCACCTGATTATAAGCCGCACCCACCACTTTTTAGGTGAATTGCCACTTTTGTACTTACACAAGCCGCACCTGTATATAAGCCGCGTGCGCCCGTATTATAACATATGATACTGTCACAGGCTTAATCCAGACCAGGCTGTAGGTTCCGCAAATGTAACTCAGTAGATAGTACACAATTCTAAAACCACAGTCGGCGTCGTGAATGGGAAATGATACCTGTAATTAACGTATGATGCAGACTTGTAAAGTCCGGTTCCCATTGAAAGTAATCCAAGGAAAAAAAATGTATATTTCCAACGTTAAGGGTGGGAAAAATATATATCCACTATTGTCCGCTGCGACAACAAACAGATCTACCGGTAACTCAGCTTTACCCCACTTCCCATCAGCCCGTGTTTGCTCCGCCCCTTCTTTTTGATTCGCCCGTAGAACACATAACAGAATAAGTCTCTAAAATAAATACATTACAAAAATATACAGTTGCAAAAACATATTATACATAGTTACACATATTTACGAAGAAAGACGGTACACCGAGAGAGTTTTCAAAGCTTTAATAATAATAATATAACTTTTATCCCAAACCATGCCTGTGAAAGGTACCACCACGCTAGTAGGATCACGCTCGCAATGCATCAAACGTGCGTGGAAAAAAAAAGCATCCCGTAATTGTGAAATTGACGGTAGATCGTCCTCAACTTCCTCCACGTAACTGTCTTCCTCGTTATCGGAAAGTACCTTTATTTTACAGGCAATGTATGCATAAACTTCGAGGTTGCAGTCTTTCTCGGCGCACATATTCTGCTGGTCTTAATCTTACCTTTTATACTCCAGCACCGCTGGTAGCCATTAGAAAAATTACATAAATTGGCCGCGTCACTGAATAAGCCGCAGGGCTGAACATTTGGGAAAAAAGTAGCAGCTTATAGTCCGGAATTTACGGTAATTGGCTGAGGTTGACAGGTATGTCATGCAAATGGTAAAATTCCAGTCAAGATGGAATAAGGAAACACAAGTACGATATTTTTTTCCTTACTTGGGAGCGTCCGGATGGAAGCGATCTGGGTCAAACTCAAGCGGATTCTTAAAGAATCTTTCCATTCTGCTGGACACGTACGAGCTGAACTGAATTACGAAAAAAAGAAAAAGAAATAATCACCTTCATCTCTCTTCTAGTGTTACTTGCGTGTCTTACGATACAAGTGGCTCCGGCTGGAATGTGAATGCCATCGCTGATTAAATCATCGACCAGATCACGGGACGTCCCTGGAGCTGTCGGGTACAACCTTAAAGTTTCTTTCAGAACCTTTAAAAAGAACAAAAACATAATTCTAGCAACTCTAGTTACGAGATATTTGTGATACGAGAGGTTTTTCATCCAAAAATCTTGCCAGACATACGAAAGAAAATTTAAGTTACAAGAATTTCCAGAAACTACCACTAGAGGGCTCTCGTGTTGGGTTTTTATCATGGTCTCTAGCTGCCGCACTCCTCCACCACCAACCGCCTTTTTTCAGTAAGTGCTCATGATAAACTCACATTTTATTTCGTTAGTATCATCTTATTTATCTCATAAATGTATTTTTATGTTTAATTACTACTTGAATGTGTTTATGGTGATCAGGAAGACGTGTTTGATAGCAATTTAGTGTTTATCTGTATATCATGACCAGAACGGAATCAGGACCCAAATGCGTAGCGTTTACCACAGGTTTATTGATGGAAAGAGGAAGGGCAAGAAGAGGACGCGGGAAGCAAGCCGCTCACACAATCGGATTTTGATCAGAATACGGAAGTGGATCTTCCGGAGCGGGAGATGGCAGTGTCAAGGACAGAAAAAACAGGTCGATAGCCAGGACAGGAGAGCAAAAACGTGGTCAGGATCAAAAACGAGTCGTAAGCCGGGACGGGAGAGCAAACGTGGTCAGGGTCAAAAACAGGTCGTACCCAGAAACAAACAGGGAGATCAGGAACAGACAGGTGCAAAAAGTGGGACCAACGGGAGTCAACATCAAAATGCTTGCCTTGTAGAAACAGAGGTTCGCTGACGGACTGACAACAGGCGAGTCAAAGGACTGGGCTTAAAAAGGACAGGGAACCAATCAGGTAGCCCGTGGCGGCTGACGCCAAACGAGAGGGCACAGGTGATCCAAATCAATCATCATGACAATACATAGTCATTGTTCATAAGATTCCACAGTTTTCATTTTAGCCAATCAGAACGCAAGGCAGACGACAGGCCGTGGCTGCCGATTTTGGCATACAATGCACATGTGATCCACACGCTTGTACATTGTGTTGTATCAAAATGGTTGGACGATGAGTCTGGGGCACTTGTAATGTAGATCAGAAGTATCCAGAGCTTCGCAGGGGGTGAGGTTTTTCCCTTTTTCTCAGCCAAAAACTAATTTGGAGAAATGTTTGAGATGGATAAAGGCATGCGAGCGGCTTCAGGATAAACTAAGCCTTCGGAGGATTGATGGGAACTTTAATAATGTTATTTATTCTACAGTAAGTTTTTAATTTTCATGATATTACTTAGCTAAAATTCATAGGTTTCGAAAACAATTCGATGAAATTGTCCAAAAACAAATATAAAATAGAATAGAACGTATGCTTTGAGATATCTGCATGTATTCATAAACGTGTGTAAAACAACTTCATAGGCTTGCATTATCTTTTTCCCATCTCATCTCATTAGCCGTACCGCTTATCCTCAGTAGGGTCGCGGGGGGCTGGAGCCCATCCCAGCAATCATCGGGCAGTGGGCAGGGGACACCCTGAACTGGTTGCCAGCCAATCGCAGGGCACACAGGGACAGACAACTCATTCGCTCATTCACACCTAGGGACAATTTGGACCGGCCAATTCACCTGAAATGCATGTCTTTGGAATGTGGGAGGAAACCGGAGTGCCCGGAGGAAACCCACGCAAGCACGGGGAGAACATACAAACTCCGCACAGAAAGTCTGGAGCTGGATTTGAACCCACGACAGGTTCCCACGACATGAACTGTGCCGCACAAGCGCTAACCACTGCGCCGCCGTGCTGCCCCATTATCTTTTTTTCCTCGTGAATTGCCGAGATTCCAGATTCGAGTTTGAAATCAATAGTTTTTTGCTTACTCCTGAAAATATTTTTTAAGAAATAAAAAAGTTCCCCCCTCACCTGCTTTGAGAGAAACCAACATACCTGTGAAAGGTAAACAAGCTTCCCAAGATCGTCGTAGCTAATTTCTTGTTTTACCCCGATGACGTCGTCCACCTCTTTCTGAGCTCTACAAAATAAAACGAAATTTAAAAAAAAAACAACAAGGTCAGTAGTTTTGTTTACATTTTTTTCTCACTTTTCCAGAATGGCAGGATGCCTGCCCAGTTCCATGATGCAAAACGCCAACTGGTTAGCCGTGGTCTCCTGTCCTAGAAAAGCAAAGAAGCATTTACTGAACAAGGTAATGTCAAAATATTGTATGATATAGTTTAACATATATATGTACCGGAGCCATATCCCCCTAGTCGGAGGTGGTGCCGCTACTTTTTTCCCAAACGTTCAACCCTGCGGCTTATTCAGTGATGCGGCCAATTTATGTCACTTTTCTAACAGCCACCAGCGGCGCTCGAGTACAAAAGGTAAGATTTAGACCGGTGGAATATATGCGCCGAGGAAGACTGTAACTTCTTAGCTTGTGTACAAATTAAATTAGCGTAGAAATATCCTCACCATGCAAATTGCAAACAGAAAGGCACATGACGCAGCTTTCAAGCTAAATAGATAGAGCAGTCCGATAAAGAAGGAAACAGAGCTACTGCATGTAAACTTTACTTTGCGAGCGTGTTGCTAGCGTGTTTTTGAATAAGGGAGCGTGGGACGACGTCTATATGACATAGTCTCTTTCCCATACTGGGGAAGACGAATTTGATTACGTCAGTTATAAGGAGGAAGATGAGGACGGTTTACCGTGATTGTTTGGTTTGAACAATTTTATTGACACTATTAACAGCAAATAAACAATGTGAGGTTTGAACAATTTTTCTCGACAATCTTAACAGCAATTAAGCATATTCACAATTTCGTTATATCTGACAGCCGTTTACTGTGTTGCGAGTAGCGTTTTGCTACCCTTCACAGGCACGGTTTGGGATGAAAGTTATAATATTTTTATTAAAGCTTTGAAAACTCTTTCGCTGTAGCGTCTTTCTCTGTAAATATGTGTAACCATGTATAATATGTATTTGCAACTGTATATTTTTGTAATGTATGTATTTTAGAGACATATTCTGATATGTTTTCCACGGGCGAATCAAAAAGAAGGGGCGAAAACAACGGGGGCTGACGGGAAGTGGACTAAAGGTGAGACGTGTTTGTGGACGCAGCGGACAATAGTGGATGTATATTTTTCCCACCCTTACTTTTGGAAATATAATTTATTTTTCCTTGGATTAGTTTCAACAGGACCCGGACTCCGCAGGTCTGTATCAAACCTTAAGTATCGGTATAATTTTCCGTTAATTTTGCCGGCTGTGGTTTTTGGACTGTGTACTTTATATTCAGTTACAATCGCGGGACTCAAAGTCGGGTTTGGGTTAAATTTGGGATTGTGTTACATGTTTTAATGTGGGCGCATTGCGTAAGTACAAAAGCGGTTATCCTCTTAAAATGTGGTGGGTGCGGCTTATAATCAGGTGCGCTTTATAGTCCGGAATTTAGGGTATCTATCCATCTTTGCTAGCGCTTACGGAGATCTGTTTTTAATCTTTTCCTTTGATGTCACTGACTTGGAAAATAATCAGGGAACGTCATTAAATCACATCACCGTGAAAACAATAAAAGCCCCCATGACCTTAATCCGATTAAAATCTCACCGGCGATGAAGAAAGTCACAAAATTATCCAGCATGAATTCTTCGTCTTCTTTGGTCATGCTTTCCTCTGAAATCCCAGAAATCGATTCATTTCATTTCAAATTTGTTTAGAGCTTGGCGTTTGTATTAGCGGACCTTTTCCGGCCGATTTGATGATTTGTGTTAGGATGTCTTTGGGGAGATCATCGCCGCTCTGTAAGGCCATTTTCCTGTTGTGGATCCACTCGGCTCCTGTGGAACGCAGGAGCTGGCATGCGGCGCGCACGTCATTCACGACGGGCCAGTTTTTGGGATAGAACTGGAAGAAAAATTTGCTTTTTTGTCTTGAGCTGTAGGAAATGACTTGTTGGTTGTACATCCAAACAATTTCAAATGGTACACAATAATCTATTAATTATTGTTAAAAATATATGTAATGTCCTAGTGTGATCTTGTGACGATTAGATGTGCTAGTGCTTTCTTTTTCATTTTCCTCATGTTGAGGTTTTTCGAGTTTTTCCTTGCACTCATGTAGGTTTTAGATCAGGGGATGGTGTCATAATAGTCTGTAGTTTGCAACTGTCTGTGGTCTGTGCAGCCTTTTGAGGCTCCTTGTAATTAAGGGCTATACAAATA
This sequence comes from Urocampus carinirostris, assembly GCF_059441175.1. NCBI lineage: Eukaryota > Metazoa > Chordata > Actinopteri > Syngnathiformes > Syngnathidae > Urocampus > Urocampus carinirostris. Next base: position 11,160,859 of record NC_142368.1, read on the forward strand.
AATATGACTTGACTTGACTGAGGTTTTTGAGATTTTCCTTGCCCTGATGTAGGTTTTAGATCAGGGAATGGTGTCATAATAGTCTTTGGTTTGCAATAATCTGTGGTCTGTGCAGCCCTTTGAGGATCCTTGTGATTAAGGGCTATACTAATAAACATGATCTGCCTTGACTTGACTGAGATTTTCCTTGCCCTCATGTAGGTTTTACATCGGGGGCTGGTGTAATAATAGTCTGTAGTTTGCAATAATTTGTGGTCTGTGCAGCCCTCTTGAGACTCCTTGTGATTAAGGGCTATACAAATCAACATGACTTGATATGACCAGTTATTTTTTCCCTCCAAAATAATGCAACAACTTTGTACTGATACAGAGCCTTGCAAAAGTGTCGGTCCCCTCAAGATTTTTTCGACATATTGCCATATTTAGGCCTTAAACTTACAGATCGAAAACTCAAAATGGTTCCAAAGAATCATCACTGTTGAGACACAATTGTGAAAAGAAACCAAATGTATTCAACATTTTATATTGTGCTTACAAATAAAAATTGAAAAGTTGGTGTTGCGAAAAGGTTGTCCCCCTTTAAGTAATACTTTGTTCAACCTCCTTTAGCTGTGATCACAGCCACAACCCGGGGACAATATTTTTGCAACACTTCTGTTCAATTTTTTTATTGCAAATATTATATAAAATGTGGAAATAATTTGATTCCACATCACAATTGTGTCTCACATGTTGTTGATTCTTGGCAAATTACAATAATAACATCCAAAAAAATCCCCACATAGTAAAAAAGTTTGGAAACATCTGCTTGAACTATTCAAAATGTTTTCTGCTTTTTTAAATTAATCAAATTTCATCTGTTTATGTTTGTAAATTATTCAGCTTTTTTATACATAGAATTTAAAAAAATGAAAACATTATTTCATCTTAATACATTTACAATTATTAATTACAATATACAGTATGCTCATGATCTCATCTCATCTCATTAGCTGCACCGCTTATCCTCAGTAGGGTCGCGGGGGTGCTGGAGCCCATCCCAGCAATCATCGGGCAGTGGGCAGGGGACACCTTGAACCGGTTGCCAGCCAATCGCAGGGCACACAGGGACAGACAACTCGCTTGCTCATTCACACCTAGGGACAATTTGGACCGGCCAATCCACCTGAAATGCATGTCTTTGGAATGTGGGAGGAAACCGGAGTGCCCGGAGGAAACCCACGCAAGCACGGGGAGAACATGCAAATTTCGCACAGGAAGTCCGGAAGCTGGATTTGAACCCACACAGGAGGTTCCCAAGACCTTAGAACTGTGCCGCACACACGCTAACCACTGCGTCACCGTGCTGCCCTTTGCTCATGATATTAAATGCAATTGCTACATATTTATTTATCTACTGATGTTTACTTGCTTTTACATTAAATGTATATTACTCTTGATGTTTCTCCTTTCTTATATTTTTTGGGGAGATTTTTTGAAATTATGAATTTACTCAAAAAATTAACTGGTAATTATTCAAGAAACTTAAAAAGAAATAAAATTGCATTAAATTATGTACCCTCCTCATACTGAAGATGATTATTTAGTTTTGCAGTACCTGAAATAGAGCAATTTCTTCTATTCATTTATTTCAAAACATATATATGGATTCATTATCATACAATCTGAAAATGTATTATTGTACAACTCTTTTTAAAAAAAAATTCATTCATTTAAAAATATATATATATTACTGCTCTTCTGGATGGTTGTTTCCTATTTATTGACTGATAAAATAAAACTGCATTGAATTATGTCTATCTATCTATCAATCTATCTATCTACCTTGGTCATATCCCTCAAGAGGGGTGACCGACAGCAAGACACACACATACAATAACAAAGAAAATAAAAGGGAAATAAATAACAACAACAAAAACCACACAAAATTTTTTGGACCATGGCCAACCCAATTCCCCAAACACCCAAACAGGTTAAGCACCTCGGCACCTAAGTCGGTCATGCTTTCGTCCCTCCAGATGAAACGGGACACCAGAAAGCGGCCATGTCACTCGGGTCAGGGTGACACAACACACTCTTTTGTTCAACAGCAGGGCCCGACAGCTTTCACTGGTTTACCCCTGCCGCATCATACGGGTGCCCAGCCCATCCTTAAGAACGCGTCCACAATCCCACTATCCTTTCACAACACCTCTCCACTCCTTTCTATCACCAACAAGAGCTCTAGCTTCCATTATATTTAGACCTCTTTCCTGCAGTGCACTCATAACACCATCCATCCACGTCTATTGCGGCCTTCCTCTTGGTCTCCTTCCATTGACTTCTGCTCTGTAGATCCTCTTCAACATTCGCTCCTCATCCATCCTCTCCATGTGTCCAAACCAACCGAGTACTCTCTTATCAACACGCTTGCTCAGTTCCAAGACTACTCCAGTTCTGTCTCTCACAATTTCATTTCTCAGTCTATCCAATCTTGTCACTCCTAACATAGTCCTCAAACACTTCATCTCAAAAACATTCAACTTCCTTCTTAAATCTGCGTTCAGGCTCCAAGTCTCTGCACCATACAACACAGTCGGCACAATCACACTCTCATACAGTCCCCTCTTAACATCCATACTCGTACTCTTGTTGTTCATCACTCTCCTCAGAGCACCCAAAACCTTGCTTCCTTGATTCACTCTGTGCAACACCTCACTCTCCATTCCACCAACTGCAGCCACATCTCAACCCAAGTACCTAAAGCTTTCAACTTCTTAACGTCATGCCCACTCCATCACGTGAACACTTCATCACCTTACTCTTCCCAACATTGACACATAACTTACGCCTATCACATACTCTTCCAAACTCCGTTACCAACCTTCTCAATGTTTCCTCAGAATCAGCCACAAGCGCTGTGTCATCTGCAAACAACAACTGACTTACCTGCCACACTGTTCCACTGTTTTGCATTTAATTATGTACTATTCATAATTCAGTTTTGCAGTACCTGAAAGAGAATCATTACATTTTCCTGTTTTTTTTAATCCATCTATGGATTAGTTATTATAACATTTGAAAATTTATTATTGCACAACTATTTTTACAAATATGTTACTGGTCTGTATGGTTGTTTCATATTTATTTACTAATATCTATTCATTGTTAAATAAAACATGTTTTTCCATTCAGGTTTCTCTTTTGGACTCAACTTTCTCACCTCAACTTTAGATATAAAGCCATATAAAACCAAAAACCTTAATTAGACCATGAGATAATAAATACACTTAAAATGTATAAAAATAATAAAATAATAAAGTCTCATGCTGGGTCAATTGTATTGCCGGATGCCATTTTTTAAAACTCATAAAGTTGATTGAACAGGATTTTATCAATGTAAAAAATGCATTTGGATTTATTATTCCGAAGCTTACGATTTTGCATTACCTGAAAGAGAACGTTGCGTACATTGTAGAGCATCCCCTGCAAGCATGTCTCGATGGCTTTGGGGAAAGGAGAGTCCTCCAGCCGCTCTATGTCCATGCCGAACGCCACCTTAGAAAGGGAACAAACCTAATCCCTGTTACGAGAACTCATTTATGGATTTTTCTTATGTTTTTTCCTGAATGATGACACCGACCTTGATGATCACGTCCAAGGTGACACGGTTGACCAGATCCAGCATGCCGGCCTCCGATTTTTCGTCTGCGATGTTGGCCAGTTTCGTCATTAGTTTCTCAGCTCGCTCATTGAACGTGCCTGTCAGACTCCTTAAGTACCTGCGTAATCGCCAAATGATTTTATTTAGGAAATAATACATTTAGATGTGCGCCTTCTCCTTTTCCACAATGAATTCAAAAGCAATTCACAAAAACAATACACAGTACACAGTCAGGCGATGCCGATCTAAGACAGCCAACTATAATGATAACAGATAATTATTGCAACCATGTACATTTCTCAAAACTAACTGAGACCTTTATAGTTTAGTTGACACTCGAAATAAGGAGAGAAGACATCAATTGGTTTTGGACTTACAAGGAAAACAGGGGGGAGGGAGCCCAACCCTAATATAAGAGAACACATTATATATAAATATATATATATATATATATATATATATATATATATAAATATATACATGGGCAGCACAGCGGCTCAGTGGTTAGCACGTGGGCGGCACAGTTCTGAGGTCATGAGATTGAACCTCCTGTGTGGAGTTTGCATGTTCTCCCCGTGCTTTTCCAAAAACATGCATGTCAGGTTAATTGGCCGATCCAAATTGTCCCTAGGTGTGAACGAGCGAGTGACTTGTCTGTCTCTGTGTGCCCTGCGACTGGCTGGCAACCGGTTCAGGGTGTCCCCTGCCCACTGCCCGAGGATAACTGGGACGGGCTACAGCACCCCGTGACCCTACTGATGATAAGCGGTGCAGATAATGGATGTATATATATATATATATATATATATATGTATAAATACTTCAGATAGTTTTCTCTATACAATACTCACTTTACAAGTCAATGAAGACCTCCCAGAGCGCTTTACAGTGTGCTTCACATTTACCCATTCACACACCCACTCACACACCAATAGGGAGTCAGCCATGCAAGGCGCCTACCTGCTTATTGGGGGCATTGGGGATTCAGTGTCTTGCCCAAGGACACTAATGATAAACTTTAGTGTGGACAAAAAACTTGGACCTGTTAGACTAGATTATTATGTGGCGTTTTGTTTTTTACTACCACACAAGCTGTGTATGCCACACCCTATTTTATATACTGTAACTAAAAACCCACGCACAATGGTTACTGATTGACTGTTGGTACACTGATTTTTTTTTTTTGTTGGGGGGGCAAAGGAACTTACAGGCTGCTGAAAGCTGGGTCCATGATTCGTCGTTGTTTATACCATTGATCGTGGTTCCTAGCTGTTACCAGACCGTTTCCTAAAAACCTGCAGGTTGCACGCATTAATACAAATATAGTATATTTTTTTCTGCCTACAAGTGTGGCATTATAGTTCACCTTTGCCCAAACAGGCTGAAGAGTCGCTTGTGGAGGAACAAGTCTTTGGGATACTTGGAGGACATCAACATTTCCTGAGTACACGAAATAGACATTACTGCCCTCATTCATGTGTTGTATATTCATAAATGTGTCATATTTTGCCTTTACCTTAACAGTCTCTGGGGAGATAATAAACACAAGGACGTGGTGAAGCGAATTGAGTTTGTACACAGATCCATAATCCTCTGCCCTTTACACAATAGCATGTCAATGAAAAATGACAACGACAATAATAAAATTACGTTTACCATTTCAGAAAGGTGTCGTGCAATAGCTCTTCGTTTTTCATGGCTCTCAACAACATTGGGGTATGTCCTAACAGGAAACTTGAAAACAAGACGTTAAATGGAGTGAGCAGATGATAGATACATATATTTCTGTATTATTTTTTATGAAATATGATTATTTTTAATTTGTTTATGCGTTCCTTACCTTTCCCTCGGCGGTCCAGGTATGTGGTCATACTTCAGATGAATATACTTGAGGTAGGCGCAGTAACCGAGGAAGGCTACAAATAACACACACAAAAGTAACCCAAATACGTGAGTAGTAAGCGTAAAAATATATTTTAAAAGAGCCATTTTTGAAGAAATGAGAAGTTGTGTGAATTTCTCCGTTGTTACTGTAAGGGGGAGGGGCCAGGGAAATGCGCGTGACGTCACAACAATGGCCTCTCACGGCAACTTTTTATTATTTGACTTGTTTTTTTTAAATTTAATTTAGCACTAAATCCATACATTTAATGGAATCGTGATGGTGTTTGAAATGATTTTTGAGGTAAAATGTTTTTAAAACATTTTCACCCAAACAAGTCTTATCAAGAATACATTACGAGTCCAACACTGACATCTAGCGACAATTGTTATTCACTACTGTATATCGGATCAATAATGCTCACCCCTGTTGTACACTTTAAATGCAGTTCTTTGCATAAAAATGTTGATTCATCAATTTTTAGATGTTCTCTGTAAATGTAAAACATTGGAATGGTGTTGTAGGTACCTTCACTGTTGCCTCCATGATGTCCTGCTAATTTCCACTTACACAAAAACCACTGTGTACACATATTTAATAGAAAATATTTATGGCTTTAATTAAACCAATACATACAATGATTACTTTTTCATAATACATCTTCAGACTTCATATACCCTCTTTAACAGCCCGATTCAAGCACTTTTTGAGGATTTCCAAAACTGATGATCACATTTCTAAAATGTCATTTGAAGGAATCCTATGTGAATCATGTATTTGAGTGCCACAAATATATCTACGATTTACATATAAGACTTAAACATGCGTGTACATTTATCAAGACATACCGCTGTTAGATCTCAAATAAATCACAAATATATTTGTTTTTGAGACAAATCTCAAATGAAAGTAACGTACAGCTTACATTTTCAGTTGCAGGAGGTTCTTCCCGTTATAATTTTTCGCATGGCCCATAACAAATGTTCATTATTTATTTCATAATTCTTGCTCTATTACGCAATTCATAGTGTCCTGTTCAAATGTCGCCTGCACCTGTGCTCTTGGGACACATAGCCTTTTTTGGGCATTGACACTTGATAGAACAATGGCATACAAACAAATGCGAGCTGCCGTTACACACAAGGGAAGAAGAAATGCAATGGCATATCGAAGCTTCCAGAGAGCAATGCGGGTGTCATTAGGGGCGGCAGTAGGTAGAGCGATCGTTTTAGGATTAAGGGATCCCAGTTCGAATCCCGGCTTGTCCGTGTTACATGTCGAAGTGTCCTTGGGTAAGACACTGAACCCATAATACCCCCAATAAGCAGGTTAGCGTCTTACATGGCTGCAATACAAGGCTGCTATTGGGAAATGTGGAGCACATTGTAAAGCGCTTTGGGAAGTCATTGACTTGAAAAGCGCTATATAAATGCAGATCATTTCATTTCATTTCTGGGCACTCTCGTTGATGAACATGGCCTTAATTTCAAACATCTACAAACGCTTCACCCAAAATTCAAATACAGTGGAACCTCGGTTTTCGAACGCCTCTCAGTTCGAACAAATCGGTTCTCGACCCAAAATTCAGAGAAATTCTTGCTTCGCTGTTCGGTCAAATAATCGGAGTTTGAACGCCGGTACGCTAGGGTGCGATGCTGAGCGGCGCACGGGTGTAGATCGTGTAGATTGCTCCCACCCCTCGTGAAGAACTGTTATCATGTGCGGACGTGTTTCGTTTTGCTTTCGCTTTTGATATAGGTGTACCATGTGTTTTAGCCCCTAATTATGCCTCCGAAGAAAGTCGGTGCAAGCAGCAATGTTGCTACAGGTGAAAAAAGAAGAGTAGTGGTACAACTATTGCATTTAAGAAAGAAATAATAGCAAAATATGAAAGTGTGCGAATTTCCGATCTTGCTATACATACAGCATGGCTTCTGCTGAGCACCACAAAGGTAAGAAATCCTATTCATAATTCTTTTTTTACCCTTTGTTTATTTTTACACGTTCATGTTAGCGTAATCTTTCATATGATTAAGAACGCGAACGTACGATTAGCCTGGGTTAGCTTTGTTTACGTAAAACATTCAGGGTGTTGGAACGGAGCCCCATTTCCAATGAAGTGCTAGCCACTTGTTGTGGAGACCCGGATGCTAAATGATGTGTAAACGACCTGATTTTTTTATTTTTACACGTTCATGTTAGCGTAATCTTTCGTACGGAAGATTACGCTAACGCGAACGTACGATTAACCTGGGTTAGTTTCATGTTTCCGTTCGTGGTAAACATTCAGGGTGTTGGAACGGATTAAAACGATTTTACATTACTTTTAATGGAAAAAACGATTTTCCGTGATCGACCAAATCGGTTTTCGAACAGGGTTCTGGAACGGATTATGGTCGAGAACCGAGGTTCCACTGTACTTTTCAAACCTCGAAAACATTAAAATTCAAGCCTTTTCAAGGATATCAAGCACCCGTATGAACCCTGCATCGTTCGTGTCGGGTCAGCTGTGAAAATGCATTTGGATTCATTTAAAATCTGCAAGAAAACGGCCCGGACAGTAAACATTTGATATGCAAAAATAAAAGAAGAAAGAGCAATTGATTAAAAAATGGCGCGATCAGTTTTATGTCCCCCTTAAACTGTCTTTAGCTTGTCTCGTGTAGCTTTGGGAGTGTCCATGTTCCAAGAATCGGCGGCCATGTTAGTTTGGGCCAGCTTCGTCGTTGCTCCGTTTGTCCTTTTCGCTTTCCATTTCAGAATCTCGTTTTGTTGTGAAAATCCTCCTCACATGAAGTCGTCGGAATCGTAGCCTCCCTGCAGAGAAACAAGTTATTTATACATGAGGCTTGCTTTAAAGTAGCTAGTTTGCGTGCATGCTCACCTCGTTGGTCTGCATGTTTTCGTTCTTCATCAGTGAAGTGTAGCACCTACACGAGAGAAATTCAAATTGACCATCAGTGTTTCCATTACATAGGAAGATTCTGGCGGGCTGCTATCGTTTAATTGGTCCCGCCAGGCTCTCAAGCGTATATTATCAAAAATATATAATAATTTAAAACATAAGATGCATGTGAAGTTATTGAAAATAACTTTTATATTTCTCATTAAGTAATCTCTAGCTTTTTCGTAGGGGTTGCAATCCGATTAGTCAAAACCTGCATAGTTCACACTTTTATTTACCGTAAATTCCGGACTATAAGCCGCTACTTTTTTCCCAAACTTTCAATCCTGCGGCTTATTCAGTGATGCGGCATATTTATGTCATTTTCCTAACGGCCGCCAGCGGCTCTCTAGTACAAAAGGTAAGATTTAGACTGCAACTTTTTAGTTTGTGCACAAATTAATTTAGCGTAGACATATTCTCATCATGCAAATTGCAAAAAGAAAGGCACATGACGCATCTTTCAAGCTAAACGCAATCGAGCTGTCCGATACAGAAGGAAACAGAGCTACCGCACGTAAATGTTACTTTGCGTGCGTGAATCTAGCGTGTTCTTGAATAAGGGAGCGTGGGACGACGTCTATATGACAAAAGTCCCCTTCCCATACTGAAGGAGGACGACTTTGAGGACGTCAATTATATGGAGGAAGATGAGGACAGTTCACCGTGCTTACTACAAGTACGGTATGTTTTCTTAACAGAGCTGTTTATTGTGTTGAGAGCGTGTTGCTAGTAGCGTTTTGCTACCCTTCACAGGCACGGTTTGGGATGAAAGTTATAATATTATTATTGAAGCTTTGAAAACTCTCTCGGTGTACCGTCTTTCTTTGTAAATATGTGTAACCATGTATAATATGTATTTGCAACTGTATATCTTTGTAATGTATTTATTTTAGAGACTTATTCTGATGTGTTTTGTACGAGCAAATGAGAAAGAAGGGGCGGGGCAAACGCGGGCTGATGGGAAGTGGAGTAAAGGTGAGACGTGTTTGTGGACGCAGCCGACAATAGTGGATATATATTTTTCCCACCCTTACCTTTGGAAATATACACTTTTTTCCTTGGATTGCTTTCAACGGGCACCCGGACTCAGCAGGTTTGCATTATATTTTAAGTACTGGTATCATTTTCCGTTCAATTTGCCGGCTGTGTCTTCTGGGCTGTATCCGGTATGGGTTAATTTCGTGTTTGTATTAGGTTTTTTCAATGTGGGCGCATGCGGCTAATATACAGGTGCGGCTTGTGTATGTACAAAATCGGTTTTCCTCCCGAAATGTGGTGGGTGCGGCTTATAATCAGGTGCGCTCTATAGTCCGGAATTTACGGTATTTATCTATTATTTATTTATTTGCGTATTTCTAATAAAACCATAGGGCGGCACGGCGGCTGGGTGGTTAGCGCGCAGCCCCACGGTGCAGAGGTTGAGGGTTGAAGTCAAAACAAAGCATCGCGAGGTCCCTTAGGGGGTAATACACAATGGGATTTCTGCCCAGCGCTCTGAATGTCAAAATGAAGACATTCAATGAAGCATGAGAAAATGGATGGAGTAACTTTGACTCCTTAAGTAGCCAATTGCTCATCATCTAATTTGTGATGCACTGTCTTGTGAAAACACAGCCTTGAAAGAATCAGTGGGGAACTGATTCTGCCACCGATTAAAACACTTGTTTGCGGACTGTCAATATAAATCAAAAATGCATTAACATATACGCAGGAGTGCGATAAAAACATTCTCAAAATAAAATGCACTGCACTGACTAAAATACAGGAGCGCGTACAATAACGACGGCTGTACACATGCCGAGCCATGCGACTGGTCTTAAGCTTTCTTAACCCTTGCGCACATGATAAAGTGTAGAGGAGACCAAGTATCACTACTACTTCATAAAAAAAATCATTATACAAAAATGCTTGGAATTAGCGGGTATATTTATTCTATCAGGCCGAAAACTGTGGCATCATATTAGGGCAGGGGTCGGGAACCTTTTTGACTCAAAGAGCCATAAAATATTACCGTATTTTCCGCACTATAGGGCGCACCGGATTATAGGGCGCACCCCCAAAAAATAGTTTTTGGTCCTATATCTTCCATAGATAAGGCGCACCGGATTATAAGGCGCTACAATGGGAACGTCGACAAAACAGTCAGATGATTCAGTCCAACCGATTACCCCCTTAACATTCCCAAATCTTGCAAAGAAGCAAATACGTGTCGTAGACACGTGCGGATGCGGTGTCCGTACGATGTCACTCAAATGCATCGTTTCAAATATCATTCGGCAGGTTCAAGTCTTGGGATTCAAGAAATGCCAACCATTCCTTAGTTTCCATTTTCGTTTTCGCTCGTAACTTTACTGTGCATATGACAATAAACACTTGGAATTGAGTTTAATTCACTCAACTCATCACAGCAACATCAAGATCGTTCTAAAACAAGATACCGGGAAAATATAAAGCCGCATAACTCACCTAAGTTCTCACGTTCAATAATGATACGCAATCATGGTCTTCTTACAACCGTGAGTGAAGTAAATCCAGGAGAGTAAATTATTTGCAAATACAGACTAATAAAACACGTTTCTTTATGATGTACTTTAGCAAGCTTGCTACGCCATTGCTAAACTCGGCCAATTGCAGGGTTTGTTGTGACCATCTAGCCAATCCGAGGCTCCGAATAACTTCAGCCAATAGCGATCGATTAAACTGATGATTGACACATTTTTTTGGCCAATTGCAGGGTTTGTTTCCGCCCTCTAGCCAATCCGAGGCTCCGAATAACTTCAGCCAATAGCGATCGATTTAACGGATGATTGACACATCTTTTTTGGCCAATTGCAGGGTTTGTTTTGGCGCTCTAGCCAATCCGAGGCTCCGAATAACTTCAGCCAATAGTGATCGATTTAATGGATGATTGACACATCTTTTTCGGACAATTGCAGTGTTTGTTTCGGCCCTCTAGCCTATCCGAGGCTCCGAATAACTTTAGCCAATAGTGATCGATTCAAATGATGATTGACACATTGGTTAGCCAATGAAACGCCAGTATATAAATCCCAGCATACAGCGCGGACTACTCTACGTTCGGGGTAAAATCGAGTCGGCGGCTGTTGCTGTTGTTAAGTCACTCAAGGCGCCTAAGGATAATCCTCAGTAGCGCTAGACTCGCTTGTGGGAGGCTCCGTAGTTCTCCGAAGGAGAATCCCAGCTGGCGGCGGTATCGGGCAGACTGGAGTGCAGGGCACCGCAGCCAGAGATGCTCGGCCGATTCTTCGTCCTCACCGCAGAGACGGCACCGATCGTCTTCGCATTTCCCCGTCAAATTGGCGGCTGTTGCGCAAGTTGCAAGACCTTGTGATTTAATGTTGAGCCATATATAAGGCGCACTGTATTATAAGGCGCATGGTCAGCTTTTGAAAAAAAATTAAGACTCTTAGGTGCGCCTTATAGTGCGGAAAATATAATTTTATTTTGGGAAAGAGCCACACCATATATTATGAGACAAATTTACTAAATTGCTAAACCTGCGCCCCAGACAAAAGCTTAGTCTTCAGCACATTTATTTTTGATGATTTGATAAAAAATCATGAAAAGAGAATAATGCCGGAGCCCCTGTCCCAAAATCAACAAACATACCACTTTAAACTTGTCTCTTTCTTGCAATTACTCAAGATCGGTTAAACTCATTTTGACCCTTTTTTCCTACATATTGCTTTCAAAACCAGATGCAAGCATTTATTTTGTAAAAACGTCACAACATTTTGAGAACAGGGAGCCTGATGTGCTTACCTTTGGCGCAGACGGAGTAGGGCGAGAGACGGGAGGGAGTGCTTGCACTTTTTGCATAGCTCCACCCATCCCTCCCACTCACCCAATCAAATGACTAAGTTATCTTCCGGTGTTTTGGCGTATTTACAGTTCTGTGGATTCATCATAAGGTATCTGAACACTGAACACAGATTATATAGTGAACTTTTATATAAAGGATTCTTTAGCGTTGCACAGCCAAAACGAGTTTTTTTCCCCCCTTTTTTTGTGTGACACCTTGACTGTAAATTGTAGTGAAAAACGTGCCCTATATAAACTGCGAAGTAATTCGATGTTATCTAGCTTAGGTTTGGCTTTGCGTGTACCTGAATAGGATAGACCTTTCAAGTTTTGAACAAGATGGAGAAATTTTGCATGCAATCAAATTTGTCTCTGAGCCACAGATACTCATAGAAAGAGCCATATATGGCTCGCGAGCCATAGGTTCCCGACCCCTGTATTAGGGTGTTTATCAGTTGGATAACTGTCAGCCCAATAATTATCGTGTACCCCTCCTAAGTGTCGACATGCATTATGATTTTTTTTTATGTTGTAGTAGCAATACTTGGTCTCTTCTCAATCGCTTTGACATGTGTGCAAGGATGGGAGAGCTTAAGATCAGTCGCAACGCACAGCAAATGTACGGGCAATTGTGATTGTACAGGCTTCGGAATTTTAGTCAGAACAGTACATTGAGTTTTGTTTTGAGAATGTTTTTGTCGCACTGCTGCATATGCTAATGATACTTTTCTGTACTAGACATTTCCCCGCTGATTTTCTTTTTTGTTTTTATGTAAAAAAAGGATGTGAATTAGTTCATTTTTATGACCAAATTGATGTTCTTCCTTAAATTTAAGCATGCGGCTTTAAATCAGTTGCGCTCTGTAGTCCGGAATTTACGGTTCTTGTTTAAGGAGAAGATGCATGAAAAATGACTGACTTGAGCTCTTCAATCTCCTTCCTCTTCTTCTGTTCATCTTTCTCACGCTTTTTCTGCTCCTGCAGCTGAGCTTTTTTCTCGTTGCGTTCCTCGCGGTCCCTCGACTCCTTCTCGGCCGCTAGGTCAGGGTAGCGCTCGTCTTTAGTCCTCTCCAACCGGTTTACTATCTCGTTGACTTTCTTCTCCACGGCCACCGTTTTCACCTAACATGACGAAACACCCCAAAAACAAAGAAGAGTCGTCACTTACAAATCCAAACCACGGAGACAAATTTCCTCGATTCTTCGACCTCTTTTTGTCGATGAAAGCCGATCTGTCCCACGTCCATGTCTCCGGTCTTCTTCAGGTTGGCCCACGGTGTGTAAACCACATTAATGTTGTTCATTTTACAGCCTGTACACACACAAATCCACACTCATAAGCAATGTTACCTGTAATTTTCCACGGGTCTGAGCGTTCACACAAAGTCGGTGAGCAACGCTTGAAACAACAGTGAGCAACAGCAATCCCAAGTGTGGCAACTAAGTCATTATCAAACATGTCCAAAACTTGACATCACCTTACATTTTGCGGAGTTTCCGACAATGCAAAATTATTTTTCCCTTTAGAATGAATTGACTAATGTACTATTGCAAAGGTTGTACGGCCTACAAACGTCATTTGTTTTTACAATTCTTTCACAAGATTTTAATTTTTTTTTTTCCTGGTATCTTTTGTCGCTTAATACTAACATTTTGGGGGCTTCTTTAGTCGGTTGCAAGATACAGAACTGTATTTAATCACATTTTTTAGTGGAAATACAATGTTGCCAACAAGATTGACTTGGTATAATTGGAAATTATTTGAATGCAACACAAACTTCTTTTTCCCTGTTTTTTTAATTCCTTGAAAAAAATCTCATTGTGTTTATTTTTTCCTAGCTGTTACTTTATTCTTTTTGTTCTCTATTTACTTTTTTACTTTGTTTCTTTTCTTTTTTTCTGGCTTTTTCTGATTTTTTCCTTCTTTTTTCTCTTCCTTTTGTTTCTTTTTTCTCGGCTTTTCACTACTTTTTCATTTTGATATTTTTTTCTTTTTTGTTCTATCCCCCCCCTTCCTTTAAGTCATTTTTTGCACAATTTTACATAATATTTGGTCATGTAGGGATTAAAGAAGCAAAAACAACCTGAAGAGCCGTTTGGGACCCAAAAGAGCCGGTTCTCTTTTGTGAGCCGAGCCGAAGAAGCCGGTTCTCTAAAAACTCTACAGACTTTACTCAACTTCGTTCGACTTCGAGATTGACTTCAAAATACCGCAATTAGAAAACAGCATCAGGGGAACCAGTGTATTTTACCTTCATGCACTGTAACTTTGACTTAAGTCGCTTCTTAATTAGGAATTTCAAGCCCTGATTTTTGTGCGCTGGCTAGATTTTCTTGTGCGCTGAGAATGTGCGGGCAGTGAACGAGCAGCTTAGAGGGAACATTGCTCATAAGACACTTCATCATCAACATTTACATTTTGTATAATTGTATGACAATGAGACCTTGGATGCTGTTGTTTTTTACCAGCTGTGCACAGTCAATCAACACCTCTGGGGGAATATCGTTGATAGTCACACCCTAAATCAGGCAAATAAGGATACATGGATTATTATGCAAAACCATCAATGACATAACATTCAAATTTGTTCACCTTAGGTAAGCGGAGATAAACATGTGCAGAAGACAGTTTGTCTACGTGAAACCTGTCAGAAAAACACATTAGAAGTCATATGTCTATAGCAGGGGTGGCGAACATGCGGCTCTGGAGCCGCACGTGGCTCTTGGCCAATAAGAAAGCAGCTCTTTGTCTCATTATATTTTCTATATACTGTGGCTCTTTGCCTTGTTTCATGTTTAGTTTTTTTGTGTGTATTGAGGGTGGACACTTTCCTTGGAATCAAAACAAGAACAATACTTGTTGTAAAGTGAGGAGTGTGTTATGTGAAATAATGTGTTTTTAATTGTGTGTGTGTGTCTGTCATGGCAGTTTAGTGCGTGGTGTGGCTCTTTGGCTCTCACAGTTAAAAATTTCGGCTCTTTATGTCTAACTTGTTCGCCACCGCTGGTCTATAGCAGTAGTCTCCAATTTGGTGCCCACAGGCACGAGGTAACCCCCAAGGACCACCTGAATAGCCTGCGGACTGGTTCTGAAAATGTACTATGGGTCTAGGGCTGCAACTAATGATTATTTTAATTGGTCGATTATAATTTTGATTAATCGATGAATCGGATTAAAAAAAACAACACATGTTTCATTTCCTATTCGCTATTCAAATATTGAAAATTTGGTCGGATGGAAAAATAAAGCACAAAAAAAAAGAATATTTTGAAATAAAACAATAGACCGAAATGCTTTTTTTATATTACTATTTTTAAATATAGCATTAAAATGAAGAAAGAAAGGTAGCTTTAGGTAGAGGCCAAATCCTGACCCAACAGAAGAGTTTATGCAATCTACAGAAGTTGCTCACGCATCACGGACTGTGTATTGTCTATTAATGCCCTCACAACACACATTGCAGGCTCCTCAGAAGGGGGGCTTACTTCATGTGCGACCCCTTCTAAAGGTTTCTTATTTTTTCTCGTGGTTTTAGAACAGGGGTTATTGTAATGTTGTTCTGCAGCCCTTGAGACTTTTATGATTATGAGCTATAGAAATACATTGCATATTACCGAATCTTATTGCAATATGTATTCTGTGTAGCACTATTTAGTTATTCTATATAACACGCTACAGTGGGCATTTGCACGTCACACTGGGTATTTTTTTATTGTATTCTTCTTGTTTTACTATTGTATTGTTCTCAGCTCAGGGATGCTGCTAGAAATTTGAATTTCCCTTTGGGGATGAATAAAGTATCTATCTATCTATCTAAATGTGACATGACTCGGATTTACGTCCATTCTTGTTTTAATATTATATTAGTCATTATTAATCATGTTATAATTGTTTTAGAAAAAGTACCAACATGTTTAATGCCGGCTTTTGGTCCATTTGACATTATTCTAATTATAGTGCTTGTGGCTTAACTCACCAAATGTCTTCAGGCCAACCGTACTTGATGAGATCTTCGTCTGGGTATAAGATAGTTAAGTTATTGAAACATCTGAACCATAAATAAATGTTTTCCCGTGTTAGCTTACTTTCGTACTTGTCTTTTCCCATGTAAATTGTATAGTGCGGCTCCACCACTGAGAGGAGAACAGAGACGGCAAAATGAGCACAAACACGAGAGCTAACCAGGCTAACACTGCTACAAACTCACCTGAACTTGTAAAGTAAAACACCATTTTGGAGGGATTCTTAACAAGTGACTCAAAAATGAAAAAAATAAGGAAATTTATACTGAGCAAAAAAATGCATCCGTTTAAAAGTTAACTTATTTCATTATTGCCTTTGCTGTCAAAGCGCATGGAGACCAGCACCCGGAAGTTGATATCCGGCATGCCCGCGGAAGTGAACTCTGGATCCCTTTAACAATAAAATTGGGTTGAGTAACAAAATTGCGCACCTTTTAAAACACACTTATTCACATTTTCAACATTCATAATTATAACCAAGGTTATTTGCGTATTTTATTTCGAATAAAAAACGACGTGGACCATTTTATAAGACGGAAAACCCGGAAATGATCAATCAATCTTAGCACATATTTAGTGTTTTTTGTGTTTTCTATATTTCACCAAATGTTATAAATGTCTCCAAAAGTGATCAAAAACATAATTTTAAGATAAGTTTTAGCTTCTCAAACAACTGACACGGCCTTTTTATTGTGGTATTTCCCGCTAAATAGAGCTTCCTGTTTCGTCTGAATCGGAGCGCGCCATTCAAAACAGATCGAGGAAACGCGGGGAAATAGAAGCACCAGTCTGCCGGCTTTTTTTTAGTGTATTACACTAAATTATCTTCATTTGAGATTACAATACGTCATCTACAATCCATCAGACGGATTAGGTAATTTATTAACATGTTTATTGCCTTATCCGAGTCCGCGATTTTTAAGAAAAAAAGCTCATTTTGAAGGATTGACTAGCTCGAAATGGCGAACGCGAGTTCTAATTTCTTAACTTATTTGATTGAAACCGTATTTACTGTTAACACGTGTTTTTTGCATTCGACGTCATTTCACAGCCCAATCGTTAAAACCTTTGACATTTCGTCCTAATTTAGTATAAGGTTTCATTCCGTTTTCGTAGTCCACAATGCAGTGATAGAAAATCAGGCAAAATGATCACACTTATTTCGTGTTTTGGATTTTCTTCATTATACTGTACTGTCATTATCTAAATTGACTGGTGCAACAGGATTTTGTGTGACAGTGCCAGGGAAATGAGTGTTTGCTGTGGAACGCTCTGCCCTCTGAGATTCGACCTTCAACCTATGTGGAACTTTTGAAATCTAGGCTTAAAACACTAATATTCTATAGCTAATGTATGACCTATATTTCATGTTGACAATATCTGTGTATCATTTCTTAATGCATCAAGCATTGCTGCCTGGTCATCCTCTTGTGCGGTCTTTTTCCAAGGTTTCTTCATTTTCCTCATGCTGAGGTTTTTGAGTTTTTCCCTTGCCCTCATGTAGGATTTAGATCAGGGGATTTTGGAATAATAGCCTGTACAGCCATTTGAGACTCCTTGTGATTAAGGGCTATACAAATAAACAACGCTTGACTATAGGCAGTGGCGGTTCTACACTAAATTACTCTTTGGGCGAGATCCCTTCCATGCTATAATAATAAATACAAACACACCATACTCTTAAATTGCAAATACGTATAAAAAAAAACTTAAATAGTAAATACAAATACACTACCTACATAAAAATAGCAAATATTTATCTGAAAATATGAAGCAAACAATATTATAAAATAATAAAACACTTATATTTTTATAAAGCCAATTACACACTAAAGAAAATGTAGTTGTATACCAAAAAGAAAACACAAACTAAAACCTGACCTTCCCGGCTCTCCCTGATGCAAAATCATTGATAAAAATGTCCTCAGCAATCAGTGATTTATGCTAATAATTGCAAGGCCAGTGAGCCATTCCTGAGACCTGGTTGACCTCTGGTTCGACTTTATCAACTTGTATTTCTGAAGAGCTCCTCTGCTTGAGCCACTGTGACTGGCAGAGTGAGAAAACTGTGCAGCAGTTGGCTTGTATTTTCAAAGTTATGAAAAATGTACGTTATTTGGAAGACTGGAGCCGCCAACTATTTTTTTATGTTTAGAAGTCATACAGAGAGTGGTATGATATTCTCTGATTCTGCATCAGTTTTTAAAAGTATTGTCATTTCATTCCAATAGTGGGTAGGGCATTCTAAATAGGTTCTGACCAGTCACAAGGATGGACAGGAAGGGAGAGTAGGTCACATTTTGTTCGGCAATAACATATGTAATGGGTGCAAGGGAACGGGAGGGCAAAAAAGGGCTCTCAGAGTTAATAGGGTTGAAATGCAAGCATTTGTAAATGAGGCAGAAACTACATGATGTAATTAAGGGAAGAATTGGGCAAGACACTGAATCCCTAATGCCCCCAATAAACTGGTAGACGCCTTGCATGGCTGATTCCTTATTGGTGTGTGTGAATGGGTAAGTGTGAAGCACACTGTAATGCGCTTTGGGAGGTCTTCATTGACTTGAAAAGCGCGATTATAAATACAGACCATTTACATGATGGAGCATGTGGGACGGAGAAAGCAGAGGGCTTGTATACAATTCAACAAAATGTCAGGACAGCAAGGGTTATTGAAGAGAACAGTGGTGGAGATTATTGATGAGACTAAGGATTGGATACAGTGCTTTGAACAAACCGATAAAACTGATGCGGAAACAACACCGTGCTAA
The DNA here is from genome assembly GCF_059441175.1 of Urocampus carinirostris. Lineage (NCBI taxonomy): Eukaryota > Metazoa > Chordata > Actinopteri > Syngnathiformes > Syngnathidae > Urocampus > Urocampus carinirostris. The sequence goes on from NC_142368.1 coordinate 11,179,947, forward strand.
GAGTGTCAGAAGGAAGAATCGGTGGAGCTTGTAATAATGGAATGTAAAAGGTACGGCATGTAGAGTATGGCAAAGAGAGAGAAAATACACAGAGAAAGAGAGAAATGGAGAGAGTGAGAGAGACAAATGGAGAGATAGGGAGACAAAGAGAGTGAGAGAGAGAAATAGGGAGAACCAGAGAAAAGGAGTCAGAGCCATAGAGCAACAGAAAAGGAGTGAGAAAAAGCAGGATAGAAAGATGGAGAGAAAGACAGAGATACTCAAAAGGGGTTAGTAGAAGAAGGAATAAAGGACATGTCACTGACAGGATTGTTGGATTTGAATAATAGGCCTCAGCAAAAGATTATTTTAGAATTGTTCAGGAGTCTGAGGCTTTTTGATAGAATTTGATCAGTGGAATGGGTAGAGAAGCTGTAATGAATGGAATGATGGTGCCAAGTTGCTGTTAAAGTTAACCAAGAAGTAACTTCACTGGCATTGTTTCCCTTCAATGTATTTTTTCTATATTCAGGTGAATGATTGAGAAAATGATGCCCGTGAGCTCTCATAAGAGAAAGCTGTCCTCTGTGGACCAGGACGGGTATGTGTTTTGAACAGATTGAGGACAGACCACACAATTTTCTTAGATCTAATGCACTTGTTTGTCTCTGCAGACCCCTGGCTGAGAAAATCAAGAAGCAGGAAACTCCTGTCAAGAGGAGATCTCCGAGGAAAAATCTGAATGTGTTTTTGAATAAGGAAAACTGCCCTTCACCGAGGAAATCTCCTCGCAAGGCATCAGGTATCGATGGGATAGAGAACTTTGAAGAATTGGTTAATTTAACTTGTGTGCTTCTCACTAGGCTCTCCGACAATTACGACGAGTTCATTCTACGGACTGAAAAAGAGCTTCTATCTCACTCCTTTGGAGAGGAAGGCAGTGAAACAATCACTGCCTCCACCCCCTGTTTTACCAACGGACCAGGTTGAAATATTAAAGAGAAATAAAGCGGTGGCGAGAGGCAAAGTCGAGACTGAGAGGGGCAAGCAAGCCAAGGCGGCAGAGGGCTCAAGCATCAAAAGCTACATCAATGCCACGACTGAAACCTTTAGGTTTTCAAAAATAAATTTGAGCAGGTTTGTGGGACACAATTGAACTACCATAACTGCTGCTTCACAAGTATCCAGAACCGGTTATGGCGATAACACAGGATGATTGCGCATAGGGATGCAGCACATTTTAGGATCAAACTTTTTTTGAATTTTGCCGATTTGATCAACAGTTAAATGGGTGCGAACAAATAATCTTGTGATTGTCACTGCTAATGTGAGGCAATCATCAGTTCTCTCCTGTGTTTTTGTCACTATTCCTTCCATATTGGCTCTATTGGAGAAGCTGGTCGCCAAAGAGGCCTCCAGCCACGTCAGAACTAATACAGTGGAACCTCGGTTCTCGACCATAATCCGTTCCAGAACCCTGTTCGAAAACCGGTTTGTTCAATCACCGAAATCGTTTTTGCCATTAAAAGTAATGTAAAATCGTTTTAATCCGTTCCAACACCCTGAATGTTTACCATGAACGTAAACATGAAGCTAATCGTACGTTAGCGTAATCTTCCGTACGAAAGATTACGCTAACATGAACGTATAAAAATAAAAAAGGATTATGAATAGGATTTCTTACCTTTGTGGTGGACAGTGGAGAGAGAAAAATCATCAAGTTTTTCAACCTCTTCCAAAACTTGCGGCAGTTGCTTGCTTATAGCGCTAACTTCCTTAGCCGCATCACTCAATTTCACAGCCTCCTTATTCTTTACTATCGTATTGATAGTTGATTTAGCCATGCTGTATTCACTAGCAAGATCGGAAATTCCTACACCCCTTTCATATTTGGCTATTGTGTCTTTCTTAAAGGCAAGTTTTACGAACAACTTGTCTTTTTTTCACCTGTCCTGCTCGCACCGACAGTCTTCGGAGGCATAATTAGGGGCTAAAACACCCGTACGCCGCTCGGCATCGCACCCTAGCGTACCGGCGTTCAAACTCCGATTTTTTTGACCGAACAGCGAAGCAAGAATTTCTCAAAATTTTTGGTCGAACGCCGATTTGTCCGAACTGAGAGGCGTTCAAAAACCGAGGTTCCACTGTATGCTATGAATCCGGGCCAGTAACCAATACAGACCAAACATTCAGCCAACAAATGGACAAAAAAAACTCATGGCTTATTGATCTTGCTCTGTTTCAGAACGAAAAACAATTTTATCCAATAGCTCATACTCCGTTGTTTCGGTCCATAGTCTAATTAAGTTCCAACACATTGTACTACTTAAAGTGTAATTTTCTTTCCTTTTTTTCTTTCTATAGCAATGCCAGCGAAAGGTTTTCTGAGCCTCAAAAAGCCATCACCATCACCTTCAGTGATAAGAAAAAGCCCAAGGCCAAAATATTTGTGGGTGCTGCCTTCTTCAGCACTGCCAGGAAGCCGTCCTCCATGTACAAAAAGGCGTCTGCTGCCAAGTCCAAAGGCAAAGCTGTTAGCAAAAGAGACAAGAAGTCCAAGAGTCAGGTGGCGACCATCCAACACGAGACGGAGAAAAGGATAAAAAATCCCACGGTAACGGCAGACACAAGTTTGCTTGCTAACAGGTTGTGTTTTTATATAACATGACCTTTTGGGGTTACAGATCGAAATCCGCGCTGGGGAGAAGAAATCGGAGGCACCCTTGACAAAGTTTAACCCGGCAGGTCTGTTTGACAGTGAGAGTGACTTGCCACAGAACCAAATGAGGTGCTTCACAGGAAAACTTGGTCAACCTATCTTAGATGTGTTTGTCTTGTATAGCTCACTATGGTAACCAGATTGTAAACACTTTTCACGTGCTATTTTCTCCTTCAGTTCCTGTAAAGCCCTGGGTGAGAAGTATCAATTCACAAAAGAACTAAGAATTGTCCTACAAAGGGTTCCCATTCAGACTCCCAGAGTCCTGTCCCTCGCTTGTCAGGTAACTTAGCATAGCATTAAATATCTCCAAATGGCTATTTGTATTAATTTTTCACGACTAAACAGTTTTCTTGTTTTAAACCAGGATGGCAACTCCACCCCTGTTTGTGATCTTAAAAATGGGAGGCCAAGCAGTCCTGACTGCACACCACTTAAAGGTCGGCCTTTCTAGTATACATATTTAAAGATTTAATTAAAATTCCCTTAGCATGGATGATTTTTTTTTTCCCTCTTCTACCTGTACCCTTATTAGCTTATGTTTATTTGAATTTATTTCGCGCTGCATGAAAACGCCTACGGGGAAAAATGTCCAGAGTTTAAGGCAGTTGCCGGTGACCACCAGCTGACTTGACCACTAGCATTAATGCGAGGGTCATCTAAATTTTTTGAAGCGGAGAGCTACATTTTGTTACGGATCATTTTGATATGCTTTTCTAAAATTAAAACTTCTCATGCAATTGCTATTTTGTCACTAAATCATCATGCCAATTGGAAATCAAATTTCCTGGAAAATGACAATGACCCATTCACTGATGAGCTATTTTCAGAACATTTTCGTAGGCTACTCAGGTGGTCTTGGAGGGCACCACGTAGGAGACCCTGCATTAGTGGATAGCTGTAGTGGCGTTGGCTTACAGCAAGATGAACCAGTTATGCTAACTAGGCCGTTAGCGGCTGCTGTGGTGGTGTGGTTGCAAGCGAGAGCAGCCAGCTATGTTCAAGTTAAAACCGGTTGTGGGTTGTTTTTCATCGGTTGATTAATATCCTGCTATCAGCCATCTTGGTAGCAGTTTTTTCCCCATCAGTGATCACTATCGTGTTATTAGCCATTTTGCTGCTGTGTTCGTTGGAATTGACGTGAGGTTCTTTTGCGGTCAGCATCGCAATATGCAGGGTTGGGTAGGGTTACTTTAACTTGATTACTTTCAATTACTTTTGGATTACTCCAATACCAAATATGCTAATAAAAGACAAAAGAAACTAAATATGATGACTCACAGCACGTGGTAAGCTTTCTCTTCTGGCTTTGATCTCTTTGATCTCCGGCAAAACGAACATAAAATGCGACAGAAACAAAATGAAAATGAATCCAAACAGCTTGCCAACATCATTTTTGCCGTTCCATGTGTTCCGTTACTCCCCAAGCCTGCACAAAATTTAGTCATTTGATTCATATTTAGTTTCTTTTGTCGTTTTTATTAGCATATTTGGTATTGGAGTAATCCAAAAGTAATTGAAAGTAATCAAGTTAAAGTAACCCTACCCAACCCTGGCAATATGAAAAGGCTAATGTTGATACGCTTCTTTGCACAGCAGTCTCAAATTATATGCTTCTCTTATCCAGAATCTGCGGCTGTGTATCCCATCTTTGGATCTGCTTCTAAACGGTGAGACCATTTTCCTAGAAATGGCGACTGTTTTAATCCCTTTAAAAATATATATCGGGGTTTTTTCACGGATCCTTAAGAAGTCTTGAAAGGATTATTAATTATTCTAAAAACAAGGCCTTAATTGGCATTAAAATGTCTTAAATCCGATTTTCAAAAGCTTTAAAAATGTGAACACACTGATAAGATTCCTATTTGTTTGAATTAAGTAATAATTTCACCGATTTACTTTCATGGCTACATTGCGTGGCCTCAAATGGTTTGTACGAACTTTGCACATGTCATCCATATCAGAGGGGGTCGAGTAGTTACGATTTGGCGCGCTTGCTGCAATGACCCGGGTTCGATTCCCGTCGCATCAGATGTTTTTGCAATTATGATCAGCGATATTTATTGACTGATCAATCACAGTCATATACCTCCGTAAAACTGAATACAACATGCACCCAAACTGAGTTATATTTTTGGGTTTAAAAAAAAAAGTTGCGTTATACATGAATAAATACTGTTTTTGTTTTTGCCAAACCTTACAAGCTCCAAGAGTCTCCTGGTTGGCACGATTCCGCCGTCTTCCACCAAAGAGAGGCCCGTCCCCAGGAGGAAGGACAAGCAGGATGACGACCAGCTCATCATTGTAGGTTGCCTTCCTTTATTGACAATCACGTCGATGCTTCATCTCTTGACTTTTCCGTACGCTCGCCTAAACAGGATGCAGGCCAGAAGCAGTTCGGCGCTGCCACCTGCGCCTCGTGCGGGATGGTCTACAGTGCCGACAATCCGGAGGACCACTTTCAACACGAGCAGTTCCACAATCACCTTCTGGATTCCATCAAGTTTGTGGTAATGAAGTCAAGGAGAGCAAAGTATTTGATTAGTAAGGGGACTCGTGATGACTGTTTTGTATGGTTATCCCCCCCCAAATCCAGGGTTGGAAAAAGGAAAGGGTAGTGGCCGAGTTCTGGGATGGGAAAATCATTATGGTCATGCCAGATGATCCCAAATACGCTCTGAGAAAGGTATGTTCCCGATTGAAGCTGCCACCATTCAGAACTAGGGAGTAATACATGTTTAAACACCATTTGATTTGATTAGTATTTGATGTTGCCTGTTATGTGGTACATTGGTATCTACCAATGACTGATTTAGTGGGTTTTTCGAAACCAGTGGTGTCAAACATACAACCCAAGGGCCATATCGGGCCCACCAACTGATATTAATCCTGCCTGTGAGGCAATGCTGAGTAGTGATGGGAATTCCAGTCACCATGGCTCATTCATTTTGCTTGATACATTTTATGTATACAGTGTTCTCGTTCGCCCGCATCCCTGTGTCCTTGACGCATCATTTATGCTGGGGACGCATAGTCTCAAATTAACATGCGTCCCTGGGACGCAACATTTTTGACACAAAATTGTCATTATTACCCAATTACATTTTTTTTTTCAAACAAAGATTTCCCGCACTCCAAACTTTTCGTCAGGCAGATCCAGCAGATGTTGTTTTGGTCTCGCGGTTCGAGTTTTCTTCTGCACGCCGATCTCGAGTTGTGTAGTGAAAAGTCAGTCTCTTTTTAGAGAACCGGCTTTTTCGGCTCAACTCATTAAAGAGAGCCGGCTCTCAAACGGCTCACTTGCTTTGATGCATTATATTACGAATTATGATGTTGTATAAAGAAGTTAAGAAAAAAAGGAAGTATAAAAGGAGAAAATGAAAAAAAGACAGGATTGTGGTTATCCCTTTAATCGGTATATTACCAACAATAATTTGATGCAGAAAATGAATTCATAATTTGATGATTAAAACTGAATAAATATAGATTTTTATTCTATATTTGTCACCGATTTACAATTTCAACCTCGATAACACTAAATTTTGGGGACCCATTGAACTCTGTTGGGACCCATAGATTTTTGAGCATGCGAGTCCCCGGGACCCATCACTTTTCACAGGTAAAATGAGCACTGTATATACAGTAAAATAACCAGTGTTAATTTAACAATTGTAGATAAGCACCTTATGTTCTAGGTAATGTTAAAAGTTCAAATACTTAACTCTCCAGTGCTTTAGAATAAAGGAAATATTTAAATTTCAAATGTTAACCAATTTAGACTAAACTCCTAAAAAAATCCTGCAGAAATTGAAATGTGTAATTATCATTTAAATAAGTCGGAAATGGACTCATTATCCTGATATGACTCGTTTCTTATTAGGTTTCCTTTGTCCCCTATGGACACCACACATATTGACTAATAACGTACGTCTTCAATCGCAAAAAAAGTGAAAGTGTTTCAGTTGGCTCGTGAATGGTGATGAACGCCTTTTCGTTCGCTAGCACTAATGCTGAGAAGCACACGAGAAGAATGAGCTGCAGTTTTAAGGCCATACAAAATTTTAAAAATGGCACCTGCTGGGTGTCTTTGCAGTACTTTTCAAAAAATCAGGGATCAGAATGGAGATTTTCATTTTCAGCTGAAATAGCCAGCGTCCAGGAATAAACCAGGGCGGAGCCCCCCCCCCTCAAAAAAAAAACAAACAAAAAAAAAAAAACCTGTGTTTTAGGCAATTTACTTGTCCAAAACCATGCTTATATTTATCATTTAAGTAACATTTTTAGAAGATTAAAATAATTTGCCCACATAACTGATTTTTTTGTAAATACTGCAAGATAAGTTCAAATGCAGTTCAGTCCCTGCAGCTTGTGCGACAATGCGGCCAATTTTTCTAACGGCCGCCAGGGTGCGCCAGAGCAATAAAGGAAAGAGTGAGACAGTCGGATTTTGAATTTGTTTGCTACGCAAGAGAAAAAGTGAAAAAGTCGGAATGCCTTTGGGGTTCAAAAACAGCGGAAATCCGCGGATCCGCGGAAAATTCTGATCCCTGAAAAATGTATTTTCTATCAGATGAAGTTTAGGTACAAAATGTAGTTTGAAGAATTATTAAAAAGCAGACTTTTAAATCATGTCAACCATTTGCACATAGTGTTTTGTGTGCAATTTACTTTCCAGTTTGCATAAAATTAAACTGTTTTCAAAATGACATTTATGTATTTTGCACGGTTGGTAGGTTTGTATTTCTTGTAGTACTTAAGTCTTTTTTGCCTCAAGACTGTTTCTCCTTCACTATCATTTTATAATATTTTACACCTGAATCCTAACTTAAATGTGAACCCCTAAAAAGACTCCAAGCCCTACGGCTAAGGCACACTTTTATTTGTTGAGCCGGCCATTGTGAGTGTGTCTTTTCTACCATGTGGCCCTTGAGCTGAAATAAGTTTGACACCTCTGTACTAAACAATGATCAATATTTGGAAAGCAATTCATTTTTTGCCTCCATTTTCAAGAGGTTAAATAAATAACTGAATTTCATGAATGCATCCAAAAAAAATGTTTCTTTCGTTCAATTCAATCCCAAATGACTAATGGATCAGTTCCCTGGACTCAAACCTGGTTGAGTTTTTTTCAAAAGTGAATGTAATATGGTAAGTAATTATGTGTGCACATTTTCAGGCAGAGGAGGTGCGCCGCGTGGCAGACAACGAGTTGGGCTTTCAGCAAGTGACTCTGAGCAGACCCTCGCAGGCCAAGACTTATTTGTTTGTTAACACCAATCGGATGGTGGTGGGCTGCCTGGTGGCTGAATCTATAAAGGAGGTAATTGATTATTGTTTGGACAATCAAGCCGATACAGTGGTACCTTTTTTATACGAGCACCGCTAAACGAGAATTTCGATTTAATTGTTTTTGGGGAGAAAAAAAATAATCTTGCTGGCTATACAAAGGAAAACCCAGTTCACATGTAGTCCCTGAGGCTAACACCAGAGACCGCCATCGGCTTGGTCTAGTTTGCGTATGCCAACAGACGCCTGATTCCGAGCACTTGGTCATACCTGTAGAGTATCTGTATTTCGCAGCAAGTTTGTTTTGATCGCATCCTTTTAATCACATTTTACAGTTTTTGTGACCTTAGCCATGAGTTACTGAAAAGGAAACTGTAAAGTGTCTGAGGAAAAAATGGGAATGAAGACAATTGAAATGGAGCAAGTAATAGAAACGCAGGCACAGTGTGAGTGACCAAGCCAAGAAATACAATCGGCAGCAGTGAGTGCCAATCACAAAGCCTCGGGAGAATGATTGAAGAGGGAGGTTTTATACCCGTTGCAAAAAACTGAAGGAGCTAGAACCAGAGAAGTAGGCATCTACACAGGAAATTATAGATGTGCTTGCTAAATGGAAGGTAATTGCTGCTTCCGATTACATTAAAAAAACAAACATCCAGAAAGTGTGCAACTGGTCATGCCAAGGCTCTTTGAGGACACTTGCCTTATGAATTTCTGTAACTTCCTTAGATTTTGTGACGAGTTAAGTTAAAAGGGCAAAAGAAATCAATCAATAATTTCAGCTGATTGAGTGTTGATATAAAGTTACGGAACTTTAATTTTAAGTGTACAGTAAGTGCATACGTATCATAATTCGTGCACCCCTGCTCACACCTTGGACTCCCTTTGTGGTAAGTGCATTTTATGTAATTATCTCATCTCATTAGCCGTACCGCTTATTAGGGTCGCGGGGTGGGGGTGGGGTAGAGCCCATCCCAGCCATCTCCGGGCAGTGGACAGGGGACACCCTGAACTGGTTGCCTGCCAATCGCAGGGCACACAGGGACGGACAACTCGCTTGCTCATTCACACCTTATTATTTATCTTAATACTGTATGTTACAGTTCAAATGTGTTTTTAGTGATCAGAAAGATCTTTCCTTTAGCTATTTAGGGTTAGCATGGATGCACAGGAAATAATTTTAAATGATTTCATATTGGGAATATTTGCTCGTTACACGAGTTATGAGCACGGTCCTGAAACGGATTAAACTCTTATGAAGAGGTACCGCTGTAATCATTTGAAGTCATAACGGAGTACATCTTAAACGAGATTGATCAATTCATTCTTTGTAGGCATTCCGAGTGCTAGATCGACCGGATCAGCACAAGGATACAACCAAAGACGATTTCATGGACCGGCACCGGGCTTGGTGCTGCTCCAACGAACCAGAGAAGGCGCTGTGCGGCGTTAGTCGCATTTGGGTCTTGGGCCTGGCCCGACGGCAAGGAATCGCGCGCCGAATGCTGGATACTGTAAGGTAGGTGACTGTGTTGGAGTTTTAGTAATTGCTTAATTACCACACTATAAGTCACACACCCCCAAAAATGGTCTTCAGTGAATTTTTTTTTCATTTACAAGACACAATAGGGTGCATGGAATTCAAACTACTGTCAGGGCTAGTGTTGCACAAATAAACTGCCATATTTGCTCATTGATTGATCAGTCAGAATGTGTCGCTGATGGTCCACTAGACTAGTCTGGATACAGATGACACATGGTAAGGCATTAAGGTTTTTCCTCATCATTTTTTTTAGTCACGTTACAAAATGTTGATGTTTTCATTGGGTCAAGTAGTGAGAATGTTCTTAAACCAGTCCTTGTTATAACCGACTCGCAAAGTCGTTAATGCACATGAGAATCTGAACTGATTGAATTACTTCCCACAATGCCATTATCTTCTTTCAATCTGATTTGAAGTAAAAGAACAGTATTGTGGGAAGTAATACGGTGAACTTGAACTGAATGAAGGGAATAGCATTGTGGGAAGTCATTTGGTCTCCCTGAAAAATGTCAACACATGACTGCCCTTGGTCAAAATGTTTATCACTTACAAAGCTTAGTTTGAGCTGAGGAAAAAAACAGAATTATTTTTATACTAACATGTTTGGTTCTGTGACTTAAAAAGAGTGTGATTTATATGAGAACACCTAATGGCTTTGATGTGTCAACTGTATCCCAGGTTTTCCAGTGGATAGGATCTGTCACTTTCCCCAATTGTTCAAACCTCACATTGTTTATTTGCTAAAAACAAACCAAGTAGTATTTAATTGCTGTTAAGTGTCGATTAAAAACTCATATTGTTGGGATATGATATAATGAAATTGTGTTAAAAAAATTGTTAAAACATCATATTGTCAGATATAATGAAATTGTGAACATGCTTAATTGCTGTTAAGATTGTCGAGAAAAATTGTTCAAACCTCACATTGTTTATTTGATGTTACTAGTGTCACTAAAATTGTTCAAACCAAAATAACTTTCCCCATTGCAACCTGGGTCTGATCCCTGTTGCATTCATTGTCCCTAGAAATCATGCTCTTACCGTTGCTCTCGGTTTGATCCCAGTCACCTCCATTGTTATGCAGTTGTGGTTAGCAATCAAATATTGACTGATCAATATTTACACAATTAGGGTAATGCATTGGACATATCATACGCTTATGAAGAGCACCTTACTTTCAAATTTTGACCAATTTGAGGTTTTTGGGTGTGTCTTATTCTGGAAATTATGGTACCTTTAGAAAAATGGTCCAATATTGACGACTTCTCTCCCGTTTAAGGAGCACCTTTATATACGGAAGTCACCTGACAAAGGAAGAAATCGCCTTCTCCGACCCGACACCTGACGGCAAACAGTTTGCAACGGCGTACTGTGGTACACCCACGTTCCTCGTTTATAACTTCATCGCTTGAAATGATAGCACGAACGAGCAATTGTTGGACTGTTAATAAATATGTGGTTCTTGGTTGTGATATAGTCAGTTTGATGAGCATGTGCAGTCAGATTTTTTTTAGCTCGGGACTGTTTGGATATTTGCTTTTTGCATATGCTTGTACTGTAAGGAATTAAGATCCTGTTGCAGTTTCTATTTGAAAGTTGATCTATTCCAGACGGTGTGTGTTTTCCTTTTTTACCTTTGAAAGGGAAAAAGGTATGAGGTTTTCATGTAAAGACGTTTAATAAATGTTTTAATCCTATTGACTTCTTGCCAAAGATGTTTTTTCTTCCCGGTAAATGGTGAAAAAGTCACCCACAAGAAAATAGGTACAGTAAAAAAAAGTTTCCCTCAGGTAACGGTATATACAGTATACATCTAAACAGAGGTAAAATACATGGTCTTTCAAAAAATTTGATCCTTTAAATATTATAGTAAATATATGCATATCCCTGCATTATTTCATGAGACGATCGAAAAAGAGAACCTAATAATAATATCTGCATCAGCTTGTTAGGCAGGAGTTTGATTACCAATTAAACATATTACGCGGTGCACATATTGAACATTTGTGAAATGGTTCATAATCCACATGGTTTCAAATTTCTCAATCAGAATTTGAAGAATAAATCTTCTGATCTTCAATATGATTACTTTTTAATTTCATTTGCCATAATGTATTTGGAGTTATTTACAAAAGATTTTTGAAGCACGCTGTATAGGGGGAAAAAAACGTGTCAAACAAGGATAAAACACATTTAAACATATACAAAACTCGGACCTCACTAGTTACTCTTGTTTTGCTCAAATGTGTCATTGCCCTCCAGCGCTTTGACAATCTGAGCAGCCGAGGGTCTACTCTTGGGGTCTTCCTCAGTGCACACGTAGAAGAGCTCCAACATTTTCTTGTAAGATTCGCCCAATGCTTCGGCATCCAGAGGCGGCCGCGTGCCCAGACGGGCGTAGTAAGCGTCCTCGTTGAAGCTCTCCTCCATTGACTCGTCTGTAAGTGGAAATGTTTTATTAATGTACAACGCTGTGGAGAAGCAGTAGGTGGCTCATAGCCAAGTTTTTTTTTTTTCAGTCCCCCCAGTGTTCTTGTTTGCCTGCGTCCTAGACGCATGATTATTGCTGGGGACGCATAGTCTCAAATCAACGTGACGCAACTTTTTTGACACAATATTGTCATTATTACCCGATTACATTTTTTTTGAACAAAGATGTACCGCACTCAACTTTTCGTCAGGCAGATGTTGTTTTGGTCTCATGGTTTGAGTTTTCGTCTGCACGCCGATCTCAAGTTGTGTGGTGAAAAGTCCAGCTCTTTTTAGAGAACCGGCTTTTTCGGCTCAACTCATTCAAGAGAGCTCTCAAAAGGCTCACTTGCTTTGATGCATTATATTACGAATGATTAGGTTGTATAAAGAAGTTAAGGAAAAAAGGAAGTATAAAAGGAGAACATGAAAAAAAGACAGGTTTGTGGTTATCCCTTTAATCGGTATATTACCAACAATAATTGGATGCAGAAAATGAATTAATAATTTGATTATTAAAACTGAACGAATATATAGATTTTTATTATATATTTGTCACCGATTTACAATTTCAACCTCGATAACACAAAATTTTGGGTACCCATAGATTTCTGTTGGGACCCATAGATTTTTGAGCATGCGAGTCCCCGGGACTCATCACTTTTCAGAGGTAAAATGAACACAGAGTCCCAAAGACATTAAATATTAGAAATGCAAAACTGTATGTCAACCTTTTTACAGTAATTTTTTCAACAGAGGGAATCGTGCACAGTGCCAAAGACAATAAAGGACTGTGTTCTTGGCCAAATTCACACACTTTTCAAGGACTTAAGCCCAATTTTCCAATGCCTCCAGTACAGTTAAGAAATCTAGTATGAATCATGTATTTTCAAGAAAAACCAACGTGGCTGCAATTTCTATATGCAATTTTTTATCTTGCATTTGAATTTATCAAAACATGTTTGAATCCTGAGTAAATCTACAATACATTTGTGAATTTGAACATTGTAAATATTTTTGAGCCAAATCTCCCTATATAGGAGTTGGGTTACATTTTTAGTTGCAGGAAGTTATTCCAATTTATCACTGGGAAATGCAACTTTAATATTTTGCATGGCCCATAATTGAGTCGTAATCCTTGAACTAATACTTGTTTTTATGGTGCCCTGTTTAGGTGTAGCATGCACCTGTTATTTAGGGTGCTACGACGCTTCATAAGACTATGCCATACAAACTGCGAATCGACAGATATGTGCTGATAAGTATTGAGGGGCGGCCGATAACCGATATTTGGAGCTAAAATTCATTGCGGTAAAAGCTTAAATTTACATAAACGTTTTACAGTAAATTAGAATTTCATCACAACTAACATGACTAATCCTTCACTTAAACCAAAAACTAACAGTTCACAAATTAAATTGGGCTTAACAGTAGCTCTTGTAAAAGTTACATTAAAACTTAAATAGCTCCCAGATTTTTATTTTTTACAATAAATAAAAATGGCAATACAACTAACATGACTTCAATTCACTTAAAACAAAAAGTACATAGACGGTTCTACTGAGCTGGTGAATTGAAGTGTGGGCACTCTTGTTTTAGAGCTGGATTGATGAACTAATGTTAACAACTAATCACTCAGCCTTCCACTTACGCGTACTTTGTATGCTCACTCGCAATCAAACACACACGATTCATTGACAAACTAATGTTATGATAAGAGCTAATAAATCAGACTCCACCTGAACCTGCTTTCCTAAAACAAGTTAACTACTTTTTCCCCCTTGTCCCTTATCACAGACACACTTTTCTACCAAGGTACTGACTTTAAAATCTCTTATCAGCAGCTTGATTCCGGTCTGCAGCTTGTGGAGTGCGAAATATTCCATAATTTCTCCCAAAGAATTTTACCTTCATCTTGCTCATCATCCTCATCTTGTTTGATCAAATCTATGTGAGGCATGGCCAGGGTCATCATCTCCCACAGGGTGAGGCCGTAGGCAAATATGTCAGCCTTGTCTGTGATGAGGCCACCCTCCAAGGCCTCTTTGGGGCTCCAGGGCTCTGTGCCGATGTAGTCCCCCTCCCAGTCCAAAACTGCTTGGGGCACATACACCATTGTTTTTGTGTCACCTGAAAGCGGGCCTTGTGTGAGAGCATAGTTCCACCTGTCATGTTCTCGTCCAGTTTAAGGGACACGCCCACATCGCAGATCTTAATTGTGTCGAAATCGCCTTTGATGACCACGTTGCCGGACTTCATGTCCCCATGCAGCAGTTTTTTTTCATTGTGGAGATACTGCACACAGAGTGGGAGTTGCATTTCTTTATGAAGAAAAATCACGCACACCTTGAGAAAAACAATCCTCATCCATGCAAAATTGTTTTTATAATCTATAACTTTGTTTGAAAAGCAACTTTCCATTTTTTTTGAAGGGTAATTCCATAGACTACAAACAGTCATATTTATTTTTCTAGCCCTTAATCACAAAAACTATCCAAGGACTGCACAGACCACCATTACAAGATCCCCCTGATCTGAAAATCTACATGAGGGCAAAGAAAAACTTAAGACTCAGGGTGAGGAAAATAAATAACACCTTGAAGGGCCCCGCATGAGTTTTTCATAAAAAACATTGCTTATTGGTTCAAAAGTGGATTGGACTTGGAATAATTTAATTTAACTGCATAGCTTTTTTTTGTCTTAGCCAGAATGATCCAACATTAAGGGTAGTTTTAGGGTTGTTTCTCAAACAGACCCAAAGTTTAGGGTTAATTTAAACATTTATTTAGCTCCTTTCAGCGGTGAAAATACAAAATTACGTTTTGAATAAAATGACAAAATTTGGGTGTATTTCTGTAAAAAATAACCTTATATAAAAATTAAAAATGACCAAGTTTTTGGGTGGAGTAGTAAGGGGTGTGGATGGAGGATTGATTGGACAATACAACTTAACTACATCTTATTACATTTTTAAATCTAATTGGGAGGGTTGTTTAAGATAAAATGACTCATCAGAAATTGAGTCAGATTAACACAGGTAGTGGGTTGCTCCACATGTGACCTAAATTGAGTAATTCTGAGACATAATAATAGCGATATAAAAAAAACAAGAACAAAATTACCATTTCTGATAACATTATCCTTTGGTAAAAATTGCTTTTCTGTAGATCGTAAAATCTAATCATTTGGAATCATATGAATGATTTAAAATTTCAATATATTGGGCACAGGCTTGTAGTGATACAGACGCTGACCGACTTACAAACGAGATTCCGGACGATCGTTTGTAAATTGAATTTGTTTGTAAATTGCTTCAGTGCTATATTTTGTATGTTTATAGAAGTATGTTTAAGGCTTGTAAAAGTAATCAGTATTATTTTGTACAAAAAAAAAACATTTCAGAAAATAATATGCTCTATAAAGTAACCTTTAACTTACTTTTGGAAGATGGGCTTCAAGAGGTCCTCCTCCATGTTCGAGAGTGGACGAAAAAAAAGTGATCCAACCATTTTCTCAACCACATCAAGCTTTCTTATTCCACTTTCATTTCAAAAGAAACGGCTCGCCTCCTCTTTACACCAACCATATTGAATGAATGCACAAGAAATTAAAGAATAAAAGTTCTTAGCGCGCTGGAGTTACAGTACAGTATGTTAACACACGAACGAGGAAGTCTGATTTCTTCTTTGGGGTGGATGCTGGGTGATCTCTCCCAGCGCCACAAGCTGGTAGCGGCGGAAAGAAACACTACAGTACTGTCCTCTACTCGGAAAACGGTGCACACAATACAAACTCTAACAGCAATGATATTTTTCGACATCCCGAAAAAAATGTTTGTATCGACCGTTTTCCGTAAGTCATATTGGCGTAAATAGGGGAGTGTCTGTACCAAATATTAGTTGTGGGGTGAAACCAGGCCTCATTTCAAAGTAACGCTACTCATCAGAGTGCTCAATCTCATTATGGGTTTTTCACGTCAATTTTAAGCATTAATTGTACAAATTACAGTAGTAGGCTTCGTGGTATCAGTGACCACTCAGAATTTAAAAACTTGTACTGGTTTGCTCCTCTTCTCAAATTGTGTACAGCACTTTGGTTGATGGTGTTGGGTATTAAAAAAAATCTTTACAAATCAAAATATATTGGTTTCAGTTTGCAAAAAAAAAGGCTGAAGTAATAATTAAAAGAGAAAGTTCTTACCTGCAGTCCATGGGCCACATGAAGCGCCACTTTTTCAACATAGGCAGCGGGAAAAGGCTGTAGACCGTCTTCTCTGCGTTTCTCGATGAGGTCGTTAAGCGACTGTTCGCCTCCGAACTCCATGGCCAGACACTTGGAGCCGTCTTTGGCTGTGGCCAATGCTCGAAAAC
Source organism: Urocampus carinirostris (assembly GCF_059441175.1). Classification (NCBI taxonomy): domain Eukaryota; kingdom Metazoa; phylum Chordata; class Actinopteri; order Syngnathiformes; family Syngnathidae; genus Urocampus; species Urocampus carinirostris. Next base: position 11,196,313 of record NC_142368.1, read on the forward strand.
CTGCAGGGTCACATTGAGATTTCTGGTATGATTAGGTACAAAAATTGGAATGTTTGACAACCCAAAAATATTTTTCCAAAGGGTGCCAGTTAGCCAGATCTCTTTTTTGAATAACAAGTATTTGCATGAAATGAAAAAGATACCGATGAGGAATGCGCGGTAGCCGGGGAGAATTATTTGATATGTTAGCAGGTAAGCCGAATTGAGAATTATCCCATAAAAATCAGTGGGGAACTGGAAGCATAGAGAATGTGAGCTTTCAGCAGCTCGTTACATAGAAAATAAATTAATCGATTAAATCGCACTCTGAGAAAAGTCAGAAAAACGCAAATAAATGCTGATCATCAGAGGGTGCTCCGTGTATTATTAACAGGTTGGTAAAGCGACTGAGTCGGCGTCGGGTAGAAGGAAATAAAAGTGCCGATGCCCGACTGCTACGGCTAAGCTAACACCCCTTACAAGCTACCCCCGCGGAGCCTGTATCTCAGCAATGCCAGGTCCATTACACATGAAACAGATGACCTGAAATTACTACTCGTGGGAAACCGCTACATTACGTTTGTATTTCAATCATCGCGGAGACTGGGCTCAATTTGAGGGCACACAATGCTTGCGCGCAGCAAGCCAGATACTCTCTAAATTGCTTTCTTTCATTGAAAGGAGAAGCCCCCCAATTTTGTTTACCGTAAATTCCGGACTATAAGCCGCTACTTTTTTCCCAAACGTTCAACCCTGCGGCTTATTCAGTGATGCGGCCAATTTATGTAATTTTTCTAACGGCCGCCAGCGGCGCTCGAGTACAAAAGGTAAGATTTAGACCGGTGGAATATATGCGCCGAGGAAGACTGCAACAACACACCCACATCATGCATCTTGCAAAAAGAAAGGCACATGACGTAGCTTTCAAGCTAAAAGCAATCGAGCAGTCCGTTAAAGAGGGTAACAGTGCTACTGTACGTAAATTTTACTTTGCGAGCGTGGTGCTTGCGAGATTCTATTAAGGGAGCGTGGGACGACGTCTATATGACAAAGTCTCTTTCCCCCACTGGGGAAGACAACTTTGAAGACGTCGTCATAAGAGGATGATGAGGACGGTGTAAAGTGATTTCTACAAGTACGGTATGTTTACTTAACAGACCCACTTACTGTGTTGCGAGCGTGTTGCTAGTAGCGTTTTGCTACCCTTCTCAGGCACGGTTTGGGATGAAAGTTATCATATTATTATTATTATTAAAGCTTTGAAAACTCTCGGTGTACCGTCTTTCTTTGTAAATATGTGTAACCATGTATAATACGTATTTGCAGCTGTATATTTTTGTAATGTATTTATTTTAGAGACTTATTCTGATGTTTTCCACAGGCGAATGAGAAAGAAGGGAGCGGAGCAAACGCGGGCTGACGGGAAGTGGAGTAAAGGTGAGACATGTTTGTGGACGCGGCGGACAATAGTGGATATATATTTTTCCCACCCTTACCTTTGGAAATATACACTTTTTTTCCTTGGATTATTTTCAACCGGACTCGGACTCTGCATCAAACCTCAAGTACGGTATCATTTTCCGTTCACTTTGCCGGCTGTGGTTTTTGAACTGTGAACTTTATATTCGATTACAATCGCGGGACACAAAGTCGGGTTTGGGTTAATTTTGTGATTGTGTCACATGTTTTAGCGTGGGTGCATGTGGCTTATATACAGGTGCGGCTTGTGTAAGTACAAAAGCGGTTATCCTCTTAAAATGTGGTGGGTGCGGCTTATACAGGGATCAGAATGGAGATTTTCATTTTCAGCTGAAATAGCCAGCGTCCAGAAATAAACCAGGGCGGAGACCCCCCCCCCCCCCCCCCCCCCAAAAAAAAAAAAAAAAACAACCTGGGTTTTAGGCAATTTACTTGTCCAAAACCATGCTTATATTTATCATTTAAGTAACATTTTTAGAAGATTAAAATAATTTGCCCACATAACTGATTTTTTTGTAAATACTGCAAGATAAGTTCAAATGCAGTTCAGTCCCTGCAGCTTGTGCGACAATGCGGCCAATTTTTCTAACGGCCGCCAGGGTGCGCCAGAGCAATAAAGGAAAGAGTGAGACAGTCGGATTTTGAATTTGTTTGCTACGCAAGAGAAAAAGTGAAAAAGTCGGAATGCCTTTGGGGTTCAAAAACAGCGAAAATCCGCGGATCCGCGGAAAATTCTGATCCCTGCTTATAATCAGGTGCGCTCAATAGTCCGGAATTTACGGTAATCACAATATAATCATTCACCTGCAATTGTGTAATGTGTTATTTTTGTAGATCTATAGTTAGGTACAGTCATATACTTTTGAGTCGGAAATGACGTCATCTCAAGTTAAGTTAATTTTAATAAATGTGCCATGCTACTTTGCGGATTTTCACTTCTCGCGGGTAGTTCTTGTACCCATTAACGGCGAAATCCGAGGGATCTCTATATACAGCAATATAATCAACTGACAAAACCCTTTTCTAAGTGTTGTGACTTCTGATCCTCACCAACAATGTTAGGATGGTCAATTCCCTTGAGTACTTTTGCCTCTTCATTTATACGCTTCTGGTAGACCTCAGCCTGTTTGCTGGCACATCTGCTGTTGATCTTCTTGATGGCCCAGGGTGATGCGTTGGTTTTCCCCTGTCTGCAATCAAATTGTGGGGTTAGGAGATGAGACAATTACACAAAAATGACCTCTCACCTGTCCATCAGATAGACGCTGACTCCAGTCCCACATCCGAGCTTCTTCATGAACGGAGAAGCTGGGATGTTGATGGGACTTCCTCCAACGTTTCTGGTGCTCCTGATTCTTGACATTTGGGGAGTTGCGAACTCTGCCATTCTGTCAATTTTTGACAGACAACACTTAGATAATAAATATGCAGGGTTGGGTAGGGTTACTTTAACTTGATTACTTTCAATCCTTTTTGACTACTCCTATACCAAATATGCTAATAAAAGACAAAAGAAACTAAATATGAATACAATTACTAAATTTTGTGCAGGCTTGGGGAGTAACGGAATACATGAAACAGCAAAAATTATGTTGGCAAGCTGTTTAGATTTATTTTCATTTTGTTTCTGTCACATTTTATGTTAGTTTTGCCGGAGATCAAAGCCAGGAGAGAAAGATTACCACGTGTTGTGAGTCATAATTTTATTCATATTTAGTTTATTTTGTCTTTTATTAGCATATTTGGTATTGGAGTAATCCAAAAGTAATTGAAAGTAATCAAGTTAAAGTAACCCTACCCAACCCTGTAAATATGTATTATATTTGTATCGTGGTCCTAAGACTACATTCTAATTAGCATAACTCGGAAATGATCTTTAATTTCGAATTTATGTAACAATAGCCAGGGTTGGGTAGGGTTACTTTAACTTGATTACTTTCGGAATACTCCAATACCAAATATGCTAATAAAAGACAAATAAACTAAATATGAATAAAATTATGACTCACAACACGTGGTAAGCTTTCTCTCCTGGCTTTGATCTCCAGCAAAACTAATATAAAATGCGACAGAAACCAAATGAATATAAATCCGTTACTCCCCAAGCCTGCACAAAATTTAGTCATTTTATTCATATTTAGTCTTTCATTAGCATATTTGGTATTAGAGTAATCCAAAAGTCATTGAAAGTAATCCAGTTAAAGTAACCCTACCCAACCCTGACAATAGCATCAACTAAACGTCGCAGACGTTATAGTAGCTAATGCTAACAGCAACGATTCCAAAGCTAATATTCCACCGCAAAACCAAAATAACATGTTTAAGTCACAGTTTATACAAAGGCTGTCGAAGATGGAAAATGTTTGAAATTATATTGTTACCTTATTAAAGTTATTGGGCACAATGTCGCCAAGATGTGGAAAAATAACCGCGCTGAACTTTCAAAATGGGACGTAATGACGGATATTGACGGAAGCCCTGAGAGGACAAAATATTGAAATTTCGCTTGCTAGTTTTTTAAAGCTCCCTTAAATTTCAAATTTATGCATATTAGATAATTTGTTAATCATCTAAAATTGTGTGCCTCGTGTAAAAAATACCTCAAATCTATTTTGGCGTAACTGTGAGACTTTACGCATTTTTTCTGGAATTGCCCTGTAATAATAATTTTTTGGAGAAATATCCAGACAGAAATAAAATTAATTATTGGCTGGGAATTGCAGTTGGATCCAATGGCCTATGTATTAGGAATTTTGCCAGAAGAATTACTGTCTTGTCAACAGAAATATATACTAAAGGTTATGATTCTGGTAGCAAAGAAAATGATCACAGTGTCCTGGCTGAAACCATAACCTCCTGACATAAAACAATGGAGAGACAAATTAAATTAAACTAAATTATGGAAAAAAATCACTGCAAGACTTCAACTGAAACTCGATTAATTCGAGAAAAGATGGAAGCCTATCACACAAATTTTACTTGATGTCTAAACACTCCCCCTTTTTTAATTTTTTTTATTTATTGACTGTATTGTATTAACTTTTATTTCTGTTGTTCCTTCTGTTATTTATGAGTGTGTCAAGTGTATATGTTTAGTGTTTGTGTTGATGTATGATGGTGGAATCAAACCTCTGTCAAAATTTGTGTGAGAAATAAAAAGTTGTAAAAAAAAATGTTTTCACGAGGATGAAAATAAACAAACTCGTTTTCTCTTTAGAGAGATCTCGTCTTGCAGAAAATGCTGGAATAATTGTTAGTGTTATTTGTTAAATAAAATTGCTTGTTTACTCATCTTTGTTTTTGTTTTGTTTTTCTCAACAGTCTGCCGAGTTGTGAGTAAATAGGCACCGTGATTTGTTGGTAAGGTTTACTATGGCTTACTAAGGGGAATTGCACTCATTAATAAGGGGAGCAATTGACTGAGAATTTACAGGTAGGTGCTTTGTATGAATTTCTACGTCTGATTCAAAGGGATCTTTACAAAAGTTGAAATAATTTGAATGCTATCAGTTTGGAGTTATTTTATCTGCAACCCCCGTGTACTACCTCTTTCCCGCTAGATGTCAGTGTTGTTTTTCCACAATGTACTGTTTTTTTTTTTCTAAATGACAAACGCCGAGAGAAAAACACACGCACATTCCAAAACACTTTTGTAGTTTTCAAAATGACCCCTTTACTGGAGAACAGACAATTTAATTTAGTAAACAACATAAAATCAATCACAGCAGCCATTTGCTTCTGACCAATGATCCCTGTAATTTTCCTTACGGGTCCGAGCGTTCACACAAAGTCGGTGAGCAGCGCTTGAAACAACAGTGAGCAACCATAATCCTAAGTGTGGCAAGATAATTACTTATCAAACATGTCCAAAACTTGACATCAAGTTACATTTTGCTGAGTTTCTGGCAATGCAAAATTATTTTTCCCTTTTGAATGAATTGACTCATGTACTATTGCAAAGGTTGTATGGCCTACAAACGTTGTTTGTTCTTACAATTCTTTCAGAAGATATCCATTTCTTTTTATTTCCTGATATATTTTGTCGCATAATATTAACATTTTTGCGGGCTTATTTAGTCGGTTGTACGATACAGAACTGTACTTAATCACATTTTTTAGTGGAAGTACAATGCTGGCAACAAGATTCACTTGATATAATAGGAAATTATTTGAATGCAACACAAACTTTTTCTTCTTTTTTCCGTGTTTTTTTACCTTTTTTTAAATTGCTTTAAAAAAAATCTCATTGTTTTTATTTTTTCCGAGCTGTTACTTTTTTCTTTTTGTTCTCTATTTACTTTATTCCTACATTTCTTTCTTTTCTTTTTTTCTGCTTTTTTCTAAATGTTTCCTTCTTTTTTCTCTTCCTTTTGTTTCTTTTTTTCTCAGCTTCTCACTACTTTTTCATATTGGTATTTTTTTCTTTTTTGTTCTATTCCCTCCTTCCTTTAAGTCATTTTGTGCATAATTTTACACAATATTTGGTCATGTTGGGATTAAAGAAGCAAAGAAGAGCCGTTTAGGACCCGAAAGAGCCTGTTTCTTTTAGTGAGCCGAGCCACCGGTCTAAAACTCTACTAACTTTACTCAACTTCGTTCTCCTTCGACTCGACTTCAAAATACCACATTTAGGACACAATGTCAGGGGAACCCGTGAATTTTTACCTTCAGATAGTGGGCAGGGGACACTCTGAGTCGCTTCTTAATTAGTAATTTTGAGCCCTCATTTTTGTGCGCTGGCTAGATTTTCTTGTGCGCTGAGAATGTGCGAGCAGTGCGCAATTGCACACACGCGCAGATTAGGTGCTTCTGACTGTTATGTTATCATTATTATGTCCACTGAAGTTTAGTGTATTTTGAACATTTGGCAGGATTCATATACTGGACTCATCTTCTTTTGTTGGAATATCATGTTCTTTTTGAGATGCCCTGGAGAACAACGCTGGATTTTATGCATCAATCCCTGCAGATTCTAACTTATCAACACAATCAGCACATTGTGTTTTTTTTCCTAAATACTTGTGTCCTTTGAATGTCAGGGAATAGCATTTTCCTTCTTTTTTACACTGTACTGCTTGTCCCCAGTCCACTCACCTTTGACCCATGCAAAACTTCTTCTTTGATTCCAGACAGCAGGAATGTGATAGTAAGCTTTCATCGCCACTCCATTTTTATATCCCCGAAAGGGAACATGAACTCATGTTGTGGTACATTGGCACATGTTGTGGTGGTCTTTATAAGACAGAGAGATGAATTTCACTGTAAAACATTGTGGCAGGAGGGGGGGTCGGACAAACTGACGTACACACTTGCAACATTCATCTTGAGAAAACATCAGCCCGATTTTGTGATTCACAATGCCAGCTTCTTCCAATGGTCATAATAAAGGAAAAATCCATAATTTTTGCAAAACGATTGCGTGTGTTTTCGTCCATCCATCCCACCGTTATCTGCACCGCTTATCCTCAGGATTGTCGCGGGGGTGCTGGAGCCCATCTCAGCTGTCCTCAGGTAGTGGGCAAGGGACACTCTGAAGTGGTTGCCAGCCTGTCGCAGGGAACACAGAGACAGACAACTCCCTCGCTCTTTCACGCCGAGAGACAATTTGCGATTTGCGATCTCTTGATCCCAAGGCAAGTGCTCTACCTCCTGAGCCACTGCCGCCCCTGGTAGGAAGATGACCCAAACTCAGGCCAGAAACCGTCAGCATTGGAGAAAGCTGTCCAGAGTTGCGTCCTTCGTGGGGCCCTGACGACCCAGGCAGTAAACCCAGAGAAAAAGTTGCCCTGTTAATTTAAAAGAACTTCACTAATGAAAGAAAACATGCACCTCTAAAAATGTGTGTATGTATATTAAAACTGTTTATCAATTTTATACATTTAGTATTTATTCTGAAAATCTATGTATGCAAAAGCACACTTTTTCTCTCTTGGCCCTTGCCGCCCAACATGTCCAGGTCAGTTACGATTCTGGCCTCAAAATTTCATCTATGTCTGCAAAAAGGATGGAAAGGTACTTGTTACGGGTTCCTAGTCTTCCTTTATTGAAAATCCCAAAAGATTAGCCAATATGCTCACTCAATTCATTAGGGTGTGCGACATACACAGATGCTCCCCTACTTATGACCATTTGACTTAAGAAATACGGTAGATAGGAACATTTCTTTCGGGATGTCGAAAAATATCCTGACATTGCTGTACGTTAGATTTTGTAATGTGTGCACCTTTTTCCTAGTACAGGACATTACTGTAGTGCTTCTTTCCGCCGCTACCGGCGTGTGGCACTGTGAGAGGTCACCCAGCATCCACTCCGAAGAAGAAATCTGGCTTCCTCTTCCTAGTTCGTGTGTAAACATACTACTGTACTGTTTCTCTAGCGCGCTGAGAACTTTGTCGTTTTTATTGTTTAATACATCGTGCATCCGTTCATTATGGTTGGTGTAAAGTGTAAAGAAGAGGTGAGCCATTTCTTTTGAAATGAAAGTGGAATAAGAGAGATTGATGCGGTTGAGAAAATGGTTGGATTGCTTTTTTTTCATCCACTTTCTACCACGGAGGAGGAAGTCCCTTAACTCTTGAAGCCCATTTTTCACAAGTAAGTTAAACTTCACTTTATTTATGTCATGTCCTGCACGGTTGTCATGACGCCCAGCTGGCGCCGCCCCCTTGATACCGGCTGAGACGCATTGGACTGATTGCTCTTGGAGTACTTAAGCGCGCTCCTTTGTACTGTGTGTTGCTGGAACGTTTGTTAAACCTGGTTAAACTCCTTGAGACTTCTGTTAAAACCTGTTATATGCCTAGTTCTGTGAATCTGCCCGTATCTGATCCTGTTTTGTTTTTGTTTTTGGTCTGATCAGTGCTATATTTTGGCTAACCTGCATTGGCTCCCAGTTAGCCATAGATGTGACTTCAAGGTTCTCTTAGTATTGTACAAAATCATACATGGACTTGCTCCTTCTTATCTTTCAGATCTGATTTGCCCCTATGTCCCGGTCCGAAGCCTACGATCTGAGAGTGTCGGTCTTCTGGTGATCCCAAGAGCAAAGAAGTGTTCTGCTGGTTCGAGAGCATTCTCCATCCGGGCACCGGTGCTGTGGAATGCTCTTCCCCCTGAGATCCGATCTGCAACCTCAGTGGAAATGTTTAAATCTAAACTTAAAACTCACTTCTACTCCATAGCATATGAATAACCTACTCTTCTCGTCGGCTGAAAAATAGTCTGTGTAATATAGTGTAATAATCTGTGAAGCCCTTTGAGACTCTTCGTGATTTAGGGCTATACAAATAAAGATGACTTGACTTGACTTGACTTGTCTGATCCGTTTGTTTTTGACAACTTGTCTTTTGTATGGATTTCTAATCCACTCTGCGACCATCGATCCCTGGATCGAGTGTGCGCACCCTCCTCATCCTTCCCCCAATAAATTGTGAGTACGTCTACGCGAATGGGTCCTTTTTTCCTGTTTTCCGCTCCGCTTCGTGACAATTTATCTTTATAGACCATATTATTTTATGATTTTTTTATTACTTTAGTACAAAACAAGACAGGTTACTTATGTAAACCTTAAACATACAAAATATAGCACTGAAGCAACTTACGAACAATCGACCGGAACCTAACTCGTTCTAAGCAGGGTGGCGTCTGTACAGTAGTTGCCATATGGGAGCTTGGAACTCATTGTAGCATGACCCATAAATTCCAATAAAACTATTTATGTGTAGAGTAGTGAACCTCGCCACTTGGACCTAGGGCCTCTTTTGCCGGACTTCCAAATTTACGCAGAAACCGCCAACGCCTATATGCATGGGGAAAATAGAACATACACCCAAAAACCAGGAGCAATCCACAAGTTACAAGTTGCGCCCCCTGACCTTGAACCAGCGCAGTTAAATGCGCTATATAAATGTTATTTAAAACCGAGCCCACAACAACAAAAAATACGATTTCAATGTATATTTAAGTATATACCCACTTCACTTGTTAAAACAAAATTAAGACTCAAGATGTACCATTGGCAAAACATTAGCCTGTGGTACTTGGCTAAGTAGACTCTGACATTTTCGATTCTGTGGTTGGGGTCACTTGAAAGTGATTACTTCTCCTTACATAAAATGAGTTTAACAAAATCTTCATTTATTATAATTGTCAGGACCAGAACGGAGAAAGGACCCACTTGCGTTGCGTTTCTCTTTCTTCTCAAGTTTTATTGGAAGAAAGAGAAAGGGATGCGCCCACGATCCGGTGATTGCTGGACGCGGGAAGCAGGTCGCTCTGAACGCGGAAGTGGATCTTCAGTGGTGAGGGATGTTAGTGTCGGGAACGGAAAAATGGGTCAGTAGCCGGGACAGGAGAGCAAAAACGTGGTCGTAAGCCAGGAAACTAGAACAGACGTGGTCGGGGACAAAAAAGGTCGAAAGCCGGGACGGGAGAGTAGACTTGGTCAGGATCAAAAACAGGTCAAAGCCGAGGGACAGACGGGAGCAAAAAACAGGTGGGAGTCAGGGTCTAAAAAAGGCTTGCCTAGTGTTAACTGAGGTTCGCATACGGGCTGACAAAAGGGGACAGATAGGAATGGGTTTAAATATGGACAGGGAGCCAATCAGAGTCCGAGGCAGTTAGCGCCAAACGAGTGGGCATAGGTGATTCACTTTGGTAATCATGACAATAATTGTTCTTATAGTTTTTTTTGACACTTTTTTGGGTATGTTCATTTCCCCATATGCTATAAGACAGATCTGTAGAGACATTTTTGACGTTAAATTGAAAATTCGGATAATGGCTCAGGAGGTAGAGAGCTCGTCTTGGGATCAAGAGATCGCAGGTTCGATTCCCGGCTCCTCCGTGTTACATGTGGAAGTGTCCTTGGGTAAGACACTGAACCCCTAATACCCCCAATAAGCAGGTTAGCCCCTTACATGGCTGCACGGCCGCTATTGGGAAATGTGAAGCACACTGTAAAGCGCTTTGGGAAGTCTTGACTTGAAAAGGGCTATATAAATGCAGATCAGTACTGTAAAATTATTCAATTTTTAGATTTTCTTCTTTCCTCATTGTTTCATATTTTTGTTCACTTTTGAATCAGTTAGGTTACACTCAAATTCCACAGAAAAAAAAAGAAAACGTGAGCGATTTTTATCCATTTTGACAGCGTCCCGTGTAACCATGTGTGCATCACATGTGGGAGCGTTCAAATGTGAAATTGAATGAAATTGAACCTTTGAGCTGCCGATCAAGAGACTTTGCCAGAAAGAAGTGAGCTCACCTGTTTAAACACATTTATTACGTTGGCAGTGCAGTGCATATGCAGAATTTAGTAGTACAAGTACAAATTTAGCAACATACTATCAAATAAGTTGAGTGTAGTTAAATAGTCATAGCCGTTCCAGTAAATGTTGAGCAACGGGCGCTGAATGATAAAAAACACATGTATAACATGCAAAGTAAAATGAGAAGAAAAAAAAACAGTTTCACGTGGTTATGAACACTTCTTATTTTAGAAAAGTACAATGTGAAAGTATTTAAAACGAAAGGCTAACGTATGAACTCTATGGGGATCATATCACCACTTTATATCCCGTGGGAAAACATCAGTCGTTTCGCCCAATAACTGAATTTTTGGATTTGTGTTTATTGTTACTGCCAAATGGCACAGTGCCCCAGCAGTTCCAACAGTAAATCTTTGGTTTTATGAGGGGGCAATGACCTTTTGGGAAACACAATACATTGTCCCAATTTTGGAAAAAAAACTTTTGAGTTGCCCTTCTTTGTAAATTGAATTCCGAAATTAATTAAAGGTATGTTTACGAAAGGAACTTATTTACTTTGGTCAAGAGGTTTGTTTCTGTGTTTCTGTACTTTAAATTTTAGACTCATCTGATGGTTTTAAGTGTTGATTTTGGAAAGTGATAACCAATGTTTCCTCTGATTTTCCTTACGGGTCTGAGCGTTCACACAAAGTCGGTGAGCGGCGCTTGAAACAACAGTGAGCAACCATAATCCCAAGTGTGGCAAGATAATTAATTATCAAACATGTCAGAAACTTGACATCAAGTTACATTTTGCTGAGTTTTCGGCAATGCAAAATTATTTTTCTCTTTTGAATGAATTGACTCATGTTCGATTGCGAAGGTTGTACGGTCTACAAACGTCGTTTGTTCTTACAATTCTTTCACAAGATATCCATTTTTTTTAATTTCCTGATATATTTTGTCGCATAATATTAACATTTTTGGGGGCTTATTTAGTCGGTTGTAAGATACAGACCTGTACTTAATCACATTTTTTAGTGGAAGTTCAATGTTAGCAACAAGATTCACTTGATATAATTGGAAATTATTTGAATGCAACACAAACTTTTTCTTTTTTTCCATGTTTTTTTTTCCACCTTTTTTTAAATTCCTTTAAAAAAAATCTCATTGTGTTTATTTTTTCCGAGCTGTTACTTTTTTCTTTTTGTTCTTTATTTACTTTTTCCCTACATTTCTTCCTTTTTATTTTTTTTTGTCTTTTTTCTAAATTTTTCCTTCTTTTTTCTCTTCCTTTTGTTTCTTTTTTCTCAGCTTCTCACTACTTTTTTTATTTTGGTATTATTTTCTTTTTTGTTCTATTCCCCCCTTCCTTTAAGTCATTTTGTGCATAATTTTACATAATATTTGGTCATGTTGGGATTAAAGAAGCAAAAACAACCCAAAGAGCCGTTTAGGACCCGAAAGAGGACTCGGTTCCTTTTAGTGAGCCGAGCCGAAGAAGCCGGTTCCCCGACAAACCCTACTAACTTTACTCAACTTCGTTCTCCTTCGACTCAACTTCAAAATACCACATTTAGGACACAACGTCAGAGAAGCCCGTGAATTTTTACCTTCATGCATTTTAACTTTGACTTAAGTCGCTTCTTAATTAGTAATTTTGATCCCTCATTTTTGTGCGCTGGCTAGATTTTCTTGTGCGCTGAGAATGTGCGAGGAGTGCAGCTTAGAGGGAACACTGGTGACAACCATATTATCTCATCGAGCCTATGTTTAAAAACAATTGTGCCCCACAAATTCAACCGAGCAACAAAATGGTCCTTTTTCTTCAATGGTTGAATCCTCAGTTAATTAGAAACATGTCTAGACACTGTATATCTGTCCAACAATCTGCCCAAAATTGTCTTATTACATGAAAAACATGTCTTGTTTTGCATGTTAGCGCTCTGTTAGCGGCTAACCGGCCAAGAACAAATTATCTCACCGTGCTGTGTATATATTCAGAGAGGAGCGGAGGATATCCTGTTTGCGTCCCTGTAGCCGCCAGACACGTTGTGATGACAAAGTGGGACAGGGAAAATAAACAAAATGGAAGCCGGGTGTTAGCATTGGCGACACTTTCGTTCCGTCAGAATGTGACGCATTTAAACAAAACAGTGAGTTCTGATGAGAAAAACACTGTGAACATGTGCGATGCTAACAGCAAGCGCCACTTTTCGTACAAGAGATTTACTGTAAATTCAGGACTACAGAGAGCACCTGATTAAAAGCCGCATGCTCAAAAGACGACAATTATAATGCAGGGCACATATTTACTACTGTGCCGGAAGGAAACACAAATGAGGGATGCGTCAAGTAAAATGAGAGCCTTATTTTTTGAGACAGCAGTGCCAGGGCAACTGTACAGTGGAGGATAGTGCCAGATTGCAACACAGACGTGAAAATTCATCTTATTTTTGTCATCTCTTTGTGTTGCTGTCATGGGGGGATGTCGTGGTATTTGACCAAATTTCATTTGCTTGTTATCGTTCCTCGAGGATTAAAAGAAACGTTAGCGACCTGACACGAAAAAAGAAGCGCTTTTTTTGATAGCTAATTTACACTACCGCAAATTTAGATGTATGAATTAAGGACTTGATTTGTGTGTAAAAAAGTAAAAATATCGTGAGTACGTTGTAAAGTATTGTTAAAACTCCCGTATTGCTCCTGTTGTATGTTATATGTATGTTATAATAATATTGGCAAAAACTCATTTTTTTCAAACGGGGTCATACACTTTTCTAAATGTCACCGCAGTGTTTGTAATTTAGACTGCATGCATTGTAGAAAAGAGCAGCTTGCCGTTTTTCTCTATGCCACCACGACAAAAAAAACAAAAACAAAAAAAAAGAATAAGCCGCGGCTTGTAGTCTGGAATTTATGGTAAGAGTTGCTTTTAGTATTAAAACAACTACAGCAAACAGAATGGCCACTTTCGGCCATTTTTTTGCTGTGTAGACTCCTTAATGATGAGCTCTTTAAATTTATCGAATGCAGCGTTGATTCTGTCATGATAGTAAGGCACAAAATGGTGACGATTGGAAGACCGCTAGCCTTTCCAAGATCAGGTGTCTCCTTCGAGTTTCTATGGCACTCTTGTCAACACTTAACATCTTCAAAAGCACAAACTCTGAAGACTTGTCCACGAACAGCGTGGGAAAGAGTAAAAGTTCCATTAGACCAGGCATGTGACACCAGCATCTTCCACGTGGCCGCAGTTGGTTTTGCCCCAACCGGAGAACTTGCACTCATGGATGGAAACCTCAGAGCCCAAACATGCTACATCGTCCATCCAGATCAGACCACTACCTAAGAAAAGAAAAACAACGCAACATTGAAATTGGAATAGGAGATAATTACTAATAGGACTGCAGCGATAGAAATGGTCGACAATTAAAACTATTGTCGACATGTTTTTCCAACAGAGTGAGGCATCTTGGATTATAATCTCTGTTGGGAATTACCGTAAATTCCGGACTATAGAGCGCACCTGATTATAAACCGCACCCACCACATTTTGAGAGGAAAACCGATTTTGTACATACACAAGCCGCACCTGTATATAAGCCGCATGCGCCCACATTTAAACATGTAACACAAACACAAAATTGACCCCAGACCACAGTCCAAAAATCACAGCCGGCAAAATGAACGGAAAATGATACCGGTGCTTAAGGTTCGATGCAGACCTGCAGAGTCTGGGTCCCGTTGAAAGTAATCCAAGGAAAAAAGTGTATATTTCCAAAGGTAAGGGTGGGAAAAATATATCAGATGAACACATTTACTCACGCAACTCCTTTTTCTTTAACTAACTTTTTACCCCCTCTTCTTTCCTTGTCTGTCCCTCACCTTTAGCGGTCCCCACTTAAACTCGGCACCCCGCGTTTGTTCCGCCCCTCACTTTTCGTTCATCCATGCAAAACATATCAGAATAAGTGTCTAAAATAAATACATTACAAAAATATACAGTTGCAAATACATATTATACATGGGTTACACATATTTACAAAGAAAGACGGTACACCGAGAGAGTTTTCAAAGCTTTAATAATAATAATATAGCTTTGACAGGGCAGTTAATGGTAGCAACACTCGAGCGCCGCTGGCGGCCGTTAGAAAAGTTCCATAAATTGGCCGCACCACTGAATAACCTGCAGGGTTGAAAGTTAGGGAAAAAGTAGCCGCTTATAGTCCGGAATTTACAGTATATCTCAGTCTCACGCAGTAACAAAACTGATGGCATCAACATTATGTACACATACCAAAAGCTCCTGGGGCATTTTAGCCTTGATAGGGTGGATGAAAAGACTTCTTGCAAAGTTTGCAAAGCAGACTTCGCGTATCATGGCAGTACCTTGGTGATGCACTAACAATTAAAAAGGAACTATGTCGGACAGTCTAACGAAACGGAGTCTGACTCGCCTCTGAGAGATTATAGTAATTTACATTCAAGCCAATATGGTTTTGACGACATGCATCTTGCATTGTATATGCGTCTTTTTCACTATCACTATACTCAATGTAGCTACTGTAGGTAAAATAAAAATGATAAAAAATTCAAGCAGCTTTCGGTTACAGTCAATTTTAGATTTGATTGCACCCTGGATAAAACACATTAGCATACACGGTTAACGTTAGTGTCTTACCTTTGCAATAATGAGGTCCCTCCCCGCGTCAGTGAGTAACGTGTACCGGTTACCAACCAGCTACGAAGAACTGGTAAGCATCTAGACTTTTATAAGGTTATAAGCATCGGTGTATTACAATATAGTGGTCTGAACTGAAGTCGGCCATACCAGCCGATTTCTTTATATGTGTGATTATGTCAGGAAGAAGACTATAAGCTTTAAACACACTTCTACTCTATAGCATATGAATAACCTATATTTTATGTTGATAATGTGTATTATTTGCCCTCATGTAGGTTTTAGATGAGGGGATAATGTCATAATAGTCTGTAGTTTGCAATAGTCTTTGATCTGTGCAGCCCTTTGAGACTCTTTGTGATTAAGGGCGTCACAAATAAACATGACTTGACTTAACTGTACAGGTCAGTAGCTATCCCTGCTAATGCTATCCCACGTTTCTCTTTGTGCTTTCTGACAAGGTGAGGCACCTCATTTGACAGCTTCACAATATTTGTTCGAGCAGTCATTGCCAATCGTGTTGAATAGTACAACCGTTTTTGTTGTTGTTGTCTACTGTTTCCTGGCCTCACACACTGTTTACTATAGTTTATTGCCGTATGTCATGGTGGTTAGGTCACGTGTATGCAAAGGGTTAATAGATTTTATGCAAAAGGCTTGTATATACTAGTTCCCAAAAATTTGCATGTTTAAGAATTTGGGACCACCTAACTTAGGGGTGTCAAAGTAATTTTAACTCGGGGGCCACACGATAGAACAAACATTCTGTCGGGGGCCGGACTAGTAGATTAAAGAGAAAGAAAAAGAGAGATAAAGAAATAAGAGAAAGAGGGAGGGAAAAGGAGAGAGGGCGGGACAAATAAAGAAAAAGAGAGAGGGAGAGAGCGTGAGAAACAAAAGACATAAAAAGTCGTGAGAGAGGGGGGAAAGAGAGGGAGAGGAAGAAAGAAATCCAAAAAGAAACAGAGAGACAGGAGGAGAAAAAAGAGAAAAGAAAGCGTGAAGGATAGGAAGAGAGAAAGAGAAAAGAGAGAAAAGGAAAAAAGGAAGTTAGAGCAAAAGAAGTTAAAAAGACACAGAGAGAGAAAGAGACAAAGAGCAACAAAGGAAGAGAAAAAGAGACACAGAGAGTGAAAGAGACAGAGAGTGGGAGACAAGGTGTGGGAGAGAGAGCGAGAGAGAGAGAGAGAGAGAGAGAGAGAGAGAGAGAGAGAGAGAGAGAGAGAGAGAGAGAGAGAGAGAGAGAGAGAGAGATAAATACATAAGTACAGTGTCTTTGTTCGAGGCACCTGGCTTTGGCAACATCAAGTGGACATATTTCAACCTGCAGCTTGTTTTTCTCTTGTGCTTCTCTGAGTGTTGTGTCGCTGGCCGGATTCAATCCCTTAGCGGACCTGATCCGGCCCGCGGGCCGCCTGTTTGACACCTGTGACCTGACTAATAATTATACGGTTATTCGACTAATCGTTTCAATCGTAGGTGAGTAGTACACTATTAAAATAGTAGTTAGATAGATAGATAGATAGATAGACCTATCTATCTATCTATCTATCTATCTAACTATCTATCTATCTATCTATCTATCTATCTATCTATCTATCTATCTATCTATCTATCTATCTATCTATCTATCTATCTATCTATCTATCTATCTATCTATCTATCTATCTATCTATCTATCTATCTATCTATCTATCTATCTATCTATCTATCTATCTATCTATCTATCTATCTATCTATCTATCTATCTATCTATCTATCTATCTATCTATCTATCTATCTATCTATCTATCTATCTATCTATCTATCTATCTAGTCAGCCCTATTTGCCAATGCTAACAACCACTTCTGAGATGTTTTCATGTTATACCTTGACCGAAGCGTCCCGTCTTATGGACTTCGGCCGCCCCGGCGTATCCCAGCATTCTGCACACCACGTCGCCGTCCTTTTTGTCCCACACATCGTCACAAACTGTCCCCCATCGCTGCTCGTGGAAGACCTCCACGCGGCCCTCATGGGGGCCCGACCCGTTCACCAGTCGCACGAGGGTGTCTTCCACTGCAAACATAAAGGATGACATTTTTCAGGACTTAGGAATTCCCCCACGTGTGGGACGTTTGTTTCATGAAACGTGGCTCCGTTTTCAACCTTACACATCAAACAACAGTTTTTTTGTCAGGCTTCCAAAAAGACTTTGATGTAAAAATAAATATAATCCACCGGAGTCTGGTATTAATTTGGAGGACCTGACAGCTAAACTCAAAACATTCGCTTTCCTGCATCTGTAAATATTCACTCACAAGTCTGAGGATTGGCAGTGAAGGAGAATATTAAAAACAGACAAATGAGAATGAACATGTTAGCTTAGAACCAACACCTTCAATTCATGTTTTTATGAGTGAAAACTGAAAAATCGGCTTACAACTATTTTTGGTGTCTTTGCCATTGCAAGAAAAGGTTTTTATCATTTTTATTGGCACAAAAAATTACTTCTGCTCTAAAAACAGAAATGTAAAGAGTGGTTTACGGCCAGGGTTGGGTAGGGTTAATTTTACTTGATTACTTTCAATTACCGTATTTTCCGCACTATAAGGCGGGTTATAGGGCGCACCCCCAAAAAATAGTTTTTGGTCCTATATTTGACATACATAAGACGCACCGGATTATAAGGCGCTACAATGGGAATGTCGACAAAACAATCAGATAGTTCAGTCCAACTTATTACCCCCTTAAGATTCCGAAAGCCTGCAAAGAAGCAAATACGTGTCGTAGACACGTGCGGATGCGGTGTCCGTACGATGTCACTCAAATGCATCATTCCAAATATCATTCGGAAGGTTAAAGTCTTGGGATTCAAAAAATTCCAACCATTCCTTAGTTTCTATTTTCTTTTTCGGTCGCAACTTTACTGTGCATATGACAATAAACACTTGGAATTGGGTTTAATTTAAAAATAGACACTCCATTCCATCCATTATCTGCACCGCTTATCACAGAAACATCGAGTTCAGTCTGAAACAAGATACAGGGAAAATATATAGCCGGAGTAGCTCACCGAAGTCGTTGTGTTCAATAATAATGTGCAACCATGGTCCTCTTATATGAGTGTAGTAAATCCAGGAGAATAAAATATTTACAAATACAGAATAGTAAAAAATGCTTTCTCTATGCCGTCAACCCAACGTGTGATTCACATTCATCTTTTTCGGCCAATTGCAGGCTTTGTTTTGCCGCTTTAGCCTATGCTAGCCTGTAAATGATAAAAAGGATCCGCCCCCTTTACCTCCGAATAACTTTAGCCAATAGTGATCGAATCAACTGATGGTTGACACATCTTTTTCGGCCAATTGCAGGCTTTGTTTTGCCGCTTTAGCCTATGCCAGCCTGTAAATGATAAAAAGGATCCGCCCCCTTTACCTCCGAATAACTTTAGCCAATAGTGATCGATTCAAATGATGATTGACACATTGGTTAGCCAATGAAACGCCGGTAAATAAATCCCAGCATACACCGCGGACTACTTGGCGTTCGGGGGAAAATCTAGTCGGTGGCTGCTGCATTAGTTGCAAGACTTTGCGACTTAATATTGATCCATAAATAAGGCGCACTGTATTATAAGGCGCATGGTCAGCTTTTGAAAAAAATAAAGGCTTTTAGGTGCGCCTTATAGTGCGGAAAATACGGTACTTTTGGATTACTCCAATACCAAATATGCTAATAAAAGACAAAATAAACTCAATATGAATACAATTATGACTCACAACACGTGGTAAGCTTTCTCTCCTGGCTTTGATCTCCGGCAAAACGAACATAAAATGCGACAGAAACGAAATGAAAATAAATCCAAACAGCTTGCCAACATCATTTTTGCCGTTCCATGTATTCCGTTACTCCCCAAGCCTGCACAAAATTTAGTCATTTTATTCATATTTAGTTTCTTTTGTCTTTTATTAGCATATTTGGTATTGGAGTAATCCAAAAGTAATTGAAAGTAATCCAGTTAAAGTAACCCTACCCAACCCTGCCGCTTTCTCAATTTGTTACAAACCCAAGCTGACTTAAGTCGAGGTCCTCGTGAAAAGTGTAGTCCACATGGTGCCGCCATATCCAACAAAAGCAGAAAGCTATTAAGATGGGGTTTAAAGGGTTATTAGCGCCTCCTCACGGTAAAAACGTCATATATTAAAAATAAAACAATATTAATTTGAATAATAAACACAAAAAAGAACACTATAACAAACATACAATTTTTGAATACTCATAGGTCGAAAACAAAGGAGGAGCTGACGTGATTGTCTGTCATTTTGCTGCTACTGGTAGCCACAAAAGCCTAAAAACTTGTGAAAGGTTGGACAAAAAAAAAGGTAATTGGTAGGGTTTGTCACTATGAGTCTCCGTAGTTTTTATTTTTCCTTGTGCGGTTTAGCACTTGTTTTTGGTTTCACTACACGATGCAATTTTTTTTATCTAGTGGTCAAATATTACAGTGCCCCTTTAAACTTGAGAGATACCACTTGGTTACTGATATATGCAAAGAGATACCAGTTTGATGTGTATCTATGAGATACCTTGTTATTATTATGTTCTTACAATATTATTATTAACTTGTAAATATTAGGAACGGGGTTAAACAGGCTTATTTAACTGCAAAAGCGTCTTTCCTAAAAAGGACTTCGTGTAGATATTAAATCATTGACAGACGGATTATGACAATAAATATTTAGTAAAAATGGATCATTATCGTCATGTTAATGATTTCTTGTGCCAGTTAGAAAACCGAAAATAGGTGCGAAATGGTCACTTTTGGTGTCTAGTTTATACAAACAAATTGAATACTACAAAAATACTACATAAATGCAACTACTGTGGAAATACTACAGCAAAAATACAGCCATATGAGACTTTTTGTGATTAAGGGCTATACAAAAAAACATGACTTGACTTGACTAATCTTCCTTGTGCTATGTAGCACTTGTAGTTTTTCGGTTGCACTACATATTACAATAACTTTTAGGAGTAAATATTACACAGCTTCCCTTTAAAGTACTACTTAAACAAGACTACAAGAAATCAATTTTGCTAAGATGAAGTTTTACTTTTTTAAATAGGTTAAGTTAGCTTTATTTTCAACATGCTAGGTAGCAAATTGCTAAAGATGCCTAACACGAGGCAAACAGGAAGCTTGGAACGCAAGCGTCCATCCGCGCATCTTATTTAGATGAAAGAGAAACATGGAAATGTGAAATCGATTTCGCCAAGATAAGGTTTTACTTTTTAAACAGGTTAAGTTAGCTTTATTTTCAACATGCTAGGTGGCTAAATGCTAAAGATGCCTAACACGAGGCAAACAGGAAGCCCGCAACACAAACGTCCATCTGCGCTTTTTATCTATATGAAAGAGAAACATGGAAACTGAAAATAGATTTGGCCAAAATAAAGCTTTACATTTTTATTAAGTTAAGTTAGGCTTACTTTCTACATGATAGGTAGCAAAATGCTAAAGATGCCTAACACGAGACAAACAGGAAGCCCGCATAACAAACCATCTGTGCTTCTTATTTATATCAAAGACAAACATGGAAACTGTAAATCGATTTTGCCAATGTAACGGGTGTAATAATAACTTTTGTTTTATTGAAATTTCTGCTGAAATATGTTGTATAGTTTTTTTGTAAGTGTCCTGCAATGATGAGTCCAACAGTGCCACCTGCTTGTATGGGGTAAGGTTTGGTTTGGCTTTTGACTCGTGACTGGAAGGCGGGGTTTGTTGGCAGTCTAACAACGCACTGTCAACGGTAAGCCACGATCTTTTGGTGCTCCGCAAAAAGTTAATTTTAAACATTAAAACCACAGCTGACAAATCTCTCAACATTCACAGTAATGTGATTGATGTTGTCAAACTGTTTGGATTTATTTTCGTTTTACGACAGTTTTGCCGGACGTTGCATGTTGTGCTAAAATGTTAATTCCCCTTATAGAGATCAAAGCCAGCAGAGAAGCTTACCACGTGTTGTGTTGTGACTCATTCATTTGCAGGTAAATTGTACTCGTTCTTTATACTCGTTATTGTTATTATTTCTATTTTCTTATATATAAAAAAAGGATGATGTTGGTTAAAATTCAGTTTAAAGAAAAATATGTTGAATTAATTGTAAACGTTAAAAAAACACTATACGATCTCTTGTTAAAAGTATCTTGTTAAAATGGATGTAAAAATGTATTGTGATGGTTGATATTCTAAAATATATTTTATGTAAACTGAAAAAAAAGCTCTTTGATATGTTTTGGGCAGTCTAACAGCGTGCTGCCAAGGAGATCAAAGCCAGCAGAGAAGCTAACCACGTGTTGTGTGTGACTCATTCATTTGCCGCAACTATAATAAAAACCTCATCATCCGGTCCAGCGTGAATGTGGATCTTTGGTGGGACAGATACACCGCGGTTACACCAAGATAAAGTTTAACTTTTTAAAAAAGGTTAAGGTAGCTTTACTTTCAAAATGCTAGGTAGCAAAATGCTAAAGATGCCTAACATGAGTCAAACAGGAAGCCTGCAACACAAACGTCCAGCTGCGCTTCATATTTATAAAAAAGAGACACATGTGTGCCATTACTTCCTTCCACAGTAATGTATATGAATCAAAATCTAGACTTTGAAGTTAAAAAAAACAGAGGCAACATAGAGCAGTTGATCTTCAAAAGACTAAAACTAATCAAAAACTTTGTCACTGTCAATGTTTTGGACTGCAATGTCACCAAATTGCAGTCCATTATTCAAACAGCCCTTGATGATCTCATTAAAGCAGAAGTTCGGGAACTTTTTTGACCACAAAGAGCTGTTAAAGCAAAAATATTTAAACAATTTTTTAAGAGATACATCTAAAGACAAAATTCAACAAAACCGCCAAAGCCACTCGCCAGACAAAAGGTAATTCTTCATATCTTTTTTCACTTCAAATCCATGTCCTATATCAATATAAATAAACCACTTAAAATTTGTCTCCTGCCCTCCTAACTTAAAAGATAGATAGATAGATAGATAGATAGATAGATAGATAGATAGATAGATAGATAGATAGATAGATAGATAGATAGATAGATAGATAGATAGATGGATAGATAGATAGATAGATAGATAGATAGATAGATAGATAGATAGATAGATAGATAGATAGATAGATAGATAGATAGATAGATAGATAGATAGATAGATAGATAGATAGATAGATAGAAATACAGATGGACCAATATATTAATGGACTGATGAATAGATGGATGGATGGATGGACTGATAGATAAATGGAAGGATGGACTGATAGATAAATGGATGGATGGACTGATGGATAGATGGATGGATGGATAGATAAATAGATAGATAGATAGATAGATAGATAGATAGATAGATAGATAGATAGATAGATAAAATAGATAGATAGATAGATAGATAGATAAAATAGATAGATAGATAGATAGATAGATAGATAGATAGATAGATAGATAGATAGATAGATAGATAGATAGATAGATAGATAGATAGATAGATAGATAGATAGATAGATAGATAGATAGATAGATAGATAGATAGATAGATAGATAGATAGATAGATACATAGATAGATACATAGATAGAAATACAGATGGACCAATATATTAATGGACTGATGAATAGATGAATGGATGGATGGACTGATAGATAGATAGATAGATAGATAGATAGATAGATAGATAGATAGATAGATAGATAGATAGATAGATAGATAGATAGATAGATAGATAGATAGATAGATAGATAGATAGATAGATAGATAGATGGATGGACTGATGGATAGATAGATAGATAGATAGATAGATAGATAGATAGATAGATAGATAGATAGATAGATAGATAGATAGATAGATACTTTATTCATCCCCACAGGGAAATTCACATTTTATAAAAGTTTTGAGGCTCATTTTGATTGTCATTTTTGTCCGAAATTATGGTCTCAGAACAAGGTGAAAGCAAAGTTCTTCTGTAAAAACGTCACAAAAATACTGCAAACGAGGATATTGTTGTTTTTACCTTCGTCTCAGACTGCGCTGGACGAGAGAGGGAAGGGCGTGCCTTACGCTGTGTTCAGAAATCCGCCCACATCTACCGATCACCCAATCAAATTGCTTTGAGTAGTTTTCTGGTGGGGCAGCACGGCGGCGCAGTGGTTAGCGCGTGTGGCAAAGTTCTAAGGTCTCGGGAACCTCCTGTGTGGGTTCAAATCCAGCTACCGGACTTACTGTGCGGAGTTTGTATGTTCTCCCGTGCTTGCGTGGGTTTCCTCCGGGCACTCCGGTTTCCTCCCACATTCTAAAGACATGCATTTCAGGTGGATTGGCCGGTCCAAAATTGTCCCTAGGTGAGAATGAGCGTGCGAGTTGTCTGTCCCTGTGTGCCCTGCGATTGGCTGGCAACCACTTCAGGGTGTCCCCTGCCCACTGCCCGATAATTGCTGGGATGGGCTCCAGCACCCCCGCGACCCTACTGAGGATAAGCGGTGCAGCTAATGAGATGAGATGAGATGAGTTTTCTGGTGTTTATTTTAATTCACAGTTTGATCTGTGGGTTTTCATCACACAATATCTCAACAGGGATAGTTTAATGAGCGTAGCAACCTACTGTTAAAACAGGGTATGTTGATGTGACACCCTGACTGTAAACTGTAGTTGAGAAAGTGCCCTATATATACTGGACTGGACCAGGAATCTGGTTATTGTTGCTTTGGCTTTGCATATACCAAACTTGGGAGGACATTTCTTGACTTCTAATGCCACAGAGATATTTTCAATAGTTAGAGCCATAGGTACTCCATTAATCACTGGAAATCTGGACTAAAAATTAGCACTGGTACCTTGTTTTCAAAAACATGTTTTTTAGCTTAGGTAAAACAAATGCAAGTCCAACTCCTCAGCTTTGAGCTAAAACAGGACAGTCTTTATCAGCACTTCTGTGGACCTTGGAGCCTCATCTGGATTTGTTTTGCCTACATGGCAGCCGGCCAGGGAAAAGCCAGGCCTCTACGTAAGAAAGCGATCAGGAAAAAGCGACAGGTTAGCGAGTGACAGGTTTCCAAAGACTCGCCTTCATGTCAGACAAATGGCAACTGGTCTACTGATTAATTGCATCGGCCAAAACGAACAAAAACAACCTTGTATAAGTTGGTAGGCCTATGAAGGTCTAAACCTCACCTGTTTTTACTCCGGTGTCACCTTTATCTCCTTTCATTCCTCGTTCTCCTCGCTCCCCTGGAGACACAACACAAAACAACGTTGTTTATGGCAAAATTCCCTTCTATTTATTGTCGCTTTTTTCATTTCATTTGAACAGATTCTGGATTCTGGTTGTGGCGTATTTGCCAGACCTAAAAACCCCAGATTGGCCTGAAATGTAAATGTGTGCCTTATAATCCGGTGTGCCTGCAGGGTTGGGTAGGGTTACTTTAACTGGATTACTTTCAATTACTTTTGGATTACTCCAATGCCAAATATGCTAATAAAAGACAAAAGAAACTAAATATGAATCAAATGATAACTCACAACACGTGGTAAGCTTTCTCTCCTGGCTTTGATCTCTTTGATCTCCGGCAAAACTAACATCAAATGCGACAGAAACAGAATGAAAATACATCCAAACAGCTTGCCAACATCATTTTTGCCGTGCCATGTATTCCGTTACTCCCCAAGCCTGCACAAAATGTATTCATATTTAGTTTCTTTTGTCTTTGATTAGCATATTTGGTATTGGAGTAATCCAAAAGTAATTGAAAGTAATCCAGTTAAAGTAACCCTACCCAACCCTGTGCGCCTGATATATTGGAAAACACAGTGAATACATTTGAAATGCATAGTTACAATGAAATCATACTAAGTGTTCTGCCTTTGAGAAACAAATGCCCTCGTGTGGTTAACATGTTAATTGCCAAAAGGAAACAAAGAGGCACAGAACTTCGATGGCAGCTCAGGCGCCAACTTTCGAAAGCTCATTTTGTTGTTGGTTTAGACAAAAATTGTCCGTAAATATAAAACCTACCTTCATTTTTATTTAGGGTAGGATTATGTACAAAATGAAGAACTCTTGTTTGTAATATGGGCAGCACGGCGGCGCAGTGGTTAGCCCGCGTGCGGCACAGTTGTGAGGTCATGGGATCGAACCTTCCTGTGTGGAGTTTGCATGTTCTCCCCATGCTTGCGTGGTTTTCCTTCGGGCACTCCGGTTTCCTCCCACATTCCAAAAACATACATGTCAGGTTAACCGGCCGATCCAAATTGTCCCTAGTTGTGAATGAACGAGTGACTTGTCTGTCCCTGTGTGCCTTGCGACTGGCTGGCAACCGGCTCAGGGTGTCCCCTGCCCACAGCCCAAAGACAGCTGGGATGGGCTCCAGCCCCCCCGCGACCCTAATGAGGATAAGCGGTATGGCTGATGAGATGAGATGAGAGATGAGATCTATCCATCTATCCATCCATCCGTCCATCCATCCATTTATCCATCAGTCCATCCATCCATCAGTCTATTAATCTCTCTCTCTTTCTCTCTCTCTCTCTCTCTCTCTCTCTCTCTCTCTCTCTCTATCTATCTATCTATCTATCTATCTATCTATCTATTTCCATCATACAACAACACATTTGCTCCAAAACTTAAACCATGTTAAACAATGTAGGTTTGGTGAAAACAATGGTCGCATCAGGCACACTCCCACCGAAAATATTTTTGTAATAATAATTCAAAAAATGACAAAAAATAAGGTACTTTGCGACCATTATTTTCATCAACCTTCGTTGTTTAACTAGTTTCGGAGGACATGAATTGAAGTTTTTTTTCGGGCCATTAAAACCTCAATGTAAGTCAAACATAAATCTACCATCCTGTCTCAATAGAATCAAAGTGTCAAACGGTTGTAAAAGAAATTTCTTCTGATTTGTGGTTTCAGCCTCTATTTGCAGCTAAGTTCAACTCCTTTGCTCGCTCAAAGGATAAGCGTGCGATCCAATAACCGCAGGGCCCGACTTTCGAAACTGTCGGGGTGCCATTTGTTGTTTGTTTTCACCAGAGCGGGTAGTCCTTTTTGTTTTTATTTGGCAAACAGGAGGCTTTCATTTGATTTTTAGCTTGGAGACAATATTGCCACATCCACCATGTGGTCATGGCTTCCAGAGTCACCACAAAAAACACTGAATTGGGTTCCGGAACTCTGTGGCGTGCAGGGAAGAATTTCTCTACCAAATTTGTTCCGCCAAATCATGTCAACATAACCCATTGACAGTGATGACATCAATCTGAATCATGAACTTTGAGTTTTACGACTACTCTAACTCTGCTCATTGTACGTCTAACTATCTCATCTCATCTCATCTCATTAGCCGTACCGCTTATCCTCATTAGGGTCGCAGGGGGGCTGGAGCCCATCCCAGCCATCTCCGGGCAGTAGGCAGGGGACACCCTGAACTGGTTGCCAGCCAATCGCAGGGCACACTGGGACAGACAACTCATTCGCTCATTCACACCTAGGGACAATTTGGACCGGGCAATTCACCTGAAATGCATGTTTTTGGAACGTGGGAGGAAACCGGAGTGCCCGGAGGAAACCCACGCAAGCACGGGGAGAACATACAAACTCCGCACAGGAAGTCTGGAGCTGGATTTGAACCCACGACAGGTTCCCATGACATGAACTGTGCCGCACAAGCGCTAACCACTGCCAAGAAGTCTCAAAGGGCTGTACTATCTTTTACCATTGTTTACTATATATAGCCTAGATCAGGGGTGTCAAACTCATTTGAACTCGGGGGCCACACGATAGAACAAACATTCTGTCGGGGGCCGGACTAGTAGATTAAAGAGAAAGAAAAAGAGAGATAAAGAAATAAGAGAAAGAGAGAGGGAAAAGGAGAGAGGGTGGGACGAAGAAAGAGAGAGAGGGAGAGAGCGTGAGAAACAAAAGAGATAAAAAATCGTGAGAGAGGGGGGAAAAGAAAGGGAGAGGAAGAAAGAAATCCAAAGAGA
Source organism: Urocampus carinirostris (assembly GCF_059441175.1). Taxonomy (NCBI): domain Eukaryota; kingdom Metazoa; phylum Chordata; class Actinopteri; order Syngnathiformes; family Syngnathidae; genus Urocampus; species Urocampus carinirostris. The sequence goes on from NC_142368.1 coordinate 11,223,736, forward strand.
AATAGAAAGACAGAAGGAGAGAAAAGAGAAAATAAAGCGCGAAGGGTAGGAAGAGAGAAAGAAAAAAAGAGATAAAAGGAAAAAAGGAAGTTAGAGCAAAAGAAGTTAAAAAGACAAAGAGAGAGAAAGAGACAAAGAGCAACAAAGGAAGAGAAAATGAGAGACACAGAGAGTGAAAGAGACAGAGTGGGAGAAAAGGGGTGGAATATAGAGAGAGAGAGAGAGGGCGAGAGAGAGAGAGTGATATATACAAGTACAGTGTTTGTTCGAGGCACCTGGCTTTGGCAACATCAAGTTGACATATTTCAACCCGCAGCTTGTTTTTCTCTTGCGCTTCTCTGAGTGTTGTCTCGCGGGCCGGATTCAATCCCTTAGCGGGCCTGATTTGGCCCGCGGGCCGCCTGTTTGACACCTGTGGCCTAGATGGTAGGGCGCCCGCTCTGAGACTGGGAGGTCGCTGGTTCAAGCCTCGGCCGAGTCATACCTAAGACTTACATCATTGGTACCCATTGCCCCCCTGCTTGGCGCTCGGCATTAAGGGTTGGAATTGGGGGGTTTGGTCACCTAACACAGCAGTTGGGTCTAAAATGGCTGCGCCCTGTTTGGCTGCGGCTGCATCGGCTTGCTACAGTTTAACTGTACGGGTGAGGTGTATCCACATTTCGTTCTGTGTGCATGGTTACAAAGAATGACAATAAACGTAAATTCAACTCTATTCTATATGTATATTAATGATTTTTCTATTAGAAAAAAATACTTAAAAATGCAGTAAAATAAGAAAAAATATTCGAAAATATTTTTATTCATATGGTAAAAAGTAAGTTAAATGCAAATAAAATATAAATTGTTTTTCTTTATTTTAGTATATCTGTAATTGTTTTCTCCATCAAAAAAAGAAAAGTCATAACAAAATTGTGTATTTTATAAGAATTACTTAACATTCAGAAAAAAAATCATATACTTAGCAACATTATTTGATCATCTAGTGAATTTACCTATGTTTATTTTGATTAATTGTGTTTTATTTTGGTAAAATTTGGAGGAGTATTGAAAAAAAAATCCCTTAAAATTGCCAAATTTACCAAATTTAAAAAAAATAAAAAATCTGCGGACGGTATATCCATGCCCTAAGTCCTCAAAGAAAATTTTTGAAATCACATGTACCCCTTAGTGTTCCCTCAAAAAACTCAAGGACTACTCCTACCCCTTATCAAAGAAAATCATCGGCTGCTCTCTGCCTAGTCAATAATGCAAAAGAGCCAACAACACTATAAAAGAGTCCTCTAACCCTGGCCACCACCTCTTGACCTGTTTCCCTCTGTTGGAAGCTACAGGACTGTTAAAACAAGGGCTAACAGGATCTGAAACAGGCTTTCTTCCTCAGGGCCATCACCATCCTAAACAAGTGCGCAAAGCTGTTAGAAATGTATATGTAGTATTGAAAAATTTAGTCTAGCATAGAAACATTGGTATTTTGTTTCTGCACTACTTTTCATTGCACTATTGTTAGGATTCACTATTCTTCCTTGCATTATAATTACAAAAGAAATTCAACTTACGAATTGGGGCAGTACCGTGTCAATTTTTTTGCCTATTTATTCTGACATCCTTTCATGTAGTTTTTCTCTTTAAAGTCTTTATTACGGGTTCTTGTTTGTCCTAAATTGCCATGTTTATTCTTGTGGCAAACAATGTTCAAGACGTCAATGACAGTGAAGACTATTCTATTCTATTCTATTCTATTCTATTGGACTAAACCCTACTCTGATGACCAACTCTATTGACCGAGTCCCTTTATCGCCTTGTTTGAAGCCTCCAGTTTTTGGCCCGTTTTTTGGACCCACCTTTTGGCCCGACGGGTCCAATGTCTCCTTTTTCTCCTCGACTGCCATCGTCACCAGTGGTTCCCTTGATACCGCGAAGTCCCTGGATTCCTTTTTCTCCAGAAAATCCTTAAAAAGGCATAAACACACATGGTGCTTGTGTAAGTTATTCCTACATATAATACAGGAAATTCAATACTTCGAAAGAGCCTTTGGGCAAAGGCTGTTTGATATTTACCGGTATGTACAGGTTTAATTCTTAGTGTTTTGTTGCTAGGGGAAGGAAGACTGATCCAAATATCGATATTATTGATACTAAGCAAGTTCTTGGATCTGTTCAATACTATTGTCCTGGGATCGATGTCCCTTCCATTAACTTCCTCAAAACGCCGCTTCTACATGTAAATAGCGCAGTCCTTCTCTCTCTAACCCAGCATCCTTGGCTACTCTCTAAGTTTATGTTTAAGTGAGTGACTGACATGCATACGTCTAGCAACCCTGCCTACCTGGCCTGCTGCTGCATCAAGCCTGCCAGGCAGAATAGAGGGCCAAATCTACGTGCCAACCCCTACCCGAACCTAAAAACGACAGAGGCAAACTGAAAGCGCAGCTTGATGTGGACTTGTTTTCAACTACAGAGAAGGTGAATGCCAGGTTTATTTTTTGTGGTAAAGTAGTCTGTTACTGCGACAACACCTCACAATTAAATAAACACATATATCTGCAGAGAGTTATAAGATGCAAACATACTTTACTGTTGCTGAACATAAACCTGTGAATTTGTTGTCAGTGTAACAACAAAGCCTCTGAGAGACAGTTGACTTATTATTTGCGTCACAAAATATTGTGCAATGAAAGATATTTAGTTCCCTAGTTGACATTGTAATACAGTATTTCTTTTTTGTTACATAGAAGCTTATTGGGTTTGACTCTTTTGCCTTTTTTCCTAAAATGTTTTAATAGAATCATTTCTAGTAAGTTTGTATACAGACCCTCCCCTCCTTACGACAATTCGACTTACGTAAAACAGTAGATACGAACATTCTTTTCGGGATGTCGAAAAATATCCGGACATTGCGGTGAGTTAGATTTTGTATTGTGTGCACCTTTTCCGAGTACAGGACATTACTGTAGTGCTTCTTTGTGAGTAAACATTCTATACTGTATCTCCAATGGCTAAGAACTTTGACATTTTTATTGTTTAATATCTCATGCATCCATTCAATATGGTTGGTGTAAAGTGTAAAGAAGAGGCGAGCCGTTTCTTTTGAAATTAAAGTGGAATAAGGAAGCTTGATGCGGTTGAGAAAATGGTCGGAATGCTTTTTTTGGGCCACTCTTTACCACAGAGGACCTCTTGAAGCGCATCCCTCAAAATTAAGTTAAACTAAACTTTGTCTACCTTTATAGAGCTTATTTTTTTTATAAAATGTTTATATTTTTAGTACAAAGCAATACATGTTACGTATGCAATCCTTACACATACTTATATAAACCTTAAACATACAACTTGCGAACAAATTTAACATACAAACGATCGTCTCGTTCGTAAGTAGGGCAGCGTCTGTACTGTTAAATTTTGCCATGTATAAAAACGGAAACATTTTCAGTTCTTACAGTTTTCGTGCTGTGTTTATCATAATTATAAACAAGGTCAACGGGCGAGGCTTCAATTACAGTGGAACCTCGGTTTTCGAACGACTCACAGTTCGAACAAATCGGAGTCCGAACAAAAAATTTGAGAAATTCTTGCTTCGTAGTTCGAACAAAAATCAAGTTCGAACGCCGGTACGACAGCTATGGCTAACTGTAATGCAGTGGTACCATCTAGGGGTGGATGTTTCACATCACATTTTTTTACTCCTTTTAATTTTCTCAGGTGCAATTGCCCCTCCAATACACTAGGGGACGTCCGAGATCAAACAAATGTGTAGCAAATGGGCCGAGTTACAGAATTTCGTCGAACTCCACCACCCCGATGAAGCTGCAGCCACCAGAGTCATCAATGACTTTAACGACACTGTTATGAACCACTTCCGAAAAGTGCTAAAAAGAAGGCAGAAGCAAGTGTCATTGGATAGATATTTTAAGAGAACATCCTGTAGCAAGTCATCCGTAGCAAAGAGATTTGAACGTGTGAGCACCCCTTAGACAGAAGAGCTCCCCGAAGTTTTTATGGAAGGGGACTCTCCTTCCAAACAATAATTTTCCTTCCTCCTCCATCCCTCTCCACCGTCCACCTGCGCCTTCTGCTGACCACCACAAAGGTAAAAAATCCTATTCATAATTCTTTTCTTTATCCTTTTTAAAAATTTGTACACGTTCATGTTAGCGTAATCTTTCGTACGGAAGATTACGATAACGCGAACGTACGATTAGCCTGGGTTACATTTATGTTTATGTTATTTGTGTCTTAAAGGTAAACAAAGGTAAACATTCAGGGTGTTGGAACGGATTAAAACGATTTACATAATTTGTAATGGGAAAAACGATTTCGGTGTTCGAACAAATCGCTTTTCGAACAGGGTTCTGGAATGGATTTTGGTCGAGAACCGAGGTTCCACTGTATTGGATTATTGGATTACATGGATCTGATTGATAATAAAATTCGCCAACCTCTAAAAGGGTATGGTTAACATTCAGACATGCTCGCAGTGTTCCAGAGCAGTAAGCAGGTTTTAGCATAGGTTTGGCATGTTGTTTAAAAGCTCCAAATTGACTGGATATTTTTGTCTTACAGGTTTAAACTAGTTTTCTATCATCTTATCGTTGTCCAAATGCCTTGTAACGTGGACATTCTTTTACAAATCAAACAAACAAAGTCCTGACTCGCTCATTGTGTTCTTCCAAGTTAATCTTCACCGATGGTTCATTGCACTCTGGGAACAAGAAAAAGGAACTTCCCTAAAACTGTTCCCACAAAATCTGGACGCGCACAATCTTCCAACATGTTCTCTCAAATTGAACTGATCCATTCCCAACTTTCCCTGGGCGACACCATGACATCATTGATGGACGACATCGCCGGATAAATGATCCAAAGCTACTCCCACGGCCAAAAAAAATGCAGAAAAACAGTAAGATTCCTTCTCCCTTAACTCTAGGAAATAAAATCTATTACCCCGCTGTAATGAGTATATGTGCGTGCACATGCATTTGTGCATGTGTGTTTACAATAAGCACGCGAGAACTACTCCGAGCTAACACGCTAATGAGGAACATATGTTTGCTCCCATGTTGTGACTGCTCCACAGCAACAAGTCGCAGACATTTATCTGTACTAATAGACTCAAGAGACGGTACGTTTGTTGGCTCAGTTTGAAAGTAAGATACTGATTGGGAAAATTGGGAAAAGTCTATAAAACCTGTAGTTAAATTAGACTGCAGTAATAAAAATTTAAATCAAAGGTCATCGGGACATAAAAGGGACATTGATATAATGTTTCTGGTTAGCATGGAAACGTTTAATACCTGTCAACCTCACCCAATTGCTCCCTTTAATAACGATTGCAATTCCCCTTATTAAACGTTGATGAAGCTTACAAACGCAATGTGGCTGATGGGGTCTGGCAGACCTCCCACCACCAGAGGGCCTCAAATCGCATTTTGAACTGGGCACACTTGTGCCCAATAATTCCTCAACGTTCTAAAATGGAATTGTTGTCCATCACACTGTCAGGTCATTCGGAGTTCTCCTTTCATCCTTCTTGTGTCATTTTCACTTACATGCCAAGTTTGTTTGTTTTATGGTTTCTTTGTTACTTTGATCCTCGCATTTTCCATTTCCTGTTTCGGTCGGTGTTTCTAGTTTGAACTTTGTCAAGTCGTTTTTTTGTTTCTAGTTTCTTGTTTGGAGATTTTGTTAGTTGTTTAGTACCCACTTGTTTGTTGGTACTTTGGTCCTGATTTTACTTAATAAATACCGTCCTATTTTTGAGATCATCTGCCTGTGTCCCCCACATGGGTTCATCGTCAATACTTTCATAACAGAACAGCAGCCCATTTTTACTCACACCAGGACAATCTATGTAGAATACCGTGATAATACTGTATTAGCAATCTACGATACTGTTGTCGTCTGCTATAAGTAACTGAGAAAATCCGGATTAGACCTTAAATGGGCAAGACAAGATCATTTTAAAAAAAACTTTTTTTGTCTTCCCCCCCCCCCAACACTAAAATTGTGATGCGGCATACAAAAACGTATTGACTGAGATGGTTTTCTAATGTGAAACTTTTGTTAGTTTTACGTCCTAGCGCGTATTTATTCTTGCGTCCTAACATTAATCTTTGAAATTGTTCATTAAGGTTTGCGGGGGAGGGCAGCACGGCGGCGCAGTGGTTAGCGCGTGTGCGGCACAGTTCTAAGGTCTTGGGAACCTTCTGTTGTGTGTTCAAATCCAGCTACCAGACTTCCTGTGCGGAGTTTGTATGTTCTCCCCGTGCTTGCGTGGGTTTCCTCCGGGCACTCCGGTTTCCTCCCACATTCCAAAGACATGCATTTCAGGTGGATTGGCCGGCCCAAATTGTCCCTAGGTGTGAATGAGCAAGCGAAATGTCTGTCCCTGTGAGCCCTGCGATTGGCTGGCAACCAGTTCAGGGTGTCCCCTGCCCACTGCCCGATGATTGCTGGGATGGGCTCCAGCACCCCCGCGACCCTACTGAGGATAAGCGGTGTAGCTAATGAGATGAGATGAGATGAGATGGGTTGCGGGGGAGCTGGAGCCCATCCCACCTGACTATAGGCAGTGGGCAGGGGAAACCGGGACTGGTTGCCAGCCAATCGCAGGCCACGGTTAAACTCAATGGACAAATAAATTATCCATATTGAACAAGTGTTTCCCAACTTTATTTAAATCCAATGAACACATTTTATCATAAAATTTTCAAGGCACACCATCCATCAATAGTGTTTCAAAATTAATTCCCAGCACAAATTTCATGCGATTTTTTAAAATCTTAAGTGATTCTGTTGTCCAAATTGACAGTATACCGTTATTTTATTTAATAATTTGTGACCACAGTGGCTGAACTGGTAATTTATTTTAGTTTATTCTTCCTGTTATTTTGGATTTTACAATATTTGTAACCTGTTTTTTAAGTTTAACTACATATGTTTTTATTCTCGTTTTTCTTGAACACTTAAAATGAGCAAAACATATCTGCCAGTCAAACAAATTTGTTTTAATAACGTTTTTGGGGTAAAAATAATAATCAAAATCAGCAAAATTATGTGCAAGATGCAAACTATATGTTATATATCATATTTTTTTGCAGTGCAATGTTGCATAGCTTAATTATACAAAATAAGTTGTAGAATATAATGTGCTACCTCATGAGCAGTATAGACAAAGAAAAAGAAAAAAGTAATCCGCTGCCACCTACTGATATGGATGAATGTTACAGTTACTCTGCTGATCAATGAAAGAAAGCAACGCTATCAAGCAGCAATGGCATGCTTTTTTCTGAAAATAATATTAGGCAATTTTCTGCAGCGCAACAGATAAGGTCTCGCAGGACACTTGTGTTCCCCGGCACACTAGTTGAAAAACACTGGAATGAGGTATTAAAATATAATAATGACATAACATAATAATAAGTTGTAAAAGCAAAGATATGATGTAGGTTTTTCATAGCTTTTCAGACCTATGTTCCCTGTAATTTTCCACGGGTCTGAGCGTTCACACAAAGCCGGTGAGCAACGCTTGAAACAACAGTGAGCAACAGCAATCCCAAGTGTGGCAACTAAGTCATTATCAAATATGTCCAAAACTTGACATCACCTTACATTTTGCTGAGTTTCCCGCAATGCAAATTTTCACTTTTGAATGAATTGACTAATGTATTATTGCAAAGGTTGTACGGCTTACAAACGTCATTTGTTTTTACAACAATTCTTTCACAAGATTTCCATTTGTTTTTTTCCTGGTATCTTTTGTTGCATAATACTAACATTTTTGGGGGCTTATTCAGTCGGTTGCACGATACACAACTGTATTTAATCACAGTTTTTAGAGGAAGTACAATGTTGGCAACAAGATTGACTTGGTACGATTGGAAATTATTTGAATGCTACACAAACTTTTTCTTCTTTTTCCCTGTTTTTTCTAAAAGACTTTTAATCCCTTTAAAAAAATCCCAATGTGTTTATTTTTTCCTAGCTGTTACTTTTTTCTTTTTGTTCTCTATTTCCTTTTTTTCATTTGTTCCTATCTTTTCTTTTTTTTTCTGTTTTTTTCTGTTATTTTCCTTCTTTTTTCTCTTCCTTTTATTTCTTTTTTTCTCAGCTTTTCACTACTTTTTCATTTTTTGTTCTATTACCCCTTCCTTTAAGTCATTTTGTGCATAGTTTTACATAATATTTGGTCATATAGGGATGAAAGAAGCAAAAACAACCTGAAGAGCCGTTTAGGACCCGAAAGAGCCGGTTCCTTCTAGTGAGCCGAGCCGAAGAAGCCGGTTCTCGAAAAACTAAAGACTCATACACACGCAGTTTAGAGGGAACATTGCGCTGGATAGATTTTCTTGTGTGCTGAGAATGTGCAGGCAGTGCGATTGCGCACGCGCGAACACTGTTTCAGACACTCCTAGAGTGATCACATCACAAAAAGAGAGTTAATTATTCATAACTTGCCATACACGTTTTAGCCACCTGGAGGCATTATAATGAGTACTAGCTGATATACATCAAATTTCTGCAAAGGCAGTTGTGACTCTCCCAAGAAAATGAACTTTCACACGTTTTTTCTTTTTCCATTTCGGGATTATCTCCAACAACTTAAGAAGGATGACCAGTTGCTTCACACACTCACCCTAAAGAACCAAATCCCTTTTTTCCACTGTGTAATTGTGTGTGCTGGCGTCACCTTTACCGTAAGACAGCGTGACGACGCCAGTGGAGCAGATGTGCTGAGTTTAGAGAGCAAAAGGGGACTTTGATGCCACTCCAGTCGCAATTCTCTGGTGTGAATACACTTCAAGGTCAAACTGGGTTTGGCAAGTGCCCCTACAGCACGCTGGCATGTTGCAATGGTAAAACTGCAACAGTGTGTTGTGTTTTAAGACTCTATAACAGGCAAGGCATATCTGACATGTTGCATGATTTATTCCGGCCTGCTATTACTTTGCGAGTATGTCGAAATAACAAGAGAGTCTTTATGTCGTTTTTATCAAAAGTTATGATTTTTTTTAGATGAATGCAAACAAAATACTCTCTCAGCCTGCCAAGAGAGCAGTGTTTAGTTTATATAGCGTGACGAGTTGGTTCAGGTGTAAAAACTACAATTACTCAACTGTGTCATGATTGCCCTATTTGGAACACCTGTGGTAGCTTGATTGGCGCCAACAGCCCGGACAAGCTGATTGGTGCCCACACCCTTCTTAAGCCCCGACTTCAGTTCAAACTTTGTCAGATCGTTGCGAGCTGTTGTGTTTCACTCAGTGAGAGTTCCCGTCTGTCCATGTTAAAACCTGTTTCCTGCCTGATTCCCGTTTTTCGACCCGTTTCCAAACTGACTACGCCGGTTTTGCCTGCCGCCTGTCTACGACCACTATTACGAACTTTACATCGCCTCTGATCTCCAGCCCTGGTCAAACGACTTGCCGTTCCCGCCTGTCTTCTTCCGACACGAAAGTGTCGCTCCCGCCTTGCTCGTTCCCGCTCTCCGCCAGTCCTCGGATCCAGCAATCAAGCCTTACTCTCACTCTCTTTCAATAAAATCTGAGAAACGCATGCAATTGAGTCCTGTGTCCGTTCTGGTCTGTGACAAACTGTTCAAAAATACCAGTTAGCACATTCAATTGCAAACATTAACACTCCTCCATTGTTTGTCAATAAATGTGTTGTGTTTGGAAAAGATCCCTTGAGTATGCCGAATGAGAAAGCACAGAACTTCAAAACAAACTAAAAAATAAAGTTAAAAAAACCCAAATAAATAAAAATCCAAATTTTGCCAATTAACTCATGAAATACATACAAATACCACCTTATCCAAAGATCATATCATATTTGGACGTATCATACAAAAGTCAAGTCAATAACTAACATTTCGGTCTTTTCAGAGTTAAGGCGCAAAAAGTTGGTGACATCCATTCTTTTATCTCCGTGAGGCTGGCCTCCAAATTTCCACAGTTTAGTGTGGCAGATTCCTCCATCGGAAGATATAGTTGAGTGTCATCTGCGTTGTAATGGAAACTGATATTATACTTTCGAATAATATCACCTAATGGAAGCATGTAAATGCTGAAAAGAAGGGGGCCAAGTACTGAACCCTGCGGAACACCACAGGTACCACTAAAGGCCTCAGATGTCATTTCACCATATTTAACAGTGCGTCCTATCTGAGAGGTAAGAAAAAAGAGCAATACCTTTCATCACATTTGTAACAAAATTCTTTATCCACAAAAAATATCAATCATGTAAACCCACTTTTATAAATTTGGTCAACAAATTTGTTTTTTGGGTTGAATCTTTGTATATGATAAACAGTCCCATTATGATCAAGATCTCGCTCGTAAGTAGGGCAGCGTCTGTATTGAGTTGATGTAGTCCTTCAAAGATAAGCTCAGGTGCATTGCATGGTTAAACCTGGAATTCTCAGATAGGGTTAGGGTGGAAAAAATCCTTTGTTGTATTTTTCATTTTTTGACATAGCAACACATCTGCAGTTGGATTGCAACATCGCATATTTTCTTAGCGGGAGAAAGTCCAAAATTTTACTCAATGCGGGCCATGTAAAACAGTAAATTCCAAAATTTTTATGTGTAGTGTTTTGTGGGGTTTATTTCTAGAACAGTAAGTAGCCCACATGGTATTGTAACAAATGTCCGATTTAACACTAGTCTAAAATTTAAAGTGTGATTTTTTTTTTCACGTTAAACAAACCTCTTAAACCGGTTAATCCAGGCGCTCCAGTGTGCCCCAGTGGCCCAGTGTCGCCCTTTTCTCCTTTCGGCCCTGGAGGTCCTGCAATCGTAAAACCACAAATATATATGAGTAACCTGCTAATGACACAATATCTTTGTAATACAATCAAATATACAAGACCCAGAAACTTCATTAGTTTCACCGGAACATTGCAATTATTATTTTCCTGAGTTTGGCTCGTTTCACGCCATGCCGGGAAGACATTTGGTTGCCCAGCGCCGAGAGAGTATCACCTAATATTTAGTCCACATAAGTCTGAAGTATTGGCATGCTAAGAGAATTATGCTCACGAGTCACTGAGGAAATATCTCTTGGCTCCGGACAGCTCCTCCACCCAGAAATGCGATTTATTAAACACTATTCAGTATGACTACTTTAGAGCAGTGTTCCATCTAAGCTGCGCGCGTGCGCAATTGCGCACTGCTCGCCCATTCTCAGCACACAAGAAAATCTAGCCAGCGCACTAAAATGAGGGTTCAAAATTACTAATTAAGAAGCGACCTAAGTCAAAGTTACATTGCATGAAGGTAAAAATACACGGGTTCCCCTGACGTTGTGTCCTAAATGCAGTATTTTGAAGTCGAGTCGAAGTAGCACGAAGTTGAGTAAAGTTAATAGAGTTTTTCGAGAACCGGCTTCTTCGGCTCGGCTCACTAAAAGGAACCGGCTCTTTTGGGTCTTAAACGGCTCTTCAGGTTGTTTTTGCTTCTTTAATCCCAACATGACCAAATATTATGTAAAATTATGCACAAAATGACTTAAAGGAAGGAACAAAAAAGAAAAAAATACCAAAATGAAAAAGTAGTAAAAAGCTGAGAAAAAAAGAAACAAAAGGAAGAGAAAAAAAGAAGGAAAAATTTAGAAAAAAGCCAGAAAAAAAGAAAAGAAAGAAATTTAGGAAAAAAGTAAACAGAGAACAAAAAGAAAAAAATAAAAGCTCGGAAAAAATAAACATATACATTTTTTTAAAGGAATTTAAAAAAAAAAGTAGGAAAAAAAAACACGGAAAAAAGAAGAAAAAGTTTGTGTTGCATTCAAATAATTTCCAATTATATCAAGTGAATCTTGTTGCCAACATTGTACTTCCACTAAAAAATGTGATTAAGAACAGTTCTGTATCTTACAACCGACTGAAAAAGCCCCCAATAATGTTAATATTATGCGACAAAATATACCAGGAAAAAAAAAGAAATGGATATCTTGTGAAAGAATTGTAAGAACAAACGACGTTTGTAGACCGTACAACCTTTGCAATAGTACATGAGTCAATTCATTCAAAAGAGAATAATAATTTTGCATTGCCGGAAACTCAGCAAAATGTAACTTGATGTCAAGTTTTGGACATGTTTGATCATTAATTATCTTGCCACACTTGGGATTATGGTTGCTCACTGTTGTTTCAAGCGTTGCTCACCGACTTTGTGTGAACGCTCAGACCCGTAAGGAAAATTACAGGGAACATTGCTTTAGAGGGCCTCATTGTTGCAGGGTGGAAAGGCTAGGTTTAGCAAACACTCCGAAAAGACAGAGAAATTGAAGAGGACCTTCAATGAAGCTGATGTTTTTCAGGGCCAAAGAGTGTTCCCAGTCCCTGAGACGCAGGTCCTCTGTGATGGTGTTCAAGATCTCCATCTCGTTTCGAAGTTGTGCCTCTGTGTGGACGTGGGTAACCCACAGACTTGAGGTGTCTTCTGTGATGTTGCTGATCTGAATCTATTGGAGAGAAAAATGTAACAGAGCAAGGGTCTCCAACATGGTGCCTCCTAAAGACAGTTGAGATTTCTCGCTGACTGTTTCTAAAGATAGCTCACCAGTTTTTTGTTTTTTTATTGGATTATTGGTATTGAGTCTGTTTAACCTCATTCTTAATAGGAAAACCTGGTAATAACATGGTATTAACACAGTTTGGATTTTAAATATTCAAATACATGAATTCCAGTTAATGGGCTTCATGGACAAAAAAAATCAAGTACTAATAACTATTTTTAGGCAACTACACACTTGTTAAGTCTTCGGCTACGATTCTCTTGCCTACCGATATGAGAGCAACATCTACCGATTTCTAAATATTTCCTTTTTTTTTTTTTGGTCGCCGAAATTTTCCGCACTATAAGGCGCACCTAAAAGTCTTAATTTTTTTCAAAAGCTGACCATGCGCCTTATAATACAGTGCGCCTTATATATGGATCAATGGTGTGTCGCAAAGTCTTGCAACTAATGCAACAGCCGCCGACTCGATTTTCCCCCGAACGTGAAGTAGTCCGCGGTGTATGATGGGATTTATATACCGGCGTTTTATTGGCTAACCAATGTGTCAATCATCATTTGAATCGATCACTATTGGCTAAAGTTATTCGGTGGTAAAGGGGGCGGATCCTTTTTATCATTTACAGGCTCGGATAGGCTAAAGGGGCAAAGCAAACCCTGCAATTGGCCGAAAAAGATGTGTCAATCATCAGTTGAATCGATCACTATTGGCTAAAGTTATTCGGAGGTAAAGGGGGCGGATCCTTTTGATCATTTACGGGCTTGCATAGGCTAAAGGGACAAAACAAAGCCTGCAATTGGCCGAAAAAGATGTGAATAGCAAGTTTGGTTGGTTGTCTACGGCATAGAGAAAGCATGTTTTACTATTCTGTATTTGTAAATATTTTATTCTCCTGGATTTACTACACTCACGGATTTGAGAGGACCATAGTTGCACATTATTATTGAACACAACGACTTCGCTGAGCTACTCTGGCTATATATTTTCCCAGTATCTTTTTTCAGAGTGATAACGATGTTTCTGTGATAGGTCTTTTTTTAAATTAAACTCAATTCCAAGTGTTTATTGTCATATGCACAGTAAAGTTGAGAGCGAAAAAGAAAATAAAAACTAAGGAATGGTTGGCATTTCTTGAATCCCAAGACTTTAACCTTCCGAATGATATTTGGAACGATGCATTTGAGTGACATCGTACGGACAACGCATCCGCACGTGTCTACGACACGTATTTGCTTCTTTGCAAGCTTTGGGAATGTTAAGGGGGTAATAAGTTGGACTGAACTATCTGACTGTTTTGTCGACGTTCCCATTGTAGCGCCTTATAATCCGGTGCGCCTTATTTATGGAAGATATAGGACCAAAAACTATTTTTTGGGGGTGCGCCCTATAACCCGGTGCGCCCTATAGTGCGGAAAATACGGTACTTTTGGAAGATGGGCTTCAAGAGGTACTCCTCCATGTTCGAGAGTGGACGAAAAAAAAGTGATAACCATTTTCTCAACCACATCAAGCTTTCTTATTCCACTTTCATTTCAAAAGAAACGGCTCGCCTCCTCTTTACACCAACCATATTGAATGAATGCACAAGAAATTTAACATTGGGGGTGCGCCCTATAACCCGGTGCGCCCTATAGTGCGGGAAATACGGTAAACAAAGTTTTGCCGATTAAAATGTAGCCTAATTATCCATAGTCTTTATCATCGTCTTTTTCGCCGTACTGCACCGGAAAAAGCTTTGATCGAGACTCGACAATCATAATCTCGAACTCCACGTTTCATTCTTTCGAGAGCAGCAGACGAATAAGAGTGCTACATATGACTATGTTAAAGAACACGAGAAAATTTGGAATAATTAAACATTGTAAGAATCACATGTAAACATAAAATAACAATAAGGTAGATTGAAAAACGAATTTTATTGTTGTCTTTTCAAATAATAATAATAATAGCGTTGAAAAAAAAATACTCCCGATTTCCCATTTCTGAAACTTAACATGTATGCAACTAATTAAGAGAGAGCAATGATAATTTACACGTGTATTAAACACATTTATGTCCAAAAAATGTGCAGTTAGATCTCTGGCCACCTTTTCAAGCTTTGAGGGTAGTTATAATCCTACCTCTTTAGCTATTTAGCAAGCTATCTAGCTAACTTTTTACATTTTGTATGATCTCTAGCTATCATTTTTCCTTTTTTGCCAGTTATCAAGCTAAATTTTTGCCTCCATCATAGCTAGCTACCGAGCCTTGTTTTTAGCTTTTTTAGATTAAATGGCGGGGTCCTGCACATCGACATGTCTCTCTGGTTGGATTCGCTAAATGAACTGAAATTGTATTTTCAGCGGGCGGCATGGTAGCTGAGTGGTTAGCGTGTCCACGGCACAGTTCTGAGGTCATGGGTTCAAATCCAGCTACCAGCCTTCCTGTGTTGAGTGTGCATGCTGTCCCTGTGCTCGCACAGGTTTCTTTTCTACTTTTTTCCATGTGCAGTCCCTTCTCAAGGTTTCTTCATTTTCCTCATGCTGAGGTTTTGGAGTTTTTCCTTGCCCTCATGCAGGTTTTAGATGGGATGGTGTGATAATAGTCTGTAGTTTGCAATAGTCTGTGGTCTGTGCAGCCCTTTGAGACTCCTTGTGATGAAGAACTATACAAATAAACATGACTTGACTTGACTATTTGGATGGTGTTTTACTCTTTTACCTAGCTATATAGCTTCCTTTTAGTTTTTTACCTGTTTACCTTTCTAGCCAACTAACAAGCTACTATTTTAGCCATTTAGCAAGCCATCAAGCCAAGTTGCTATTTTAGAAACTCTTATCAAACTAGGTGCCCCTTGCGCTAATTACAGGGGAACCTCGCTAGTTCGCGGTTCCACTTTTGCGGGTTCAGAGTTTCGCGGGTCTAAAAAATATACCTTACCTTCTCGATAAAAGCATTTATTGACTTTACGCCATTGAGCGCGAGCTTATGTCAACTGAGGACACGGTGTGGACACTCTTATTGTGAAGGGGAGGGGGAGTCATTGCCGCTTCGCTCACCGCGGATTTTCAGTTTTCGCGGGTGGTCTTGGTCCCCGTTAACCGCAAAAACCGAGGGATTACTGTAGTAACAAAAAGTATCTCTCAGCTTGTAAAAGGTTGGAGAGCCCCGCAATAGAGAATATGGGCACTGTTGACCTGTTTTGAGATGAACACTTCTCCTACCATGTTTTATTGGATTATTCAGGCAGTCCCAAAAAACATTTCCAGAGTGTAAATAAGTGGGTTCCAAACAACCTATTTCAAGCTAGGACTCACAACGTATCGATTAAATACAACGTTTATGGTGACCAAAACACTTGAGTGGATGGAATTATATAAGTAAGAAAAACCTAAATTTGAAATTCTACCTGCAAATCGTGTATTTTCAAATGGTGAATATTTATATCGTTGCTGACGGTGTGATTGACAGCTCCCACAGTCCAGTTGACCTCCTCCAGCTTATCTCTTAGCCCGGTCACTTGAACTGTTGCCTCCCTTTAGAAAAAACACAAAAGGTCATTAGCAATTCTAAAGACGTCACGGTTAGCCGCACTAAGCTAACTTGGATAACCTGAGCAGCAAAGTCTGGTCGTGAAGCCAGGTGGAGGTACGCGTCACTTCATCAGTCAGCCCGGTTAGATTCCTCCCGGTAGAACTGCTGAATGTTGACAGCCGTTCATCTAGCTGCACCAAGTACCCTTCGGAATGCAGGGAGTGAGCTTGCATGGTCCTGAGCTCGGCCTCGAGACCCTGGGAGCATCCGAAAGAGAAGATGACATTCCAGAGAAATTGTCTTCAAAAGCAAGATTAAAAACTAATGTCACCCAAAAATCAAAGCACCTTGATGAGAATCTCGAGCTTCTGCAGCCTGTCACTATGGTTCTGGAAGAGATTCTCCAGCTTCCAGATGTTCTCCAGGAAGTCGTCCCGATCGGGCGTCTCGCCCAGCGTTTGCTGGAGCAGCCGGGAGCGCTCTGACATCTGGGTGACGTTCTCCATCAGCACCTGCTGCCGCTGCGACCATGCTTGGGAGCGAGATACTGCGGGAGGAACAAAACACGGCGCAGTTGTTGTTGAACATCTCTCAGCAACGGAGGAAAAAGTCCCCAAATTTAAGGGGATCAGTCAGTTACTGAGCATAAATTACTCAAGTGGGATAACCCAGTTGTGTGTAATAGAGAGCAGATGTTGCGCTCCATTGAAAGTGATCTGATTTTTATGATCGCATTTGCACCTAAAGCTCAAGGAAAGTTCTTGGTACTCCCAACAATTGTCTTTCAGAACTTCAGAACTTTCTAGGATAGGATTTCATTCCAGGGAGTACGAAAGCAAACCAAAGGAATCTCATCAGATACGGTATATTTTTGTAAGTTTTAGTTCCTGTTGCATGGGTTCTGATTTAAAGATCTTCCTATTGGATTGTGACAAATTCCTTAGGTACAAACACGTATCATTGTCTGAGACTATTTTTTTGGCTATCTACATTCCCTAGAACTCAAAGATCCAAAACCTATTCCTCAAACTTTTCCCAGAGTGCTCCAGACTTCTGGAACATAATATACGACATACTCCAAATGATGATGGAACTCAATTGAAATCATAATAATTACGTATTACAGGTAGGTGCCTTGCATGGCTGACTCCCTATTGGTGCTTCAGTGTGTGTGTGAATGGGTAAGTGTGAAGCACATTGTAAAGCCCTTTTTGGAGGTCTTTAGTGACTTGAAAAGCACGATATAAATGCAGACCATTTACCATTTACGTATGGTATACAACTGTATTTGTTACGTTACTTCACTCAGGTCTCTCTCGGTCTCTCTCAGCCTATTTCTCCTTCTCTCTGTCTCCCTCTCTCGGTCTCTCTCTCTCCCTCCTACAACTACTCTCCCTCGTCACTATTTAAACACTCTCTACCCCTTGGCTCTGTGCTAGTTGCTTGTCTTCCCTGTGTACCAAACGTTTGCTTGCCCTTTTGAATCACTGCTGCCTTCGCTGCTTGGGTTTACTGGAACACCAAACCCTCGCCTGGCTCTTGGACCAAAATTGTTGCCTTGTTACCTGACCTCCCGTGTACCAAACACTGACCGGATAAAAAGCCACCATTACTGTTCTAACCTATGTACTGCACTGTGTTTCTGCACCACCCCTAAGGTTAGTGACATCAGTCTAATGCTGTAAATCTACAGTATATCAAGTTAGTTATTGTATTCCTTAGTATTCCTCACAAGATTGACTACTGGATTACTATTTCTTGTAAAATCCCGTAGTTAATAAAAATACAGTAATATATGCTAACTTTGACACTCTATACCAGGGGTCAGCAACCATTTTGGTGTGGAGTGCCACTTTCAAATGTCCTTGTAAATCAGTGTGCCACACCAAGATTAATGAATTGCACAACATTTTTTTTAATATTCAACAGAGCTGTAATTTTACACCAGTCCAAATATACAACATGGATATACATTTTAATCCCATAACTCAGTGTTTTTCAACCCTTTTTGAAGCAAGGTACACTTTTATTTATAAAAATAAAGGCACACCGGCTGTCAAAAACGTCATGAACGATTCTAGAATGAAGTTATGTCAA
Organism: Urocampus carinirostris; assembly: GCF_059441175.1. Lineage (NCBI taxonomy): Eukaryota > Metazoa > Chordata > Actinopteri > Syngnathiformes > Syngnathidae > Urocampus > Urocampus carinirostris. The sequence continues at coordinate 11,241,863 of NC_142368.1, forward strand.
ATATATCACTGTACTACCTCATAAGCACATAATTAGTATATAAAAAGAAGAAAATAATACTTCAACTAAAAAAAGAATGTTTTTTTTTTTAAATTTTACAGTGCAATCTTAAACTGCTTTGTTAAACAAATTAAGTCATTAAATGTACTCTTCTACATCAAGAGCAGATAATTAGTACATAAAAAGTATATAAAAATCTACTACCACCTACTGATATGGATGACTATTACAGTTCCTCGTCTGAAGATTGCAAAAATACTGAACAACGGCCTGATTTTTTTAAAAGATAAAATTGGGCAAATTCCAGCGGCACACTAAACAAGGTCTCACGGCACACTAGTGTGCCCCGGCACACTGGTTGAAAAACACTGGTTTAACTGACCAATTTATCTTCCACTATTCTTGTTCATCAATCAACTAAAAATGAATGTGAATAACAAGTGGAAAGGCCTGTAGCCATGCATGACTTCAACTTTTTGCCACAAGAATTAACCATTCTTCATTAACAATGAACTACAATCAAAAAACAAGTGCTATGGACAGCTACCATACCATTCATCAATAATATCTTGTTGCAGAAAATATCAAAACTTGAAATAACAGCAGCAAAGCAGAAGGCACGCGCGCATACACATGTTTCATAAAAATAATCGCCATCAGTAAATGGTTTTCTGTGCTTTGCTACGCAGTGAGCAATGTGATAGTGTTTTTAGCAGTGACAAGGGTTTTCAAGGTCTGTGTTTGTTGGCCGTACTTGGACACAGCGCGTTTTAATGTCTGCGCTTTGTCAGACTCATCCTTGAATTCATGTTAATGTTTCGTCTCGTGATGACGTTTAACACTTGCTGTGCGAGGTACAACGCTCTCGAGGCATAATGCACAAAACAGCACGGTCATTTTTTGCACCAAGCCTCATTTGTCTGTCCATGCTGGCTGGAAAGAACGAGATGTTTTCGCACAAGTAGTGCGTCACGCACTCACACACGAAACAGAAAAGGAAGGGCGCTAAACACGGCTCGCAACTGAAAATGTCAACATTTCAGGTAAAAGTGCGCATTTAAAAAAAAAATCATTATTATTTTGTCGTGCTGGCACGCGTGTCATAGGTTGCCGACCCCTGCTCTATACTAAACAATCATTCATACTTTTAAAGGCTTGACATAAAACACAACCCAATTATTCAACAGGCTGGTGACAAATAAAATGAAGCAAAATAAGTAAAAAAGTACACCCAAAATCTGATGGGGGGGCTGGGTGGTCAGCGTGCAGCCCCACGGCAAAGAGGTTTAGGGTTAATGTCCAGCTAATGCAACCTCTCCATGAGTAGTTTGCATGTTCTCCCCGTGCTTGCGTGGGTTTACTCTGGGCACTCCGGTTTCCTCCCACATTTCAAAAACATGCATGTCAGGTTGATTGGCCTGTTCAATTTGTCCCTAGGTGTGAATGAGCATGTGAACTGTCTGTCTCTCCGTGCCCTGCGACTGGTTGGCATCCAGTTCAGGGTGTCCCCTGCCTACTGCCTGAAGATAGCTGTGATGGGCTCCAGCACCCCCACAACCCTACTGAGGATAAGCGGAGCAGATAATGGATGGATAATGGATTATTTCTTTACACCGAGAAACTGTGCTCTCATGTCGAGAGTTTTGCTCCACTTTTAAAACATTCAGGGTAAAAAAAATCATCAGCTGGAGGTAATGGTTTGATGTTACTGCAGCCGTAAAGAATAACAGAAATACTGGAGAAAAGAAACTTTGATTATTGATTTAGCTGCAAAACCCCCAATTCAAGCATCCATTACCCTTTTCTGCTTGTGCTTGGCTGCTGCCGCTGAAAAGCTTATATTGTGGGCATGTTCCACAGCAACTATTTCCTACTGCGCAGATGTTTCACGGCGTGACGTTGGGATGACATCTTCCACTCCACGCAGAACAAGTTATTAAAAACACAGGGAGGGGATCGTTCCCCGGGGGTGTCAAATCCCCAAAAGAGGTTTAATAACATGCAGGGGACCTCCCCAAGAGAACAAACAAATTGCAGCTTGTTATACGTGTTAGTTTTACTCCAAGTGACCCAAGACCGATGAGGCTAATTGCTAAATGATGGTCTGTCTACGCCGCATCCCACCGGTGCTAGGCCAGGCACACAAACACAAACACACCTGCTACTACACCAGGGTTGGGTAGGGTTACTTTAACTTGATTACTTTCAATTACTTTTGGATTACTCCAACACCAAATATGCTAATAAAAGACAAAATAAACTAAATATGAATAAAATGATGACTCACAACACGTGGTAAGCTTTCTCTCCTGGCTTTGATCTCTTTGATCTCCGGCAGAACTAACATAAAATGCGACAGAAACAAAATGAAAATAAATCCAAACAGCTTGCCGACATTATTTTTGCCGAATAAATCTGTTACTCCCCAAGCCTGCACAAAATGTAGTCATTTTATTCATATTTCATTTCTTTTGTCTTTTATTAGCATATTTGGTAATGGAGTAATCCAAAAGTAATTTAAAGTAATCCAGTTAAAGTAACACTACCCAACCCTGGTCGCAAATAAATGTGAGCCCTATTGAAACAGTACTGTTGTCAACAAATTTGTGTCGTTCAAGAACGAAAAGGTTTTATGAGCCGACTCTTGGAAGTGGATGACGGAAGCCTGTTGTGCCTAAATTCGACTCCCATGCCGAATCTGACTCCCCTTATAATCCAGTGCGCCGTATGTAGCGGAAAATAAGGCAGGTACTCACATACTTGGAGGCAGGGTTTGGTAGGGTTACTTTAACCGGATTACTTTCAATTACTTTTGGATTACTCCGATACCAAATATGCTAATAAAAGACAAAAGAAACTAAATATGAATAAAATTATGACTGACAACACGCGGTATCATCAACAGTCTCTCGATCTCATACCAGTCAACTTCAGCCAATTGCTCCCCTTTCATGATTACTGATGTGACTCACCTGTGCCCGTTCATTTGGCGCCAACCGCCGCTGGTTCTGATTGGTCCCCCATCACTATTTCAACCCAATCCTGTCATTCCCCTGTTGTCAGTCTGTCTGCAAACCTCAGAGTATACTAGGCAAGCCTTTTTCGACCCTGACTCTAACCTGTCCTGTTTTTGCTCCCGTCTGTCTCCGGCTACGACCCGTTTTGATTCTGACCACGTCTGCTCTCCCGTCCTGACTTACGTCCCATTTTTGATTCCGACCCCGTCTGCTCTCCCGTCCCGGCTTAGTGACCCTGACTCTCACCCGTCCCGTTTCTGCCCCTGTCTGTCTCCGGCTACGACCTGTTTTGATCCTGACCACGTCTGCTCTCCCGTCCCGGCTTACAACCTCTTTTTGTCCCCGACCACGTTTTCTCTCCCGTTATGGGTTACGACTTGTTTACGACCCCAATCACACCTTGCTGACCCGTTTTTCAGTCCCTGACACCACCATCACAAGCTACAGAAGATCCACTTCCGTGTTCGGATCACAACCCGAGTACGAGAGCGACTTGTTTCCCGTGTCCAGCGAACACCGGAACGTGGGAGCAGCCCTTCCTCTTTCCTTCAATAAAACTTGTGAGAAACGTAACGATATTGGGTTCTGTTTCCGTTCTGGTCCCGACACCCCCGTATTAATGGTTGCAATTGTTTGTAAAACTTACAAACATAATGCTTGTATTGTCTTTATTTATTCAGCCAGTATAAACTATAAACATGATCTATACAAGAAATCATTTGACACGCCAACACTCAATAATGATTAAATAATAGATTTAAAAGAATAAAAAGAATAGAGTAAATAAGATATCGTAGTGTATAATACAAGATTATTATATAGAATAGTTTAAAAAGAAAGAATATGTAAATAACAAGACTAGAGTAGAATAGGTGGGAGGAACGCTGTTGGCATAATAATACTACACATAATACCCTAAATTAATTCCCGTTGAACATACGGATAGCGGAAGGGTAAAAACTATCTTTAAGACGTGAAGTCTTGCTCGTAATGGAGCGAAGACGGCGACCTGACGGCAGGTAATCAAAGTACCTACGAGCAGGGTGACTGGGATCGTCTATAATTTTTAGTGTCCGTTTTCTAGTTTGATCGATGTATATACTTTGCAGGGACGGGAGGCCAGTAACTATTATTTCCTCTGTCGACCTCACTTCTGATTCCATCTTTAAAAATTCTTTCTGATTGATGCGACCAAACCAAACTTTGATTGACCTAGTTAAAACGGATTCAATGATAGCAAGAAAAAGATTGACTAGAATGGATTGACGGACTCCGAATGATTTGAGTTGACGAAGGAAGTAGAGCCTTTGTCTGGCTGACTTTAGAATATTAGTAGCATTGACAGTCCATGTGAGGTCAGCTGACAAGTAAGTACCCAGACACTTGAATGAATGGACCAGTTCCACCTCACTACCATTAATAGACAGTGGCACATGCGGGGGAGGCTTAGTCCGGAAATCTATTTTCATCTCCTGAGTTTTGCCTACATTCAATAACAGATTACTCTCATGACACCAGGTGGAAAGTGAATCAATTTCTGCTCGGTATTCATTCAATGCGGCACCTATTTACTCATGGCAAGCCAGAATATGCAGAATATCGCGACAATATTAGCAATCTACGATGATGTTGCTTGCTACCAGTGACAGAGACTATTGATTAGAGCCAAAATGAGCAAAATTAGATCGGTCTTGAAAAAAAAAATAATAACAGCATAAAATTGTTATACGGCATACACGATTTACACTCAAGCGACTTCCGTCATTCCTTTACTCTACATCTGCTCGCAACTAGGCTGTCTTAAGCAGCAATGCCAACAACCTTTCCAAAGGGTAAATCTCATACTTTGCCAGTTCTTAGCAATTTTTTACGAGCATTTATCAAGTAAATACTCGAAAAATCTCTGTCACAGATTATTAAGGAATCTCCCACAAAAACTAAATATTTCCTGTTGCTCTCTGAGACTAAAAGGACAGCTGCTGCTCCTGTTTGTAATTTTTGTGCTGTGGGCCTATTGTGAGTGACAATGGTGCATGTTGTTGCCGCTTAGGTCACTTTTCAACAGCAAAATCGCAAAAACGAATGGATCGGTCACAGTCTGTCGTCATCTCAACTCCCGTGATGTCCCCTGATAAATGATACTCTCAAAACTTTCCCAGCGCTTAAAATGACTTAGATCATATGTATCCACCGAAACAACTTGACCCGAAATCATTTGTTCTGTTTGAATCGTAATGTAAAGAACAGTCAGAGATCGTTGGATCCTGAAGGCCTCGCCACATCCGCGTTACATTCAAATGTCCTTTGGAGCAACAGCTGCTGGATCAGCGACCATGGTTACTAAGCTCTTACTTTAAGTGCCTCACGGCTTGTGGTTTATTTGGAAAAACTCATTCTATGTCCATACATTGAGATCCTTTATTCCTTCAGCCTGAGATGAAAGAAAACCCATTTTAAAATAATTTTAGCCATTCAGAAACAGGTAAAAAGGACTTTTTAGGGTATGCCTTGTTCTCAAGTTGAATGGGGGTGAACTCCATCCATCTATCCATCCCATCCATTATCTGCACCGCTTATCCTCAGTAGGGTCGCGGGGGTGGTGGAGATCATCCCACCCATCTCCGGGCAGTGGGCAGGGGACACCCTGAACTGGTTGCCAGCCAGTTGCAGGGCACACAGGGACAGACACCTGCCCACTCATTCACACCTAGGGACAATTTGGACCGGCCAATTAACCTGACATGCACGGTTTTGGAATGTGGGAGGTAACTGGAGTGCCCGGAGGAAACCCACGCAAGCACGGGGAGAACATGCAAACTCCGCACAGGAATGTTGATAGCTGGATTTGAACCCATGACCTCAGAACTGTGCCGCACATGCGCTAACCACCGCACCGCCGTGCTGCCGGGGGTGAACTCAATATACATAAATCTTGTGGTATTTTCCCAACATTACAGGTATGACAAAAGTGTTAAGATTTTTTGAGAACATTGGCTCAAGGTAAAAGGACAATAATAACTCTACACGTGATGTTGGTACTGTATTTCTGCAAAAAAGGACATTTCATAGTATTGACATTGGCACAAATAAAATTGATGGTTTTGAGGTACTACTGTCACGAGGTGGAAGGGGTGACCGGACCAGAACGAAGGCAGGAAGGGAGAACTCAATTGCGTACGATCAAAGCTTTTATTTACCAAAATAAAAGTTGTCCAAAAACTCCGGGACAAAACAGAACAAAAACATTCTTACACTCAGAATGGTCAGGTACAGGTTTCCTCTGACTTAAACTAAACAGGACAAGGCATAACAAAACAGAAAAGGTATAATGAGCCAACACCCGCAATACCCACAAGCCCAACCTTAAATAGCAGCCACGCAATTAGCTGATCTGCTTCAGCTGGTGCCCAGGGGGCGGGGCAGACCGATCACCACGGCAACCATGACAACTACATTATTATTAAGGAAGACAAAGCCATCACAACAGAAAAACTACATACAGACGTTCCCCTATTTACGACCATTCGGGTTACGAAAAACGGTAGATACTAAGAATTTTTTCCGGGATGTCGAAAAATACTTGGACATTGTTGTAAGTTAGATTTTGTATTGTGTGCCTCTTTTTCCGAGTACAGGACAGAACTGTAGTGGTTCTTTCCGTCGCTACCAGCATGTGGCACTGTGAGAGCTCACCCAGCAGAAGAAGAAATCCGGCTTCCTCTTACTGTTTCATGAATAAACATAGTATACTGTATCTCCAGCGCGCCAAGAACTTTAACAGTTTTATTGTTTAATATCTCGTGCATTCATTCAATATGGTTGGTGTGAAGGGTAAAGAAGATGTGAGCCGTTTCTTTTGAAGTGAAAGTGGAGTAAGAAAGCTTGATGCGGTTGAGAAAATGGTTGGATCGCTTTTTTACATCCACTTTCTACCACGGAGGAGGAAGTCGGCAAAAGTAAGTTAAACTTAACTTTAATTATCTTTATAGAGCATATTATTTTATTAAATGTTACTTTTTCGGTTTTAAAACAATACAGGTTACTTATACAAGCCTGAAACATACTTCTTTAAACCTAAAACATAAAATCCATATCAAATATAGCACTGGAGCAACTTACGAACAAATTCAACTTACGAACGATCGTCCAGAACGTATCTCGTTCATAAGTCTTTACGAAACACATGAGATTCTGAAATACATTTAGAGAGTGAAGGTATTGTGGAAGGTAGTTCATCCAGAAAGTGCCGTGCTAGATATATAAGGCCCTACGTTTGTAGGATATCTTTTTCGATTTTTTCAGTGCAGACCCCTGAACCGTTTTTCATACTTTATCTGGCAAGACTAATTCTCTCTCGCTGCCCTTTTTATAACCAACCTGTCATTGTTCTTGTTTGTCTCTAGACGGAAAAACAGGTTGTTAGTCGGGACGGGAGATCAGAATGTGGTCGAGGTCAAAAAACGGGTCGTAGCAGGAGACAAGTAGAGGAGCGTCTGTACCAGTGATGTGCAGTGAGGTTTGTGTCTGGTGAAGCAGAGTTAGAATTTTAAATAAATAAACCTGTATTTTTATTCATCATTTAATTGGCAGAGCAAAAACACATTATAAACTTTTCCTTTTTTTGTCTTATCATAACCAATAAATAACAATTATGTGCTGCTCCTTTTGGGGCGAAAAAGCAGCAATAGATAGGTAATCTTTGACTATGAAAAAGAGTCAATGCAATGAGAAAAAGAAACATACTGGATGGCTTGAATTGCTTTTAGTTTGCTAATACTACCATGCATTCTTTTGTTTTGGGCTGAGGTGTGCACCAGTTCAGAATCTTTGGTCATTGTGATTTTCTAGAAGAATTATTGTTTTATTGGTTGACCCTATCTATATGATAGTTAACATGGATTATCCTGGCATCCATGTTTTTGCAATGTGGGAGGAGACCGGAGTGCCCAAAGGAAACCCATGCTTATTCAACAGCTTATGAATGACCTGTATTTCATGTTGACGATATCTGTGGATTACAACATCCATCCCAGCCATGTCATCCTGGAAGCAGGATGACATCTTGTGCGGTCCCTTCTGCTGAGGTTTTGAGCTTTTCCCTATCCTCATGTAGGTTTTAGATCAGGGGATGGTGTAATAATAGTCTGTAGTCTGTAGTAGTGTGTGGTCTGTGCAGCCCTTTGAGACTTCTTGTGATTCAGGGCTATACAATTAAACATGACTTGACTTGATCATGATATCGCCCTCTGCTATGAGGCAGGAGAATTGCATACTTGCAGACACATAGCTGTCAGGCGGGACAGAAGGAAAACTGAGATCCCTTGCACTCGTTTCTTGGTTTTTATTGGAAGGAAGGAATGACAAGATGTGATTCTTCGATCGTTGTTTGACGGATTGATGAAGCTTGACAAGCGGGCGAAGGCTTGGCGGGAATGGTCGCGGACAGGCGGAATCGTCTTGTTGTTGCTCGGGGCTGGAGAAGAAGGACGTCGTAGTGTTCGGAAATGTGATCAGGAATCAGACGGGCAGGGCAGGTCGTAGGCAAATTCGGAAATGGGTCGGCAACAGAGATCAAGTAGAAAAACAGGAGGCAGGCAAAAAGTCGGAGGTACGGGCTTTCTGAGCAGATGGCAACAGGTAGCATAGTACAATCAGACAGCTTGTTTCCGGAAGCTGAGGATTTAAATGGACAGGGTGCGCCAATCAGCTGTCCTGGCTGTTGGCGCCAAATCCTGAGCACAGGTGTTCCTGATCTGGATGATTGTGATAGTAGCACAGTAATCATTACATACTAATTGAATTGACATTCTTTACGATGTAATGCGGAACTTTTAAAAGAGAAAATCCCAAAATTGTGAAGTTAAATAAGAAAAAATATAACCATCAAATACATTTCTTAATGTATACTGTATTTCCATGACTCACCTGACTGAACGTCACTGCTACATACTGTGTCTCAAAGCGATCACATAGCTTTGCTTCATTTCTGTTAATTTAACTGAATGCTAACACCTTTCAATGGTTCAACGAATAGCAACAACGTCGTGTTTTAGCAAGATGAAGAGATAAAAACAGGTGTATGTTCTTTTTCTTCTAGAAGAACAACTTCAATTACAATGACTCATCCAGAATTTTTGTGTCTAGAAGGATGCTTTTATTATACTGCCCCGAGTTGGCCCAAAGCACAACTGAATTCTTAATAAAGACTTTATGAGGAATTAACTTTACAATATTTCCTATAGGGAAAAACGTGTTTTTATAGGACTCATTCTGGCATCACACACTCCACATGATTTAAATCACTGCCATAAAGCCACATTGCTGTTTTTTCTTATTTACATCCACTTTGTTCCTGAATGTAATCTCATAGGCATGTAACAGGGTGTTTTGCTTTACTTCCATGTGCTGTTTTGCATTATTACACTGCACTTGTGGCACATGTTGGCTCTAAACTATTTATACCATGAAACCACAAGCAAATGGACAGAGCAAACAGCGACGCACGGCTTTGATAGCACGGTGAACGGTGCAGCTTGTTTCTATTAAAACTTGGTGCGGGTTGGCGGGGCACTAAGGCATGACTGCAACACCATCAGGCAGCGTGCAAATTGCAACATGTGTGGATGTTCTGCAGTCCGGGCAAAAGTGCAATTCTCTCTGTATTATGAAAGAACACCTCCACCAAGGCTTAAAGGGACACTGTTTCATATTTGACCACTAGATGTTGCCGTATTGTGCAGTGCAACGAAAAGTGCTATAAAACAAAAGGAAGAAGACATACTGAGGACAGCCTGGGGTCTCCAACCTTTTTCAAGGGTCGAGCTACTTTTTGTTAGCACAAAGGGCAGTTTGATAAGAGTTTCCAAAATAAAAACTTAGCTAGGTGGCTTTCTATTTATGAAATGATCTGCATTTATATACTGCTTTTCAAGTCAATGAGGACTTCCCAAAGCGCTTTACAATGTACTTCACATTTACCCATTCACACACACTCACACACCAATAGCGGCCGTGCAGCCATGCAAGGCGCCAACCTGCTTATTAGGGGCATTAGGGGTTCAATGTCTTACCCAAGGACACTTCGACATGTAACACGGAGGAGCCGGGATTCGAACCGCGATCTCTTGATCCCAAGACGAGTGCTCTACCTCCTGAGCTACTGCAAATTTTATGTTGGTATTGTGGTCATAGATTACGTCTGCACGTATTCAACGTTTGTCACTTACAATATCTAGTTTGAACCGAGAAAAAGTCTATCCATCTACCCTGTTCATATCCCTCGAGAGAGGTGACCGACAGCAAGACAAACACAAACACAAAAACAAAGAAAATGAAAAAAGGGAAAAAGTAACAAAAAACACACAAACTAACATTTTTGGGGACCATGGCCAACCCAAATGCCCAAACACCCAAACTAGTTAAGCACCTCGGCATCCAAGTTGGTTGTGCTTTCGTCCCTCCAGATGAAACGGGACACAAGAAAGCGGCCATGTCACTTGGGTCAGGGTGACAAAACACACTCTTCTGTTCAACAACAGGGTCCGACAGCTTTCGCTGGTTTACCCCTGCCGTATCATACAGGTAACATATCTAAACATCCCACTATCCATTTACCTCTCCCACTATCCGTTTACCTCTCCACTCATTCTTATCACCAACAAGAGCTCTAGCTTCCACTATATTTAGACTTCTTTCCTATAGTGCACTAATAACAACATCCATCCATGTCAATCGCGGACTTCCTCTTGGTCTCTTTCCATGTACTTCTGCTCCGTAGATCCTCTTCAACATTCGCTCCTCATCCAACCTCTCCATGTGTCAAAACCAACCGAGTACTCTCTTATGCACACACTTGCTCACTTCCACTACTACTCCAGTTCTGCCTCTCACAATTTCATTTCTCAATCTATCCAATCTTGTCACTCCTAACATACTCCTCAAACACTTCATCTCAAAAACATTTAATTTCCTTCTCAAATCTGCGTTCAGGCTCCAAGTCTCTGCACTATACAACACAGTCGGCACAATCACAGTCACATACAATCCCCTCCTAACATCCATACTCATACTCTTGTTGCTCAAAAACGAGAAAAAGTAAAACAAGATTTTGTGCTGATTTTTAAGGGTGGGATGCGTCGTTCGAGGTGTCCTTAAAAAGTTGAAAGCACAATATTTTATCTAAAAAATATGTGTTAACAATGCCCAACTGAGTTTGAAAAGCCTCATTTCTTTCTCACTGTGCCAATCTGCTGTTATCTTACTTTTATCAGAGCTGTTCGGGACTGGGAAGCAAGAAAGGGGGAAGCGAGGGAGGTGGGTTGGAGAGTGATTTCATACTAGTGCTCACAGTTTTTTCAAATTCAGTCCAAACGCCAACCAAAACCCCAAAACAATGAAAAAAGATGAATTTATGTCCCCTGCCCACTGCCCGAAGATAGCTGGGATGGGCTCCAGCGCTCCCGCAACCCTAGTGATGATAAGCGGTGCAGATAATGGATGGATGGATGGAGTTGAGTGCATCTTAAAAATGCACATACTTGTAGGCGCCACACAAGCAGCTTGACAGAGGCTGCAATTATGATTTAAGCCAGAAGATGGCATCAGAAAGTAGAATATTTTCAAATTCCGGACAGCGCCTTCAATGAAAACTTAAACCAGTGTTCTCGTTTGCCCGCGTCCCTGCGTCCTAGACGCATCATTTTTGCTGGGGACGCATTGGGCCAAATCAACGTGCGTGCCCGGGACGCAACTTTTTTGACACCAAATTGTCATTATTACCCGATTACTTTTTTTTTGTTTTTTTAACAAAGATTAACCGCACTCCAAACTTTTCGTTAGGCAGATCCGCCATTGTTGTTTTGGCAAACGAGATCTTGTCGCTTCGAGATGACGTCATTGTTGTGGCGGTTGTCGAGTAAAAGAGAAGTATGCCTCCGAAAAAACAGTTAGTATTAGGTGCAAATCAACAAAAAAGTGTCGGTAATAGGTCGAAACATAATACAGAAAGTGGTAACAATGGCAATAATTCCGGCACGAAAAAACGCCGGAGAAATTCTTCAGAAGATCGCGGAGGCAAGGAAAACACGTGTTTTGAAGCGAACGATTCGACGAAAGAAAATAAACAAAAGAATACTAGCAAGAAAAGGACTTTTCTGCCAAAATGGACTAAATTATATTCCTGGTGACGCTATGAGGAGGATGATAATGGATTGGACCTTGAGAAGGCATTACAACTATGGTGGGACAGCAAACCACGAAGACTATATGAACTGAAAAATTTGAAGTGATAACTGCTTTGTATTACCAATTAACTGTGATGATTAAAACTGCATGAATCTATAAATATTCCAGCAATATAATTTTTTATAGTGTACAATATTGTGAACTGAAAAATCTGAAGTGATAACTGCTGTCCAGGATGGTCGCCGTGGCGACCGGCTGGCCCCGCCCCCTTGTCACCGGCTGTAGCAGATTTTCTAATTTGCGTGTGTGCTTCTTAAGGGTGGGTTTTGGGGATTGCCGGTGGCGGGTTCATTGCATTACTTTGCATTATTCTGTTCTGTTTGACTTGAGGAAACCTGTACTTGCCCGTTCTGAGTAAAAGCCTGTTTTGTGAGTATTCCTAGTCTGAGTTCCTGTTTGCCTGTAAGCCTGTTTTTGTTTTTGTCCCTGAGTGTTGGACGACTTTTATTTCCTTAATAAAAGTAACTGATGATCGTTAACGCAAATGAGTTCACCCTTCCTGCCTCCTGCCTCCGATCTGGTCCGGTCCCGTGACAATTGCCAATTAACTGTGATGATTAAAACTGAATGAAAATATAGATTCATATAATTATTTCAGCAATAATATTTTGTATAATGTACAATATTGTTGTGAACTGAAAAATCTTGAAGTGATAACTGATTGGTATTACCAATAAACCATGATGATTAAAACTGAATAGATATATAGATTTATATTATATATTTTTCACCGATTTACGATTTCAACCTCGATAACACTAAATTTTGGGGACCCATAGATTTCTGTTGGGACCCATAGATTTTTGAGCATGCGAGTCCCTGGGACCCATCACTATTCAGAGGTAAAATGAACACTGTGAAGGGTGCGTGTTATAGTTGACCGCTTATCCTCTGTAGGGTCGCGGGGGTGATGGAGCCCATCCCAGCAATCATCGGGCTGAACTGGTTGCCAGCCAATCGCAGGGCACACGGGGACAGACAACTCACTCCCTCAGTCACACCTAGGGACAATTTGGACCGGCCAATCCACCTAAAATGCAAGTCTTTGGAATGTGGGAGGAAACCGGAGTGCCCGGAGGAAACCCACGCAAGCACGGGGAGAACATACAAACTCCGCCCAGCAAGGCCGGGAGCTGGTTTTGAACCCACGCAGGAGGTTCCCACGACCTCAGAACTGTGCCGCACACGCGCTAACCACTGCGCCGCCGTGCTGCCCAGTATTGTAGTCAGTAGAGTGTTCATGATAAATTTATTTTCTCTATCTGGGGAAAACATACACTGTAACGTACAAATCTGGGGCGGAAAAAAACATCATGTTAAGTACGTGCAGTGCACACTTTTTTTTTAAATTGACTCTGAGAACATAAAACCTCCAGTAATGTCTGCCGAGTTTTTTGCTCAACAAAAGGTCCTGGAGAACGTCCAAAGGTTCTGCAGTGGGAGTGCTGCACAAGTGGAAGGTACACAACACATTTAGATGCACACGCACAATCACACACAGACACACTCTCATTTTGTGAAAATACGGACGACTCCGAGCCAAACTTCTCTCAGGCCATCAATCACAAATCATCAAGGTTAAAATGACTAATTGGATTCCTAACTATGGCCGTCCTTTGCTTAAGGCTTTTGTTTTTGGCAGCTGCTTACTTACAGCTTCGCTGTTTTGATTCCAATGATTTCTCAAAACCTCAAACCACATTATCATGTTACTAAAATGGTGGAGAGTTAGCGCTAACCTGTTTTTCCCTTTTTCACCTTTTCTGTTTTATACTTAGAGACCACGCCAGACATGGGAAATGTATCTTTTTTCAAGTGACTGACATGACCGCTAAAGCTCTTAGTTGTCAGCTATGAGCAGGGTTGGGTAGAGTTACTTTAACTTCATTACTTTCAATTACTTTTGGATTACTCCAATACCAAATATGCTAATAAAAGACAAAAGAAACTAAATACGAATGTTGTGTCCAGCATGGTCGCCGTGGCGACCGGCTGGCCCCGCCCCTTGGGCACCGGCTGTAGTAGATCAGCTAATTTGCGTGTGTGCTACTTAAGGGTGGGTTGTGGGTATTGCGGGTGCTGGCTCATTACATTTTCTGTTCTGTTTTGCTCTGTCCTGTTTTGTTTGAGTCGGAGGAAACCTGTGTTTGCACGTTTTGAGTAAAACCTTGTTTTGTTAGTATTCCTAGTCTAAGTTCCTGTTTGCCTGTAAGCCTGTTTTTTTTTTTTTTTGTCCCTGAGAGTTGGACGACTTTTATTTTGCTAAATAAAAGTTCTGATGGTCAACGCAAATGAGTTCTCCCTTCCTGCCCCCTGCCTCCGTTCTGGTCCGGTCTCATGACAATGAATAAAATGACTAAATTTTGTGCAGGCTTGGGAAGTAACGGAATACATGGAACGGCAAAAATGATGTTGGCAAGCTGTTAGGATTTATTTTCATTTTGTTTCTGTCGCATTTTATGGTCGTTTTGCCGGAGATCAAAGAGATCAAAGCCAGGAGAGAAAGCTTACAACGTGTTGTGAGTCATAATTTGATTCATATTTAGTTTCTTTTGTCTTTTATTAGCATATTTGGTATTGGAGTAATCCAGAAGTAATTGAAAGTACCGTAAATTCCGGACTATAGAGCGCACATGATTATAAGCCGCACCCACCACATTTTAAGAGGAAAACCGTTTTTGTACATACACAAGCCGCACCTGTATATAAGCCGCATGCGCCCACATTTAAACATGTAACTAAACACAAAATTAACCCAAACCTGACTTCAAGTCCCGCGATTGAAACTAAATGTCCTTCATTAAAGTCCACAGACCAAAAATCAGAGCCGGCAGAATAAACGGAAAATGATACCGGTACTTAAGGTATGATGCAGACCTGCAGAGTCCAGGTCCCGTTGAAAGTAATCCGAGGAAAAAAGTGTATATTTCCAAAGGTAAGGGTGGGAAAAATATATCAGATGAATACATTTACTCCGTTTTGCCGGAGATCAAAGAGAGCAAAGCCAGGAGAGAAAGCTTACCATGTGTTGTGAGTCATAATTTTATTCATATTTAGTTTCTTTTGTCTTTTATTAGCATATTTTGTATTGGAGTAATCCAAAAGTAATTGAAAGTAATCCAGTTAAAGTAGCCCTACCCAACCCTGGCTATGAGTACACGCATGGAATGGTTACATTGCTAAAAGTGTAAGGACATGTAAATTATTTCTACAAAAAATACCTGACTCCAAAATATGGACCATGTTTAAACATGTGTAAACTCTTTGGAGTGCCTCAATTAAGAGTGTGAGTGTTTACATATTAAAAAAAGAAAGGGGAAAATAAGGAGGATCTAGATCAGGGGTGGGCAAACCTTTCGGATCATGGGATACATTGGCTTGAAGAGGCTGGGAAGGAAAAAAATATTGTTTTGTATGTACCCATACAGTTTCAAATCAGATACTTGGGCAATACTTGAGGGAAAAAGATAGTGTAGACTAATCTTTTTGAAACTGAAAGTTACTTTTAGTAATGCAGTAACTAGCTAATTCGCCTAACACGCAAAAGGTTCCCGGTTCGAAAGCGAATGGAAACATTTGTTGGCCTGGTGAGGAATGGGTGTCACCAGGCTGTATTGCCCAAGACACACAACAGGTAATGGTGCCCCCACGACCCTAGTGATTAAGGGAATTAATCGACCCACACACGCACTCAATGCATTACTATAGTGTTATAATGTAATTACCATGTTGTAATAGATGGTTTGGGTTAAAATTGACTCAGTCAACCACTAAAACGTCAGGTCATTTAGAAATCAAATTCTGGAAAATCACAATGACTCATCACTGCTGATGTCATGATTGCGGATTCAGGGCACCTGTGACTGCCACAGCCCTGAGCGCTGATTGGTTCAAAGACTCTTTTTAAACCCCCGGCTTCCAAGAGGAAGCTGTCAGACCGTTTGCTAACATATGCTCCTAGCTAGGCAAGCTCCATACCTTCCGACATTTTCCTGCCCTGTTTTCTCCTGCCTGAAACCTGTTGCCGACCTGTTTCTGGACCAGTTTCTGCCCTGCTCTTCCATCCCGACCATCGACCTGTTTTGCCCTGTTTTCTGCCTGATACCTGTTGCCGACCTCTTTTCTGGAATCGATACCGCTCTTGCTCTCCCGTCCCGGCTATCGACCAGTATCTCTGCTGCTTATGATTATCCTCGCTCGACACGGAAGTGCCAATTCCGCGTTCCTGACACCTGCTACCCGTGTCCGTCGACCATCTGATCGTGGAAGCAAGCACTGCTCTCTCTCTCTTTATCAATAAAACTGAGTTAACGAACGCTATTGGGTCCTGTCTCCGTTTCTGGCTTTTGACAGCTGAGCTACAGTATTTACAGAACCTGTCTCCAGGGCACTTAGGTGTCCTTTTGGGGCTACCTGGTGCCGGAGGTTCCATGTTGGAAAACCCATGATGTATACCATTCTTTCTTTTCTGGAATTTTGTAAAATATTTTTTGCATATTCCATTCAGACAAAAATAAAAAATGATAAAAAATGGAGAAAAGTCTTTTTCGAATAGCAGCAATGAAATGCATTTATGAATAGTATAACATGCACAAATTAAGAAGTATTTTTGCATTCTTGACCGTTTTCTGGGAGGGATACAAAGCGGGGGATTCCCAGCCCCATCGGCCAACCCATGTATCGCAATACCTGTCTCTGGGAACCATTAAGTGACTTAATTCCCAATATTAACCCCTAGTGTCAAGGCAACATGCACCAAAGTATGAGTCTGCCAAATTTCGAACCAACGACCTCCCAGTCCCGGGGCGGCCGCCCTACCCCCAAGGCCACCGAACCGGTCATACATTAACATGTATATTTTATATTTATGTTTTGTCTATAAATAGACTATTCCATCTAATATTTCAAACACTTAGAATTAAAGCAAAGTAATCAATTATATCCCTTTTTAAGGACTTAATAGAATAATATGCATTGGAATCCTCTTTATGCAGTACAGCTAGATCAAATGCAATTTTTTTTATAAAATTTGATGAATATATTGATAATTAATAGAAATACATGACAAAAATGGCGAGTAGAGGAAAAGAAAGCAAGCTTTTTGAACTTTGGGCACACGGGGTGACACAAGCCAGGAACGGGGACAGGACCCTATAGCGTTCGTTTAACTCAGTTTTATTGAAAACGAGAGCAGTGCTTGCTTCCATGATCCGATGATCGTCGGACACGGGTAGCTGTTGGCAGGAACGCAGAAGTGGCGTTTCTGTGTCGAGCGGGGATAGTCGTGGGTGGCAGGAAAGCTGGTCATTAGCCGGGACAGGGGACCAATGGTGGTAATCGCGTCCAGAAACAAGGTCGGCAACAAGTATCAGGCAGTAAACAGGGCAAAACAGGTCGATGGCCGGGACAGAAGAGCACGGCAGAAACGGGTCCAGAAACAGGTCGGCAACAGGTAACAGGCAGTAGAAAACAGAGCAGGAGATTGTCGGAGGGTTCGGTGCTTGCCTAGCAAAAGCGTAGGTTCGCAGGACGGTCTGACGCTGGTAACTGGGAGCCAGGGGGTTTAAAAAGTGGCAAGGAGCCAATCAGCGACCAGGGCTGTTGGCGCCAACGGGGCAGCTGCAGGTGCCCCGAATCAGTAATCATGACACGGGGGAGAAGAGTGGCACGATATCAACACATTTTTATTAGAAGTACTTTTTGTTTTACCATTATACATATTATTATTAAATTTTGGAGATTCTTGCTTTGGGCCGTAGTTTTCCCACCCTGGTCTCGATTGACTGCCCAACATGAGAACTAGAGAGTGATCTTAGAACATTTTTATCAACCCTCTCAGCAAGCTCTTTCACCACCAGTTGATCTCCTTATTTCCTCATTCCCTAACCTATCCAGTCGTGTCACTCCACACATACTACGCAAACATCATAGTTCAAAGACATGCATTGTCATGTCCTGCACGGTTGTCATGGCGCCCAGCTGGCCCCGCCCCTTGACACTGGCTGAGACGCATTGGACTGGTTGCTCTTGGAGTACTTAAGCGCGCTCCTTTGTACTGTGCATTGCTGGAACGTTTGTTAAACCTGGTAACCTGGTTAAACTCCGTGAGACTTCTGTTAAAACCTGTTAAATGCCTAGTTCTGTGAATCTGCCCGTATTCGATCCTGTTTTGTTTTTGGTCTGATCCGTTTGTTTGTTTTTGACAACTCGTCTTTTGTTTGGATTTCTAATCCACTCCGCGACAATCGATCCCCGGATCGAGTGTGTGCACCCTCCTCATCCTTCCCCCAATAAATTGTGAGTACGTCTACGCGAATGGGTCCTTTTTTCCTGTTTCCCGCTCCGTTTCGTGACATTCAACCTATTACGCTCATTTACTCTCAAACCCCATGCCTCTGTGCCATACATCATTGTGGGTACCACCACACCTTCAACAAATCCTCGCTTTGCATCCATTCGCAGATGTCTTTGTTTGAACAATCGGTTCAGCACACCCGTTGCCTTGCACCATTCACCCACCCTTTTCTTACTCCGAACCACCACCTGGTGCCAAATACGATCCCAAGTACTTAAAAACATCTACCTCCTGCAACTTTACACCATTCAACAAAATCTCTAATCTACCTATATCACGACATCTCGAACATCGCATTGCCTTACTCAGTCCTGCTGCAGAGTCAATCACCAAAGCAGTTATTTCCAGGCAGGGTTGGGTAGGGTTACTTTAACTTGATTACTTTCAATTACCTTTGGATGACTCCAATAGCAAATATGCTAATAAAAGACGAAAGAAACTAAATATGAATCAAATGATGACCCACAACACGTGGTAAGCTTTCTCTCCTGGCTTTGATCTCTTTGATCTCCGGCAAAACGAACATAAAATGCGACGGAAACAAAATACAAATAAATCCAAACAGCTTGCCAACATCATTTTTGTCGTTCCATGTATTCCTTTACTCCCCGAGCCTGCACAAAATTTAGTAATTTTTTTCATATTTAGTTTCTTTTGTCTTTTATTAGCATATTTGGTATTGGAGGCTTGTGTATATACTAAGTCGGATTTCCTCCCGAAATGCGGTGGGTGCGGCTTATAATTAGGTGCGCCTTATAGTCCGGAATTTAGGGTAAATCCTCCCTACCTAAGTACATGTTTGTCTGTCTCCGCTAAGGCACATTTATTTTGATGCAGAACTATCCCAGGCTCTTCCATGTTTAACCAATCAAATGTTGCAGCCTCGTCACGTGACCATATTCAACTTTAGAGGGAGGAAGGTTGTTTACGGATGAAACAGATCATACAGACTATGAAAACACAGCAGAGGGTGATAGCGAGACCTACGATTCTGCCAACATTAAACAAGTAATTAATGGTTTTAAATAAATGGAGAACTTGAACCATGCATGTTTGAATTGTTCATTGTTATCTTCAGTCACTGTTCTGGATACTTACTGTGCTAAATGCTTGTGACTTTATGTCAATTTACTGTGAAACATCTACTGATTTTTATATTTTGGAGTCCTCATTTCAAATAAAAACTCAAAGCAAGCAAATTTGTGGACTACACCATTTTTAAAATAAGTACCCCGCTAGAGAAACTATTTGTAAAATCCCTCTAAAAGTCATTAAAAGCTGTTTTTGCCTCATGTGGCCTACATCCCCTTATATGGGAATACGCTAAGGCGGCCTAGTAAATGTCTATCTGATCATCTTAGAACTGGCAGCGAAGTACCGTAAATTCCGGACTATAAGCCGTTACTTTTTTCCCAAACTTTAAACCCTGCAGCTTATTCAGTGAAGCGGCCAATTTATGTAATTTTTCAAACGGCCAACAGCGGCGTTGGAGTTTAAAAGGTAAGATTAAGACCAGTAGAATATGTGCGCCAAGAAAGACTGCAACCTCTAAGTTCATACATACATTGTCTGTAAAGGAAAGGTACGTTCCGATAATGAGGAAGACGCCCTTGATGGCGATAGTTATGAGGAGGAAGTTAAGGACGATCTACCGTGAATTTCACAATTACGGGATGCTTTCTTTTGACAGACACGTTTGATGCATTGCGAGCGTGATCCTACTAGCGTGTCAAAGGAACGGTTTGGGATGAAAGTTATATTATTATTATTAAAGCTTTGAAAACTCTCTCGGTGTACCGTCTTTCTTCATAAATATGTGTAATATGTATTTGCAACTGTATATTTTTGTAATGTATTTATTTTGGAGATTTATTCTGTTATGTGTTCTACGAGCGAATAAAAAAGAAGGGGCGGAGCAAACGCGGGCTGATGGGAAGTGGGGTAAAGCTGAGTAACCGGTAGATCTGTCTGTTGTCGCAGCGGACAATAGTGGATAAATATTTTATATTTTCCCACCCTTAACTTTGGAAATATACATTTTGTTTCCCTGGATTACTTTCAATGGGACCCGGACTTTACAAGTCTGCATCATACGTTAATTACGGGTATCATTTTCCATTCATGATGCCGATTGTGGTTTTGAGATAGTCTACTATTTATTCAGTTACAATTGTGGAACTTACAGCCCGGTTTGGGTTAAACTTGTGATTGTGTGAGAATTTTTAATGCATGCGCACACGGCTTGTATAGAGGTGCGGCTTGTGTGAGTACAAAAGTGGCAAATCACTTAAAAAGTGGTGGTTGCAGCTTATAATCGGTGCGCTCTATAGTCCGGATTTTACGGTATGTCTTATTTTATTTTTTGGACAACACATTTTGGTTTCTTTTTCTTCCTCTAACAGAATTATGACACGTAGCATGGCAAGGTAGTAGGGTTGGATTTGTATCTATTTTAGTGTTTCTACAGTAAATTTAAGCCAGAATCAAGAGCGGCCAGGGAGATCCTGCCTCACCTTTGGTAATCTGACCTTTGACGTTACGACAAATACATTTGTTGGGGTTGCTACTCTTGATCAGACCTCACTGTTATCTGGCATGTCTGCTTTGCATCACTCCAAGCAACACTTAACTTTGATTCTAAAAAAGACATGTCCTGAAGGGGCCAATTCAGGGAGGGTCAGGCTTCGGGGCTTGTATACTGCAGCACCCCGATAAGTCAAGTGAGAATTCAATCCAAAAGCAAACAAGAGTCCGTGGGGGGGGAAAACTGGCAAACGGACAAGGGCATTTTTTTACATGAGTGTGCATACAAGGGGGCTTGGAAGTAGGGGGGTTCTGGGAGCAGTGCTGCAGCCACTTGGCACACAATAAGCTGCTTTGATTGTTTGTTCTACAGGCAGCTCATCTAAAAGTCCTAAATAAGAAAATACCTTTGGACTACACACGTAGACTCACGGACGGAAACGCACACACACTTTGTCCGCAATGTCTCCATCGTCTTGGCTTCCCTTGACATTTGCAAGGAGGCCCCTCGCTCAAGGTGAAAAGCCATCAAGTCACACACATACATTCAAGATCTGGCTACGAGGAAGTATAGACACCAAGCCGGGGTTTTCCATCCTAATCACATCACAGAATCCTTATGTACACACAGCAGGAGTAATATAACATGTAACTTCATATACATCGCATAAGTGGATAAAAACATTGCGACAATTCCAGAAAAAGGTTGCCTGAGGTGCTCCACGGAAACTATGTCAACCGAATAAATAAATATTGGATCCTTTTTGGATCAAATCCTGGATATGTGATACAGTGTTCATTCGCCATGATCGTGGTAAGACTTTAGCGGCCTCTGTCCTTTTTCTATTACCGTATTTTCCGCACTATAAGGCGCACCGGGTTATAGGGTGCACCCCCCAAAAAATAGTATTTGGTCCTATATTTTCCATACATAAGGCGCACTGGATTATAAGGCGCTACAATGGGAACATCAACAAAACAGTCAGATAGTTCAGTCCAACTTCTTACCACTTTAACATTCCGAAAGCTTGCAAAGAAACAAATACGTGTCTCAGACATGTACGGAAACAGTGTCTGTACCATGTCACCAATCACTCAAATGCATCGTTCCAAATATCATTCGGAAGGTTAAAGTCTTGGAATTCAAGAAATGCCAAACATTTCTTAATTTCCATTTTATTTTTTGCTGGCAACTGTGTGGACAGCAAAGTAAGAATTTTATTGTGCAGGGAAACGGGGTTCTTTACTGTGCATATGACAATAAACACTTTGAATTGAATTGAGTTTAAAAATAGACTCATCACAGAAACATCAAGATCGTTCTGAAACAAGATACTGGGAAAATATAAAGCCGCATAGCTCACCTAAGTTCTCTTGCAGCCATCACGTTCAATAATGATACGTAACCATGGTCTTCTTACAACCGTGAGTGTAGTAAATCCAGGAGAGTAAAATATTTAGTAAAAAATGTTTTCTCTATGCCGTAGTGCAACCCAACGTGTGATTCACATTCATCTTTTTCGGCCAATTGCAGGCTTTGTTTCGCCCCTTTAGCCTATGCGAGCCTGTAAATGATAAAAAAGATCCTCCTATATACCAAAAACAAAAATGGCTGGTTGATTGCCGGGGTCCAAATTGTCACTAGATATGAGTGAGTGTGTGAATGGTTGTCTGCCATGTGGCTGGATGGCAACCAGTTCAGAGTCTCCCCTGCCCACAGATAGCTGGGATGGGCTCCAGGGTCCCTGTGACCTTTGTGAGGATAAGCGGTGCAGAAAATGAATGGATAGCTCTGAGGATTTTTGTGTAAATTGCAAAATGTTGACGTCACTTTAAGAGCGTTGTACACTCACACCAATCGGAGAACTGCATTCTATTACACGTTTGCTGCTTGGATCAATCAAAATGAATTGTTCACATGAACAGTAAAAAAAAAAAAAACATTCTTTTCACAAGCCCGAGCAAAGCAATTACATAAAGGAGACGTAGTTTCCATATTTAGCTCGACATTAATTAAAGTATGGTTTCATTTATCTCGCTCACCCAATGAACAAAGTATCGATTTAATTCCTAGATTGAGCTCGAGGCTAGGATTTTTTCTATCTCAAACAAAGCTGCCCCATAAGGAATAACTGAAAACGAATTACCGTAAATTCCGAACTATAGAGCGCACCTGATCATAAGCCGCACCCACCACATTTTAGGAGGACAACCACTTTTGTACTTACACAAGCCACACCTGTATATAAGCCGCATGCACCCACATTAAAACATGTAACACAATCACCAAACTAATTCAAACCCGACTTTGAGTCCTGCGATTGTAAATGAATATAAAGTACACAGTCCAAAAACCACAGTCGGCAAAATGAACTGAAAATGATACCGGTAGTTAAGGTTTGATGCAGACGTGCAGAGTCCGGGTCCCGTTGAAAATAATCCAAGGAATAAAAATGTATATTTCCAAAGGTAAGGGTGGGAAAAATATATATCCACTATTGTCCGCTGCGTCCACAAACACGTCTCACCTTTACTCTACTTCCCGTCAGCCCCCGTTGTTTTCGTCCCTTGTTTTTGATTTGCCCGTGGAAAACATGTCAGAGTAAGTCTCTAAAATAAATACATTACAAAAATATACAGTTGCAAATACATATTATACATGGTTACACATATTGACAAAGAAAGACGATACAACGAGAGAGCTTTCAAAGCTTTAATAATAATATTATAACTTTCATCCCAAACCGTGCCTGTGAAGGGTAGCAAAACGCTACTAGCAACACGCTCGCAACACAGTAAACGAGGCTGTTAAAAAAAACATACCGTGTAGAAATCATAATCCTCATCTTCCGCCTTATACTTGACATCATCAAAGTCGTCTTCCTTCAGTATGGGAAAGAGACTTTGTCATATAGATGTCGTCCCACGCTTCTTTATTTAAAAACACGCTAGCTTCACGCACGCAAAGTAAAATTTACGTGCAGTAGCTCTGTTTCCTTCTTTATCGAACTGCTCGATTGCGTTTAGCCTGAAAGCTGCGTCATGTGACTTTCTTTTGCAATTTGTATGATGAGGATATGTCTACGCTAATTTAATTTGTGCACAAGCTAAGAAGTCGCAGTCTTCCTCGGCGCATATATTCCACCGGTCTAAATCTTACCTTTTGTACTCAAGCGCCGCTGGCGGCTGTTAGAAAAATGACATAAATTGGCCGCATCACTGAATAAGCCGCAAGGTTGAACTTTTGAGAAAAAAGTAGCGTCTTATAGTCCGGAATTTACGGTAATCTGTTCCCGGACACTCCAAATTAGGGGTGGCGAACAAGTTTGACACAAAGAGCCGAAATTTTTAACTGTAAGAGTCAAAGAGCCACACCAGGCACTGACCTGCCATGACAGACAGACACACACAAACACACACAATTAAAAACAAAATTATTTCCCATAACACACTCCTCTCCTTACAATACAACAAGTATTATTCTTGTGTTGATTTCAAAAACTAAACAGGAAACGAGGCAAAGAGCCACAGTATATAGAAAAAATGATGAGGCAAAGAGCCGCGTGTTCGCCACCCCTGCTCTAAATCGTCTTAGTTAACCCTGTATACAGTATCTATAAAAAAACATCTTCCTGATCACTAAAACACATTCAAATTGTAATTAAAAACATACAAATACACAAAATACAATGCGAGTTCATTATGAGCACTCACTATGGAAGAAGTCAGCGGTTGCTAACAGAGGTGAGGGAGGAGACACCCACTTAAGGAATTAGGGAGGATGTGTGGATTTAGAGAACTACAGTGGGCCTCAAACATTTCCCTGAGGAACTCAACCCCAAACGAGCGTTATGAAAGTAGAATGTTACAGACTGTACATCATGTGAAAATGTAGTGTTATGTAGAACTTACAAAATATGTGGGTGGTGGAGAGGCTTCACATTCCAAAGTGTGGCCCCACTATTGAAGCACGGGCTTCTTTAAATTGTTAGCATTTCACTTTACACTGTACATGACTTGTTTATTCTATGTGTGTGTTCTTCACGCTATAGCACAGCACACGGGTTCAGTATCACGGAAATGAGCTTACCACCATGAACCCCTATTTTCAGGTGCACCTTTTGCATGTGCGTGCGATTTGTGTGTAGAAGTCCTTAGTTGCTAGATCGGGCTGATCTCATGTTCACAGAAACTAGAGATGGACATGAAACTATTTCCATGTGTAAACTTATTGATCGCAGACATATGGGAGAAAAGAAATCCAAGAATCTTCTGGGGGTCCAAGGCTAATGTGAGGTTGTAGAAAAGTCAGAAAACCAGAATGGATGTCCCTGGACATTCTTTCGTATGTATTTTGTAGCATCATGTTTAACATCTCTCAAAATAAATGTTTTTGCGGAGGAAACTGATTTCAGCCACTTGTATCCGGGATCGGGTTTTTTCGGTCATAACCAGTGTTCCCTCTAAACTGCGCACTGCCTGCACATTCTCAGCGCATAAGAAAATCTATCCAGCGCAATGTTCCCTCTAAGCTGCGCGTGTGAGTTTTTAAAGTTTTTTGAGAACCGGCTTCTTTGGCTCGGCTCACTAAAAGGAACCGGCTCTTTCGGGTCCTAAATGGCTCTTCAGGCTGTTTTTGCTTCTTTCATCCCTATATGACCAAATACTATGTAAAATTATGCAGAAAATGACTTAAATGAAGGGGGAATAGAACAAAAGAGAAAAAAAATACCAAAATGAAAAAGTAGTGTAAAGCTGAGAAAAAAAAAAAGGAAGAAAAAAAGAAGGAAAAATTCAGAAAAAGCCAGAAAAAAAGAAAAGAAAGAAACAAAGGAAAAATTTTAATAGAGAGCAAAAAAGAAAAAGTAACAGTTTGGAAAAAATAAACACAATGAGATTTTTTTTAAAAGGATTTCAAAAAATGACAAAATCTTGTGCAGGCTTGGGGAGTAACGGAATACATGGAACGGCAAAAATGATGTTGGCAAGCTGTTTGGATTTATTTTCATTTTGTTTCTGTTGCATTTGATGTTCGTTTTGCCGGAGATCAAAGAGATCAAAGCCAGGAGAGAAAGCTTACCACGTGTTGCGAGTCATCATTTGATTCATATTTAGTTTCTTTAGTCTTGTATTAGCATATTTGGTATTGGAGTAATCCAAAAGTAATTGAAAGTAATCCAGTTAAAGTAACCCTACCCAACCCTGGTAATATGCCCTGGAACAGTTAAGGTAATGAGTCTAATTCCAACATAGTTCCGGGGCGGCACCTCTGTATTTTATGTTGAAGAGTCCTTGGGCAAGAAAATGAATCCCTAATGTCCCCGATAAGCTGAGGCTGCTATCGGTATGTGTGAATGGGTAAGTGTGAAGCACATTGTAAAGTGCTTTGCGAGGTCTTCATCGACTTGAAAAGCGCTATATTAATGCAGACCATTTACATAGTTTGCATATAGGGGAGACCGGGTACAGTTCTAACATATTTTCCTTTATTCCTTCTCATTTTCTAATCTATTGCTCTCAAACTTTTATACATTGTACCTTTATTTGTCTTTCACAAGTAGACATCAATGTTCGAGTGCTAAGTAGCTTCATGTGACGGTCTCTCAAACAGAGAGATACAAAACGTTACAGCCGTACCAAGTACAGGGTACGGTTGTAACACTGCTATTGAACAGTTGTAACAGTGTGATTTGGATTGACTCAGTTTTAAAGTCTGTTTTTTTCTCATTGTGGTGCAAGCAAAAATGAAAAAAAAACACCTTACCTGCCAGGCAAAGTCCAAAGATAGTGAGCAGCACCAGCACATAGAGTGAAACGATGGCGTACTTGATAGCCGCCAAAGTATTCAGTTGAGTGCAACACTGATCTTGTTTCCTGCGTCGCTTTCCAGAACCTGATCAGGTCCCACCAACCCCAAAAAAGCAAAACAACAGTCAATCCATACATTTTTAGCGCCACAGGCTAACAGCTAACAGCCAATACAATGAGATGTTTGGCGATCAAATGCAGAACGTTAGAAGTTTGCTTTGGATGTTGGCCTGTTTTTGTCTGCCCTCAAGAATGCTATGCATATTAAAAACATGAGATTAGTTTCTTCAGGGAACAAATTTGAAAAGAGTTTGATCTATGTGTTCAATAGAAGAAAAATGTAATCTTGTTTCCTGTTTCTTCCTCATCGGGCCAAGTCCCATTAAGTGGAAAAAGAAACAAATAAGTCTAAATTTAACACACTGTTGACACTTGTCATATGCATACTGGACTCACCAACTATGCCGCCGGTTTACCGCTTTTCTCTTCTTAAAAATTTTTAATGATTTTTCCAAATAATCTACCGCTTTTGCAAATTTAAACAACAAAAAACTTGACTCGAGACTAGCATTTAAGTCTTCCAGTGCTTTATTTTAAAGCTCAAAACTCTTTGTGTCGTGTCGAGCATGGTCGCCGTGGCGACCGGCTGGCACCGCCCCCTGGGCACCGGCTGTAGTAGATCAGCTAATTGCGTGTGTGCTACTTAAGGGTGGGTTGTGGGTATTGCGGGTGCTGGTTCATTTGCATTTTCTGTCTGCATTTTCCGTTCTGTTTTGCTCTGTCCTGTTTTGTTTGATTCGGAGGAAACCTGTGTTTTCACGTTTTGAGTAAAAGCCTGTTTTTGTTCTGTTTTGTGCCTGAGTTTTGGACGCCTTTTATTTTGCTAAATAAAAGTTTTGATTGTCAACGCAAACGAGTTCTCCCTTCCTGCCTCCTGCTTCCGTTCTGGTCCGGTCTCCTCGTGACACTTTGTTCGTGAATAAACCGCTCGAACGATAGCATTGGGTTTCTGTTTATGTAAAAGTTTATCACTTCCGGTTTAAAAAAAACACGTAATTTTATATACATTCTGGAGATCAATTGTGTTTCGCACGTAATAACAGAGTGCAAGATAATATCTTCCGATTATTAATGTCAATGTCATGATTACCGAAATGCTTCACTTGTGCCCGCTCCATTGGCACCAACTGCCTCGGACTCTGATTGGCTCCCTGTCCCTATTTAAACCCACTCCTATCCGTCCCCTTTTGTGAGTCCGTCTGCGAACCTCAGTTAACACTAGGCAAGCCTTAATTCGACCCTGACTCCCACCTCTTTTGGCTCCCGTCTGTCCCCCGGCTTCGACTCGTTTTTTATCCTGACCACGTCTACTCTCCTGTATGTCGGTATTGGGGCGGCACGGTGGATGAAGGGTTAGCGCGTCCGCGGCACAGTTCTGAGGTCATGTGATCAAATGTCATGATTACTGATGTGACTCAGCTGTGCCTGCTCATTTGGCGCCAACTCACTATTTGAACCCTGTCCTGTCAGTCCCCTGTTGTCAGTCCATCTGCGAACCAGTGTATACCTAGGCAAGCCTTTTTCGACCCTGACTCCAACCTGTCCCAGTTTTGCTCCAGTCCGTCTCCGGCTACGACCCGTTTTGATCCCGACCACGTCTGCTCTCCCGTCCCGGCTTACAACCCATTTCTGACCCTGACCACGTTTTTGCTTTACTGTCCCGGCCATCGACCTGGTTTTCCGGCCTTGACACCATCGCTCGCTACGGAAGATTCACTTCCATGTTCGGATTACAAACTGAGTTCGACTCGCTTCCCGTGCCTAGCGAACGCCAGACCGTGGGCGCAGCCCTTCCTCTTTCCTTTAATAAAACTTGTGAGAAGCGCAATTGGGTCCTGTTTCCGTTCTGTTCCTGACATCAAATCCTGCTAGCAGCCATCCTGTGTGGAGTTTGCATGTTCTCCCTATGTTTGCGTGGGTTTCCTCCAGGCACTCCGGTTTCCCACATTCTAAAAAAATTCATATCAGGTTAAATGGACGGTCCAAATTGTCTTTAGGTGTGAATGAGCGAGTGGATGGTTGTCTGTGTGCCCTGGGAGTGGCTGGCAACCAGTTCAGAGTGTCCCCTGCCCACTGCCCGAAGATAGCTGGGATGGGCTCCAGCACCCCCGCGACCCTACTGGGGATAAGTGGTACAAATAATAGATGGATGGATGTCGGGATCGGTCCACCATAGATAACAACCGTGACATGATTGAATCATTAAAAATACATAAAACTTTGAGCAGCGCAGTAGTTAGCGCGTGTGCGGCACAGTTCTAAGGGCTTGGGAACCTCCTGTGTGGGTTCAAATCCAGCTACTGGACTTACCGTGCGGAGTTTGTATGTTCTCCCCGTGCTTGCGTGGGTTTCCTCCGGGCACTCCGGTTTCCTCCCACATTTTCAGGTGGATTGGCCGGTCCAAATTGGCCCTAGGTCTGAATGAGCGAGCGAGTTGTCTGTCCCTGTGTGCCCTGCGATTGGCTGGCAACCAGTTCAGGGTGTCCCCTGCCCACTGCCCGGAGATGGCTGGGATGGGCTCCAGCACCCCCGCGACCCTACTGAGGATAAACGGTGCAGCTAATGAGAGATGAGACATCAAACTTTCCCCTGTGGGCGTCCAATTCGGACTTCCAGGATTTCCCTCCCGTGACCCAAAAACCCCCCAAAATCTAACATGACCTCCAAAAGCCTCAATTCCTTTTGAACTTTAACCCACGCACACACAAATCCCAGAATACGCTCACGTGGTGCAAGGCAAACACAGCTGTGGTTTTTTGCGTGCATGCGTCCCAAAAACTTGAACGTATAGCGTAGCAAAAAACGCTGAGCTCGGCAAGTCGGCAAGATGACACGACAACTTGGCATCACGCAAACATTTAAAGGAAGTTCACTTTTAAGGCAAAAGAGCTTCACTTCCTCCTAATGTAAATTGTCTGTGGGTTAATGGAGGCTAGCATAGACTAACCCGTTTGGTAAAATGAGTACTTTAAAAAACACATTTTCTAAGATTTTGAACACAGGTGTCAAACAGGCGGCCCACGGGCCAGGTCAGGCCCGCCAAGGGATTGAATCCGGCCCGCGAGACAGCACTCAGAGAAGCGCAAGAGAAAAACAAGCGGCAGGTTGAAATATGTCAACTTGATGTTGCCAAAGCCAGGTGCCTCGGACAAAGACACTGTACTTGTATTTCTTTCTCTCTCTCTCTCTCTCTCTCTCTCTCTCTCTCTCTCTCTCTCTCTCTCTCTCTCTCTCTCTTTCTCTCTCTCTCTCTCTTTTCCACCCCTTTTCTCCCACTCTCTGTCTCTGTCTTTCACTCTCTGTGTCTCTTTTTCTCTTCCTTTGTTGCTCTTTGTCTCTTTCTCTCTCTGTATCTTTTTAACTTCTTTTGCTCTAACTTCCTTTTTTCCTTTTCTCTTTCTCTCTTCCTACCCTTCGTGCTTTCTTTTCTTTTTTCTCTCCTCCTGTCTTTCTATTTCTCTTTGGTTTTCTTTATTCCTCTCCCTTTCTTTTCCCCCTCTCTTACGACTTTTTATCTCCTTTGTTTCTCCCTCTCTCTCTCTTTTTCTTTCTTTGTCCCGCCGTCTCTCCTTTTCCCTCCCTCTTTGTCTTATTTCTTTATCTCTCTTTTTCTTTCTCTTTAATCTACTAGTCCGGCCCCCGACACAATGTTTGTTCTATTGTGTGGCCCCCGAGTTGAAATGAGTTTGACACCCCTGATTTAGAACATGATTTCAGTGTTCATTTTACCTGTGAAAAGTGACGGGTCGCATGCTCAAAAATCTATGGGTCCCAACAGAGATCTATGGGTCCCCAAAATTTAGTCTTATCGAGGTTGAAATCGTAAATCGGTGACAAATATATAATATAAATCTATATTTTCATTCAGTTTTAATCATCACAGTTTATTGGTAATAAAAATCAGTTATCACTTCAGATTTTTTAGTTCACAACAACGTTTGTGTGAACCACCGCACTATAACATTATTACACAAAATAATATTGCTGAAATAACCTTATTATTCTATACTCTTTTGCTTATTTTCTTTTGTCGAATCGTTCGCTTCAACACACGTGTAGAATAATACATTTTCTTATTCAAATTATGAATTCATTTTTATTATTAAATTATTTTTGGTAATATACTGATTAAAGGGATAACCTCAGACCTGTTTTTTTCATTTTCTCCTTTTATACATCCTTTTTTTCTTAACTTCTTTATACAACATAATAATTCGTAATATAATGCATCAAAGCAAGTGAGCCGTTTGAGAAGCGGCTCTCTTTGATGAGTTGAGCCGAAAAAGCCGGTTCTCTAAAAAGAGACGGACTTTCACTACACAACTAGAACTCGTTTGACTTTGATTAATTATGGAGCTAAGAATTTTACTTGAGCTTTAAGGGGACAGTGTGTATTATATAACCACTAGATGTCACTGTATTGTGTAATACTTTGATATAAAAAATAAACAGAAACTTTTCGACCTGGGAGAGTTTTAAAAAAAGCATGTTTATATAAAAGTTCACGGATTTTTTATTTCTATTTCTTCATTTACCTCATGTTGAGGTTTTGAGTTTTTCCTTGCCCTCATGTTGTCACGGTTGCCCATTGCCCTCTTCGAGATTTTACCAACTGCGGCTCGTTGCCTGATTGGCTTCCCTCCTGTTTAAGCTCAGTGCTCTCACTCACCCTTTGTCAGTCCGTCAACAAACCTCTGCACCCGCAAGACGTGTGTTTTGTCTCTGTCCTGTCTTTCTCGTCCTGTTTGATACCTGTCTCCAGTCTCCAGTATCGGGTATCTATCCCGTCTATCTCGTCCTGTTTGATACCTGACCCCAGTCTCCAGTGTTTGGTATCGATCCTGTCTGTCTCGTCCTGTCTGATATCTTGCTACAGTCTCCAGTATCCGGTATCCATACCGTCTGTCTCATTCTGTCTGATATCTGACTCCAGTCTCCAGTATCTGGTATTGATCCTGTCTGTCCCGTCCTGTTCAGTATCGATCCCGTCTGTCTCGTCCTGTCTGATATCTTGCTACAGTCTCTAGTATCCGGTATCGATTCTGCCTGTCTCATCCTGTCCGATATCCTGCGCCAGTCTCCAGTATCCAGTATCGATACCGTCTGTCCCTTTCTGTCTGATATCTGAATCCAGTCTCCAGTATCTGGTATTGATCCTGTCTATCCCATCCTGTCCGGTATCGATCCCGTCTGTCTCGTCCTGTCTGATATCTTGCTACAGTTTCCGGTATCCGGGATAGATTCCGTCTGTCTCATCCTGTCCGCTATCCTGCACCAGTCTTCAGTATCCGGTATTGTCTGATATCTGACTCCATTCTCCAGGGTCTGGTATTGATCCTGTCTGTCCGGTCCTGCCAGGTATCGATCCCGTCTGTCCGGTATCTGCTCGTGTATCTGGTATCGATCCTGGCATCGACTTCATCTGTCCGGTATACAGTATAGTATCGATCTTGTCGGCCTCTGGCTTCCTGTTTTTCCACGCCGGACTTCTGTCTTACTTCTTCCGCCCAGCGATCGCCGAATCACTGGCATTTTTGTTCACGCTCATGACAGCCCCATTCCCTTAAAACAAAACTTGTGTGAAAACGTTAGGCATCTGGGACTTCCTCCTGTTCTGGTTCTGACACATGTAGGTTTTAGATCAGGGGATGCTGTAGTCATTTGAGACTCCTTGTGATAAAGGGTTATACAAATAAACATGACTTGACTATTCAAATCAATATTGTTTATTTTAAATAAATGAAGTTGTTACCACTAGGTCGTGCTAAATAACACATGATGTGCTTTTAAGATAAGAAAGCCACTGTCAGGACGAGAACTTTATCAGTCTTTCAACGAACCTCTGCCCCGCAAGACGTGGGTTCTGTCTCGGTCCTGTTTTCCTGTTGGTATTTACAGTCCCGTTTATTTTTGTCCTGTTTAATATCGGTTTCCAGTTTTATTCCCGTCTATTTTTGTCCTGTTTATTATTCTCTCCAGTGTTCGTTCCCGTCTTGTTTATCCTGTTTATTTTCAATATCTTGTTTCATTATCTTTCCTGTCTGTTTGTCCCATCCTGTCCAGTATCGATCCCATCCGTCCGATATCAACTCAGGCAATTGGAATCGATCTCGTCGATCTCTGGCTTTCTGTCTTACCACGCTAGACCGCTGTCTAACGTGCATGACTCCCCTTTCCCCGTAAAATAAAAGGCTTGTGTGAGAACGTCACGCGTTTGGGTCCTGATCCTGTTCTGGTTCCTGACAGTATAGGTATAATAAAAAGTGCAATTTGGTCATTTTGAGTCTCTGTAGTTTGTATTCTATGCACCTTTTCCAATTCTAGTATTCTACTAATGCATCAAAGCCAGGAGAGAAAGCTTACCACGTGCTGTGAGTCATAATTTTAGTTATATTTAGTTTCTTTTGTCTTTTATTAGCATAATTGGTATCTGGGTAATCCAAAAGTAATTGAAAGTAATCCAGTTAAAGTAACCCTACACAACCCTGGTCCCCTGTAATAATAAGATCATAGCTCATGCCTTTTCGAAGGTTATCTATATAACCGGGGTTTCAGTGGTTAGGATTCTGCGCTCTCTGCACCTTGACCCGAGTTCGATTCCCGTTTCATCCAATGTTTTGCGATTGTGGTCAACGATATTTTCGACTGATAAGTCATCGCGCGAATACGGTAATATGCTAAAACAATACACACTGTCCCTTTAATGATTATATGCCTGGGGTAAAAATTGGAGATCTCCGCATCCTCTGCTTGATTTATGAAAAGTTAGGTTTACGTATCGCAGTCTCGGCCTCATTTAACCCAGAAAATGTTTACGCACAGCAGAAGCGAAGCCACTTCTGCATAAACTGCACTTTGCAAGGGTTCATTTGCTTACAAACTTCCCCTTTATCTCTGGCCTTTTTCAGAAATATCATCTAAGGCACAGGTGTCAAAGAGGCGGCCCGCGGGCCAGATCAGGCCCGCTAAGGGATTGGATCCGGCCGGCGAGACAACACTCAGAGAAGCGCAAGAGAAAAACACGCTGCATGTTGAAAATTGTCCACTTGATGTTGCCAAAGCCAGGTGCCTCGAACAAAGACACTGTACTTGTATTTCTCTCTCTCTCTCTCTCTCTCTCTCTCTCTCTCTCTCTCTCTCTGTCTCTCTCTCTCTCTCTCTCATCTTTGTCTCTCTCTCTCATCTTTGTCTCTCTCTCTCATCTTTGTCCCTTTGTCTCTGTGTCTCTCTCTCTCTTTGTCTCTCTCTCTCTCTCTCTCTCTTTCTCTCTCTCCCTTTTTTCCTTTTGTCTCTTTTCTCATTCTCTCCTCATACCCTTCGCGCTTTTTCTCTTTTCTCTCCTTCTGTCTCTCTATTACTCTTTGGATTTCTTTCTTCCTCTCCCTTACTTTCCCCCTCTCTCACGACTTCAGTTTTTATCTCTTTTGTTTCTCACACTCTCTCCCTCTTTCTCTTTGTCCCGCCCTCTCTCCTTTTCCCTCCCTCTTTCTTTATTTCTTTACCTCTCTTTTTCTTTCTCTTTAATCTGCAAGTCCGGCCCCCAACAGAATGTTTGTTCTATCGCGTGGCCCCCGAGTTCAAATGAGTTTGACACCCCTGATCTAAGGGTTCTTCTCCTTTTTCTTCCTTACCTTCATCGCACAGGTTAAGCTTGGACAAATTATGTCCCTCGTAGGCGTCCTCGTACATGGACACGCTCTCCCTCTCTTCGTAGGTACTCAAGTACATGGCCTTGTTCTCCATCTCCTGGCTGGGATGCAAATGCACACAAACACACCATGACGCTTTGATTAAAGTCGCATAGAATTCGGATGAAGGTCCAAGCAAAACAAAACGCGGGACGTCTAGGCGGAGATGGGTCGGATTTGTGTGCTTAACCTGGCCTCCGTTTGGTGGTCTTCGAGAAATATATCCCTCGGAATTTAGAAACGCATAATATATGTTTGAATATAGAAGGTTACTTCATGAGAAAAGACAATATGGCGGCGGCGCAGTGGTTAGCGCGTGTGCGGAACAGTTCTGAGGTCATGAGATCGAACCTCCTGTGTGGAGTTTGCATGTTCTCCCCGTGCTTGCGTGGGTTTCCCCCGGGCACTCCGGTTTCCTCCCACATTCCAAAAACATGCATGTCAGGTTAATTGGTCGGTGACCTGTCTGTCCTTGTGTGGCCTGCGATTGGCTGGCAACCAGTGTCCCCCTGCCCACTGCCCGAAGATAGCTGGGATGGGCTCCAGCACCCCCGCGACCCTACTGAGGATAAGCGGTGGAGATAGTGGTTACTCATTTTGTCTCCACTGTTTGTGTATACATATATTGTGCGCAGGGTTGGGTAGGGTTACTTAAACTGGATTACTTTCAATGACTTTTGGATGACTCCAATACCAAATATGCCAATAAAAGACAAAAGAAACTAAATATGAATTAATTGATGACTCACAACACGTGGTAAGCTTTCTCTCCTGGCTTTGATCTCTTTGATCTCCGGCAAAACAAACATCAAATGCCACAGAAACAAAATGAAAATAAATCCAAACAGCTTGCCAACATCATTTTTGCCGTGCCATGTGTTCCGCTACTCCCCAAGCCTGCACAAAATGGAGTCATTTTATTCATATTTAGTTTATTTTGTCTTTTATTAGCATATCTGGTATTGGAGTAATCCAAAAGTAATTGAAAGTAATCCAGTTAAAGTAACCCTACCCAACCCTGCACACAATATATGTATACACAAACAGTGGAGACAAAATGAGTAAATAAAGCAGAAAATCACATTGTCTGATTTTCAGGGAATTTATTTGAAAGTTATGGTGGATAGAAAGCTATTTGGACAAAAATTAAAGGGACAGTGTGTATTACATAACGATTTCTCGTATTTAAAAAACTTCATTCATTACATGAAACGATATTGATTTACGGCAGCACGGCGGATAGGTGGTTAGCACGTCCGCGGCACAGTTCTGAGGTCATGGTATCGGACCTTCCTGTGTGGAGTTTGCATGTTCTCCCCGTGCTTGTGTGGGTTTCCTCCGGGCACTCCCACATTCCAAAAACATGCATGTCAGGTTAATTGGTCGGTCCAAACTGTCCTTAGGTGTGAATGAGCGAGTGACCTGTCTGTCCCTGTGTGCCCAGCGATTGGCTGGCAACCAGTTCAGGGTGTCCCCTACCCACTGCCCGAAGATAGCTGGGATGGGCTCCAGCACCCCCGCGACCCTACCGAGGATAAGCGGTACAGATAATGAATGGATGGATGGATATTGATTTAAATCATGGGTTGTCAATGTAGTGCCTGACCTCAGTAGCTTGCTGCCTGGTTCTGAAAATAACACGTGATGGGTCATTGTGATTTTCTAGGGATTTTGATTTCTAGCTGGTATGAAAAATCATTGACCTGATGAGTATCTTACAAAACAATGTTTTAGTGGTTGTGTTTATTTTAGTATCTGTCTTCTAATAATTAGTTGGTTGGCTTCCTTAACCACGACGGTCGTAGGGGCACCATTTCCTGTGGGTGTGTCTTTGGCAAGTACAGCCTGGTGGCGCCCATCCCTGTCCAGGCCGTTTTCACCTGGTCTCGAATCGGGGACCTTTATCGTGTTAGGTGAATGTGCTAACCACTGCACTACCTGGTATTAACATAATAATAACACTGTAACAACATAGTAATAACATACTTTTCTATATTATAAATGCAATTAGAATCAGGCAAATCAGGAACAAAAAGCAGCTCTCAAACCTTTTCAATTAATCAGCAAAAAATTGTGAACATTATTAAATGGACGTACATTTTTAAAAATACTGCTAGGTTGAGAAATTTGCATTGGTTTTGTTTATCATAAGCCTCACCTAGAGAGCTGACATCATTGTCCACCATCGTGCTGCTACGTATGCCCAAAAACCTTGCAAAAGGCTTGGCCCAAAAATATGGAAGTAAAATAGAGTCTTCGCAGTTTGTATTCTTCCTTGAGTTTGGTAGTACTTGATTTCGGTTGTATTATCCAGTACACTGACATCTAGTGGTCAAATAATACGCAGTGTCCCTTTAAAGTTTAAAGTTCTCGATACTTTGCTATATCACCTTTGTTGGCAATGGCAGCCGTGAAATGATTTTCTTATCTTTACAAGGCTTTCACACACTCTTGCTGGTATTTTGACCCATTATTCAGTGCGCTAAGAACTTTGACATTTTTATCTTGTGCATCCATTCAATAAAGTTGGTGTAAAGTGTAAAGAAAAGGCGAGCCATATCTTTTGAAATGAAAGTGGAACAAGAAAGCTTGATTGAGAAAATGGTCGGAATGCTATTTTTCAGTCACTTTTTACCACCAAGGAGGACCTTTTGAAGCGCATCTTCCAAAAGTAAGTTAAACTCACCTTTATTTATTTGACTGTGTGACGTTAGATTATTTGATAGAATTAATAAAATCAGAATAATGCCAGAGCCTGTTTCCCATACAAACGAATATACCACTTTAAAATCGATGAGGCTAAGTTCGACCTTCATTTTTTCTCATAAATAAGTGTTTTTAAACAAGGTGCAAGCAGGGTTCTTTTGTAAAAATGTCACAAAATACTGAAAACGATTATACTGACGTATTTACCTTCAGTGCAGACGGCGCAGGGCAGAGAAGTGCCCTGTGTGCATTGTTACACCCATCCCTACCGCTCACACAATCGAATTGCACTGTGTTTGGCTGGTGTTTCTGGCTGTTTAAAGTTTGTATATGGGTTTTCCTTATAGATTGTTTAATGAGCTTCTATATAATAGATTCCTTAGCGACGTGCAGCCAAAATTGGGTCTGTTGGTGTGACACTTTGACAGTAAACTGTCGTGGGGAGTATGCTTTTTATATAATTG
This sequence comes from Urocampus carinirostris, assembly GCF_059441175.1. NCBI lineage: Eukaryota > Metazoa > Chordata > Actinopteri > Syngnathiformes > Syngnathidae > Urocampus > Urocampus carinirostris. The sequence continues at coordinate 11,279,727 of NC_142368.1, forward strand.
ACAGAACTTTTCAGACGAATGGTGCTGTATTTGCGACATAAGATCCTACTCTGCACTTGTTGAAATGTTGTCGAGGAAATTTGTATTTAGCACAATTTTATCGCTGAGCCAAATGTACTCAGGAAAAGAACCATACAGTGGAACCTCGGTTTTCGAACGCCTCTCAGTTCGAACAAATCGGAGTCCGAGCAAAAATTTCGAGAAATTCTTGCTTCGCTGTTCGGTCAAAAAATCGGAGTTCGAACGCCGGCAATGCGTGAGTGCGTACGCTAGGGTGCGATGCTGAGCGGCGTACGGGTGTAGATCGCTCTTTTCGTGACCGACTGTTATCGCGTGCGGACGTGCTTCGTTTTGCTTTCGCTTTTAATATAAGTGTACGAAGTGTTTTAGCCCCTAATTATGCCTCCGAAGAAAGTCAGTGCAAGCAGCAAAGTTGCTACAGGTGAAAAAAAAGAAAAGTAGTGCGTACAACTATTGCATTTAAGAAAGAAATAATAGCAAAATATGAAGGAGGTGTGCGAGCGCCTTCTGCTGACCACCACAAAGGTAAGAAATCCATTCATAATTCTTTTCTTTATCTTTTTATTTTATTTTTACACATTCATGTTAGCGTAATCTTTCGTACGGAAGATTACGACAACGCAAACGTACGATTAGCCTGGGTTAGCTTTGTGTTTACGTTAAACATTCAAGGTAAACATTCAGGGTGTTGGAACGGAGCCCGTTTTCCAATGAACCGCTCACCACTTGTTATGGAGACCCGGGTGCTAAATGACTTGTAAACGACCTGATTTTTTTATTTTTACACGTTCATGTTAGCGTCATCTTTCGTACGGAAGTTTACGATAGCGCGAACGTACGATTAGCCTGGGTTAGCTTTGTTTACGTTAAACATTCAAGGTAAACATTCAGGGTGTTGGAACGGATTAAAACAATTTACATTATTTTTAATGGGAAAAATGATTTCGGTGATTGAACAAATCGGTTATCGAACAGGGTTCTGGAAAGGATTATGGTCGAGAACCCAGGTTCCACTGTATATGTCTCACCCAGCTTAGATATTGTTTTCCTCTTTTGACAATCAAATGATGAATACAATGTATGTCCATTTATCCGTACAGCTGACTGTGCCATGTCTAATATACACATGGATCACTTCCATATTTCATTTTCGGTAGAAAAAACAATTTCTTTATGATTCGAACAACGCCGGTGAGTGCAAAAATTCCCATGAGGAAACCACAGTGGGTTTGTCTGGGTGAGCAAGAGTTCAACAAAGCCATTCAAAGCACTCGGTCTTGACTTTCTCATTAAGGCTAACAGAATGACATTTGGACTGAAACTATTAAGGCTGCTAGGGGATTCCAACTCCCCTCCGCCTCTCATCACACTCAAACCCTCTCAGATAGTTCCTGCATGAGTGTTTGCATACCTCGTGTATCTATGTGTGTGTTAAAAGAGGGTGGGAAAGCAAAGATTTACTTCCATATAGAACACTGCAGTTTCCTTTGACTGAGAAAAACGATTCGTCGTTAAATACACGTTATAGTTATTTACAAATCAAGGGTTTCGTTTTAATATCTGAAGAAACTAGAGCTTAAAGTTTGAACAGCCCTGCCCTAAACCAAACTGTATCAAAAAAGGAAGATTGTTTTGGTTGTGCGGTGAGCACATCAGTCCCACTGTTCAGCGGTCCCAAGTTCAAATCCAGCGACTGGCCACTCTGTGCAGAGTTTGCATGTTCTTCCCATGCTTACGTGAATTTGCGCCGGGCACTCCATTCCAAAGACAGGATTGTTGCATATCTCTGTGTGCCTCCTGCCCATTACCTTAAGATGCCTGAATAGGCTCCCTACCAATGTTCCCTGTAATTTTCCCCACGGGTCTGAGCGTTCACACAAAGTCGGTGAGCAACGCTTGAAAGAACAGTGAGCAACAGCAATCTCAAGTGTGGTAACTAAGTCATTATCAAACATGTCCAAAACTTGACATCATGTACATTTTGCTGAGTTTCCTGCAAAGCAAAAAAAAAATCACTTTTGAATGAATTGACTCATGTATTATTGAAAAAGTCGTAAGGCCTACAAACGTCATTTGTTTTTACAACAATTCTTTCACTAGATTTCCATTTTTTTTTTCCTGGTATCTTTTCTCGCATAATACTAACATTTTTGGGGGCTTATTTAGTCGATTGCATGATACACAACTGTATTTAATCACATTTTTAGTGGAAGTGAAATGTTGGCAACAAGATTGACTTGGTATAATTGGAAATTATTTGAATGCAACACAAACTTTTAATTCTATTTCTCTGTTTTTTCTACTTTTTTTTAAATTCCTGTAAAAAAAATAATCTCATTGTGTTTGGTATTTTTCTTCTTTTTTGTCCTCTTTCACCCTCCTTTAAGTCATTTTGTGCATAATTTTCCATAATATTTGGCCACATAGGGATGAAAGAAGCAAAAACAACCTGAAGAGCCGTTTAGGACCCGAAAGAGCCGGTTCCTTTTAGTGAGCCGAGCCGAAGAAGCCGGTTCTCGAAAAACTCTACTGGCTTCGTTCTACTTCGACCTTGACTTCCAAATACCGCATTTAGAAGCAAAATGAAAAAGTAGTGAAAAGCTGAGATAAAAAGAAACAAAAGGAAGAGAAAAAATCAGAAAAAAGCCAGAAAAAAAGAAAAGAAACAAACAAAGGAAAAAAGTAAATAGGGGACAAAAAGAAAAAAAGTAACAGCTAGGAAAAAATAAACACAATGAGATTTTTTTTAAAGGAATTTTTTAAAAATGGAAAAAAACAGGGAAAAAGAAGAAAAAGTTTGTGTTGCATTCAAATAATTTCCAATTACACCAAGTCAATCTTGTTGCCAACATTTTACTTCCACTAAAAATGTGAATTAATACAGTTGTGTATCGTGCAACTGACTAAATAAGCCCCCCAAAATGTTAATAGTACGCGACAAAAGACACCAGGAAAAAAAAGAAATGGAAATCTTGTGAAAGAATTGTTGTAAATACAAATGATGTTTGTAGGCCATACAACCTTTGCAAGAATACATGAGTCAATTCATTCAAAAGTGAAAAAGAATATTGCATTGCCGGAAACTCAGCAAAATGTAACGTGATGTCAAGTTTTGGACATGTTTGATAATGACTTAGTTGCCACACAAAAGGAAAAAAAAAAAAAAAAAAAAAATTTATATATATATATATATATATAAGAAAAGGCAGCACGGCGGCGCAGTGGTTAGCGCTTGTGCGGCACAGTTCATGTCATGGGAACCTGTCGTGGGTTCAAATCCAGCTCCAGACATCCTGTGCGGAGTTTGTATGTTCTCCCCGTGCTTGCGTGGGTTTCCTCCGGGCACTCCGGTTTCCTCCCACGTTCCAAAAACATGCATTTCAGGTGAATTGGCCGGTCCAAATTGTCCCTAGGTGTGAATGAGCGAATGAGTTGTCTGTCCATGTGTGCCCTGCGATTGGCTGGCAACCAGTTCAGGGTGTCCCCTGCCCACTGCCCGGAGATGGCTGGGATGGGCTCCAGCCCCCCCGCGACCCTAATGAGGATAAGCGGTACGGCTGATGCGATGCGATGCGATATAAGAAAAAGAGAGAGAGGGAGAGAGTGTGGGAAACAAAAGATAAAAAGTCGTGAGAGAGGGGGAAAAGAAAAGGAGAGGAAGGAATAAATCAAAAGAGAAATAGAAAGACAGAAGGAGAGAAAAGAGAAAAGAAAGCGCGAAGGGTAAAAAGAGAGAAAAGGAAAAAAGGAAGTTAGAGCAAAAGAGGTTAAAAGACACAGAGGGAGAAAGAGCAACAAAGGAAGAGAAAAAGAGAGACACAGAGAGTGAAAAAGACAGAGACAGTGGGAGAAAGGGGTGGAAAAGAAATAGAGAGAGAGAGAGAGAGAGAGAGAGAGAGAGAGAGAGAGAGAGAGAGAGAAATGAAATGAAATGAAATGATCTGCATTTATATAGCGCTTTTCAAGTCAAGACTTCCCAAAGCGCTTTACAGTGTGCTTCACATTTCCCAATAGCAGCCGTGCAGCAATGTAAGGTGCTAACCTGCTTATTGGGAGTATTAGGGGTTCAGTGTCTTACCCAAGGACACTTTGACATGTAACACGGAGGAGCCGGGAATCGAACTGCGATCCCTTGATCGCATGACGAGCACTCTCCCTCCTGAGCTAATGCCGCCCCATGGGAAAGAGAGAGCAAGAGAGTGAGAAAGCGAGAGAGAGAGAGAGAGAGAAATAAATACAAGTACAGTGTCTTTGTTCGAGGCACCTGGCTTTAGCAACATCAAGTTGACATATTTCAACCTGCAGCTTGTTTTTCTCTTGCGCTTCTCTCAGTATGGTATCGCGGTACGGATTCAATCCCTTAGCGGGCCTGATCTGGCCCGCGGGCCGCCTCTTTCACACCTGTGATCTAGACGCACTCGTATCACTCATACCCGATTTTCTTCATCCCTTGCATTCCGCCAGGAATGTTTTTTTGTATTTAAATTTAAACACGTGAATAGTTGGACATTGTTTGATCTCGTCTTGTAAATTGTTCCAGAGCTTGACACCACACACAGACACACACATACTTTTCCTGGTGGTTCTCACCTGGTGGTTCTCACCTATTCCATCAAATGAAAACTCTATCCACTCACCTCATCAGCAGTCAACTGGGAGACGGCAAATGGCCATAAAAATCAAAGATAGCACAGGTCCAAGACGCTCATCCTTTCGCGTACTGCGCCACTAAGCGAAAACTACAGCTGCGGCTCAAAGACGCACCGTGCGCGTTCTCTCCTCCTCCGTCTTCAAAAACAACAACAGACAGTCGGACTAAATCGAGTAAAATGTGCAAGCTCCACAAAAACATCAGCATGTGATCCCAAAAAGTCAAGCAAAGTCCAGCTGGAGCTCTTCAATCGGAGGAGGAGAGCGCCTCCATCGTGCGCTATGCGCATGCGACATCTTGTGGTCGGCAATGTTACGTGCAGGGAGTAACGGAATACATGGAACGGCAAAAATGATGTTGGCAAGCTGTTTGGATTGATTTTCATTTTGCTTCTGTGGCATTTTATGTTCGTTTTGCCGGAGATCAAAGAGATCAAAGCTAAGAAAGAAAGATTACCACGTGTTGAGAGTCATTTTATTCACATTTAGTTTCTTTTGTCTTTTATTAGCATATTTGGTATTGGAGTAATCCAAAAGTAATTGAAAGTAATCCAGTTAAAGTAACCCTGTTCGTGTGTTAGTGATGATTACTCTCCAACAAAAATACTTCTACAGAAAAACAAAACTACCACAAAATAACTACAAAAATAAATATCAAATACAGTATTCAAAAGCAGGGACCTCATATATTATTTTGCTTCCATTCTGAAAAAATAGTATAGAAATACTACAAAAATACAACTACATAAATATTATAATGCAAAATACTACAACAGAAATATTACCACAGAAATACTACGAAAATACAAACACAGTAACAACACAAAAATACATAGGAAACATGAAAAAACACTACTATGGAAATACTACAAAAACTGTGCAAAACTACTGCTAAAATACTACACAGAACTATCATAATACATAATACTACTACAGAAAATTTACCCCAGAAATACTAAAAAAAATGCAAACACAGTAACATTCCAAAAATACTAAAGAAACATGACAAAAACACTACTATGGAAATACTACAAAAACTGTACAGAAATACTACGAAAATACAACTACAGAAATATTATAATACAAAATACTACTACAGAAATATTACCACAGAAACACTACGAAAATACAAACAGAGTAACATTACAAAAAATGCTAAAGAAACATGACAAAAACACTTCTATGGAAATACTTCAAAAACTGTCCAGAAATACTACTAAAATACTATACAGAAATATAATAATACATAATACTACTACAGAAATATTACCACAGAAATACTACGAAAATACAACCACATTAACATTCCAAAAATAGTAAAGAAACATGACAAAAACACTTCTATGGAAATACTACAAAAACTGTACAGAAATACTACTAAAATACTATACAGAAATATTACAATGCATAATACTACTACAGAAATATTACCTCAGAAATAATGTGAAAATACAAACACGGTAACATTACAAAAATACTAAAGAAACATGACAAAAACACTACTATGGAAATACTACAAAAACTGCAGAAATACTACTAAAATACTATACAGAAATATTATAATACATAATACTACTACAGAAATATTACCCCAGAAATACTACGAAAATTCAAACACAGTAACATTACAAAAATACTAAAGAAATGTGACAAAAACACTACTATGGAAATACTACAAAAACTATACAGAAATACTACTAAAATACTACACAGAAATATTATAATACATAATACTACTACAGAAATATTACCACAGAAATACTACGAAAATACAACCACATTAACATTCCAAAAATAGTAAAGAAACATGACAAAAACACTTTTATGGAAATACTACAAAAACCGTCCGAAAATACTGCTAAAATACTATACAGAAATATTATAATACATAATACTACAACAGAAATATTACCACAGAAATACTACGAAAATACAACCACAGTAACATTCCAAAAATACTAAAGAAACATGAAAAAAACGCTACTCTAGAAATACTACAAAACTGTCCAGAAATACTGCTAAAATACTATACAGAAATATTACCCCCGAAATACTACGAAAATACAAACTCAGTAACATTACAAAAATATTAAAGAAACATGACAAAAACACTACTATGAAAATACAGATTTGGAAATACTTCAAAAATACTACCTAATACTATTATATACAAAACACTACTAGAGAAATATTCATGCAGATGGATCACTACTGAAGTATGAGAACATAAATACTGTAAAAATACAACTCCCCAAAAAAAAAACACACGTGCAGTACGCTGCAGAAAATGGATGGGATAATGTTCTGGTTGTGTTTGTTCGGTGCTAGTCGTTTTTAGAAATTCCGAGTATTCGTGAACATACCTGATGGAGGTGCGGCCACGACCAGGTGGCTGCCTTCCTCTTTGACAAGTTAAGGCAAAACTCTAGCAACTTCGCTATTCTTTTTTTCACGAACAACATATTTTGGAAAAAAACAACAACAAGAAGAACACATTACTTGATTGAATCAACAGGTAAAAAAAAGCTTTTTATGTCTTTGTAGCATTAAGTGGACGAGAAGAGTCAATGTTACCTTTATGGCTGTAGGTAACATGCAGCTTGTGTGATCCTTTGTTGGTCAATTCTGTCACCGGATTCCTTAAAATGAGCTTATTTCGGGTGTCATTATTTTAAAAGTCTCTAATGTGACATTAAAGTAAGTACATGATCTTAATGGCAAATATTTTCTCACTTGTTGTAAATGTCACCCAGTGACCACAAACATACAGGTGACGACAGTTGGCTAGTGTTATGCAAGTGTATCGTCTTTATTGAGTTGATTATTAATGGTGCTGTTGGTGACCTCTTCTGAATTATAGAAAAGCTGTCACCAACTGTTTTCTGGGGAGTAACTGCCTTTGTCTTTGGTCTATAAAATCTCTGCCCAGACAAATAGTACTGTATACTTTACATAACATTAATGTGTATGGCAAGTTTGCAACATCACTTATTACAGCCCCACTTGATGATGACACCCACATTTCTATAATCAGTTATTTTTAGCAGGTTTTATAAATGCGTTTGCAATCATTTTTTTCAGTTGGACAACACACCGAACGACCTTTTCCTGCAAAACATTTTCTCAGATCAAATGGTATTTTCTTTACCAATTACAGGATTTTTTTTTGCAAGACGTATTCCCCCCTGATGTTTTCTCAATATTGTGGCCCATGTCTTTCAATAATTGAGTCAAGTAAATCAATTCTTGTATTGTTGCTGTCCGTGAAACATACTCTGGTTTTGATTTAGTGTAGTTTATGGAATCTCAAATGCTTTGAGAGTCCTAGATGAGGCTACATAACTCTAAACAAAGCACAAAAAACTGTGTGGAAGGAGAAGAGGACGACGAGGTGAGCGGAGAAGATGAGGTAAAATTTTGGACTATTTGAAAAAGTTTCAGGAGCGAGCAGAGAGAGTGGGAAAGGTGAGATGGCACAACATTCATTTGGACAGGTAACTTAAAATTAGTTTTACCTGGTTATATCAGTATCAGAAATTATTTTCCCCCCATTTTATTAACACTCCACTTATTGAAACATAAATATTTTGTTTGTTTGTTGTACATGATTCAATTGTTTGTTTGTTTGTACATGATTCAGATTGAATCGTTTCTTGTACATGATTCAATTGTTTGTTTGTTTGTACATGATTCAAATTGAATCGTTTCTCCGGCGCCGTCACGAATGGCAGCCACTCCAGCAGCTCCCGTGTTATTTTCGATTGTTCTCAGTTATTTTCGATTGTTCTCAGCTTAGGGATGCTGCTGGAAAAGTGAATTTCCCTTGGGGGATGAATAAAGTATCTATCTATCTATCTATCTATCTATCTAATCCGAACAATTGGTGCCTACTTTGAGAACCACTGCACTTACAGAATGTTGTCAAATACGTGTGCTTTGTTTCGTTAAATGTACCTGTTTCGAAAAAAAATAAAAAATAAAGCGATGTATTATTATTTTTTTATTGTTATTATTATCAATATTATTAACAAAAATTACACATATTAAATCGATTAGATGAGCAAACGTTTCTGTGTTATTTTTTTACCACAAGAGAGCGCCATTGTATGATTATAAAAAGACTACGCAAAGGAAACGTGATTGGTTTGTAAATAAATGCTATTTGTCATCGGGAAATACTGTAATTATCGGTATTATTAATCGGTAGTCAAATCAAAATTGATTTATAAAGAACTTTTAAGGCAATGGATTGCAGCCCAACGTGTTTTATAGAAACATTTAGTACCATAGACAAACAATGGTTAAAACAAAACAAATAATAATGATAATAATGATGATGATTAAATACATTTTATGGTGAGGCACAGGCTAACCATGTGAGGAAAGAGGGGGGAAGGAAATGCATGTGATGGTAACACGAATAATTCTATGAAATCCTATGGGCTTGATCCTGTGGAGAACCGAAAATTAAATAAATAAATGTGACATTCCAATCAACGTAATACAAATTAATAAAATATCAAATAACATGAATTGTTTTTGTATTTATTCAATTATAGCTACATGTATCTATTTAATGGTCTAGTGTAAATTAATTCTATTCATGTGTTTTATTTTTGTTGCTTCTTCAAAACCCGTATCAGGAAATTGAACAATTAAATAGTGACACATTTATTTGATTTTTGCCAAAATGTTTCACGTGTTCACTTCTGGTCTTCAAAAATGTAATTCCAAAGGGGATTACCTCATGTGTGGTACTTTCTCAAGGTTTCTTCATTTTCTTCATGTTTTTGAGTTTTTCCTTGCCCTCATGTAGGTTTTAGATCAGGGGATGGTTTAATAATAGTCTGTAGTTTGCAATAGTCTGTGGTCTGTGCAGCTCTTTGAGACTTCTTGTGGAGGATTACCTCATGTGCGGTCCATTCTCAAGGTTTCTTTGTTTTTTCTTCTCGCTGAGTTTGAGCTTTTCCTTGCCCTCATGTAGGTTTTAGATTAGGGGATGGTGTCATAATAGTCAGTGAAAGGGATGGGTGCCACCAGCCTGGACTTGCCCACAGGAAACGGTGCTCCCTACGACCCTAGTGGTTAAGGGATCCAACCAATGAACCAACCAAGTCTGTAATAGTCTGTGGTCTGTGCTGCACTTTGAGACCACTTGTGATTAAGGGCATCACAAATGAATATGACTTTACTGAGGTTTTTGAGTTTTTCCTTGCCCTCATGTAGGTCTTTGATCAGGGGACGCTGTAATAAAAGTCGGTAGTTTGCAATAGTCTGTGGTCTGTGCAGCCCTTTGAGACTCCTTGTGATCAAGGGCGTCACAAATAAACATGACTTGACTGAGGTTTTTGAGTTTTTCCTTGCCCTTATGTAGGTTTTAGATCAGGGGATGGTGTCATAATAGTCTGCAGTTTGCAATCATCTTTGGTCTGTGCAGCCCTTTGAGACTCCTTGTGATCAAGGGCGTCACAAATAAACTTGACTTGAACTGACCTGACTGAGGTTTTTGAGTTTTTTCTTGCCCTCATGTAGGTTTTAGATCAGGGGATGGTGTCATAATAGTCTGTAGTTTGCAATCGTCTGTGCTCTGTGCAGCACCTTGAGACTCCTTGTGATTAAGGGCGTCACAAATAAACTTGACTTGACTTAGATTAGAGTAGGGACTTGCAATCTAAAATGTTGAAAGAGCCATATTGGACAACCCCCCAACATTTGTGACGTTTTTTTTAATTAAATAATAAAAAAGTCAGTTTATTTTTTACATGGCAGGTTTTAAGTCTTGTGACAAACTTTGAATTGTCCTGCATAAAAAAAAGGAAAAAAGAAACATCTTGACTTTTAAAGTCCTTAAATATGTTTTCACTCAATCCCAATGAGCCCAGTTTACTGTGGAGTCTCCGCTAATTGACACAGGAAATAACATTCTTAAACTTAACTGAAAAGGTCACATCAACAATTCCAGTTTTTTTCCCCTCACCCTCAGGAGGAGTTCATATCGCAAAGGCTACTTTATTTTTTTAGGATTTTACTTCGTTTTTCTCAGCGTTTTCCCATTTTGGCAGATTTTGCAGTCGTGTTTGCTACTATTAATGGAGATGCTGATAATCGGCGAACTACGGTCCTCGGTTTTTGTTTGTCCGATACATTTTTAGGAGTAATATTTACAATAATTATGATGATGAAAATAATATTTTGAAATATCTTCTATACTCTTTAGTGTTGCTTAGGTATTTTAAGAACCGGATCCTGGGGTTTGATCCAGTCTACGAAAGGTCTTTACACTCTGGTGCAGGGATGTCAAATTCATTTGCACAAGGGGCCAAAATTCAAAACACACTTAAGGTGGCGGGCCAACCAGGATAAACATTTATTGAACACACTTAAACTGAATGTTTTTGGAACATAAATATGAATAAAAACAGACAAGAATATTACATTCAAACCTTAAATCACTTATACAGTATTTATTATTTTGCTGTCAATAAAAATATCTTGTTAAATTATACAACTTAGAACTTAACATTAAAACAACATTCAAATTCCTTTGCTCCTATGTCAATGTTTATGTTAAAAAAAATTAAATATCCCAAAAGATTTTGCTCTCCTTAATATATCTCCTGTCAAAAATAGAAATATAAAAATGTTAGACAAATTATTTTGTAAAAACCTCACAACATTCTGAGAACAGGGAGCCTGATGTGCTTACCTTTGGCGCAGACGGAGTAGGGCGAGAGATGGGAGGGAGTTCTTGCACTTTTTGCATAGCTCCACCCATCCCTCCCACTCACCCAATCAAATAACTTTAAGTTCTCTTCCGGTGTTTTGGTGTATTTACAATTTGTTCCGTGGATTCATCAAAAACACTGAACACAGATTATATAGTGAGCTTTTATATAAAGGATTCTTTAGCGTTGTACAGCCAAAACGAGATTTTTTTGTGTGTGACACCTTGACTGTAAATTGTAGTGAAAACGTGCCCTATGTATTCTGAAAAGTACTGCTAATTTAGCTTTGGTTTGGCTTTGAGTGTATCTGAACAGGATCAATGGCTCAAGTTTTGAACGAGATGGAGAAAATTTGCATAGAAAGAGCCATATCTGGCTCGCGAGCCATAGGTTCCCGACCCCTGGTATATAGTATAGTATACGTCGTATATGAAGGAATAGGTGCAGTGACTAAAACGTCCGAAGATGACATCCAGGGATGAGACGGCGTTGTTCATATCGACGGGCCATTAATAACAATAGTGTGAAATGGTCTTGCGGGCCGGATATGATTACTCGGCGGGCCGGACGTGGCCCGCGGGCCGGGAATTGGACACACGTGCTCTGGTGTAATATATTCGAAATCAATCGGTTTCCTAGATGAAAATAGAGTGCTGACAAGGAGCGTGCGCTGTACTCCTATCTTTATTCCTTCTTGACCCCTCACCTCGACTTCCTCAAATTGCAGAGTTGGATCTCCTTCAAAATCGATACACGTCTTGCTGTGACACGCAGTAATAATAGTAGCCTGGAAATGCCGTAAATGTTTAAAATGATTTCCACTGTAGTCAATATCACTTGTTTCCTTTCTGGTCATCTCCTGGGATGGAGTTGCTGGTCTGATGGAGATGCACTGTGAAATGTGTCTGGTAAATTTAAAATGCATTACAAATCCAAACTGCAAAAAAAAACAACCCTTTTCATTTATTTGATTGCATCTCAAGAAACACGGAGTACCGTATTTTCACAACTATAAGGCGCACCTGGTTATAAGGCGCACCCCCCCAAAAATATTTTTTGTCGTATATTTTTCATACATAAGGCGCACCGGACTATAAGGCGCCACAGTGGGAAAGTAAACAAAGCAGTCAGTCAAACCCCTTAACATTCCGACGGCTCCCAAAGAAGCAAATACGTGTCTCAGACACGTCCCGACACTGTGTCTGTACGATGTCAACCAATCACTCAAATGCGTCATTCCACATATAATTAGGAAGGTCTTGGGATTCAAGAAATGCCAACCATTCCTTAATTTCTATTTTCTTTTCCGCTGTCAACTGTGTGGACAGCAAAGTAAGAATTTCGTTTTGCAGGGAAACGTGGTTCTTTACTGTGCATATGACAATCAAGTCAAGTCAAGTCATTTTTATTTGTATAAATCACAAAGAGTCTCAAAGGGCTTCACAGATTATTACACTATATTACACAGACTATTTTTCAGCCGACGAGAAGAGTAGGTTATTCATATGCTATGGAGTAGAAGTGAGTTTTAAGCTTAGATTTAAACATTTCCACTGAGGTTGCAGATCGGATCTTAGGGGTAAGAGCATTCCACAGCACCGGTGCCCGGATGGAGAATGCTCTCGAACCAGCAGAACACTCCTTTGCTCTTGGGATCACCAGAAGACCGGCACTCTCAGATCGTAGGCTTCGGACCGGGACATAGGGGCAAATCAGATCTGAAAGATAAGAGGGAAGAGGGAGCAAGTCCATGTATGATTTTGTATAATACTAAGAGAACCTTGAAATCACATCTAAGGCTAACTGGGAGCCAATGCAGGTTAGCCAAAATCGGTGTTATGTGATCGTACTTTTTTGTCCTAGTTAAAAGCCTCGCTGCGGCATTTTGTAGCAGCTGAAGAGACTTGATTCTAGACTTCGGGAGACCAGAGAGTAGTGCATTACAGTAATCGAGACGGGAGGTAACAAACGCATGAATTATAATTTCCGCATCCGACTGAGACAGTATTGAACGGATTTTAGCAATGTTACGAAGATGGAAGAAACACTTCGAATTGAATTGAAAAATAGACTCATCACAGAAACATCAAGATCAGTCTGAAACAAGATACTGGGAAAATATAAAGCCTGGGTAGATCACCACGCAGCCATCAGGCTCAATAATGATATGCAACCATGGTCCTCTTACATCCATGAGTGTAGTAAATCCAACCGTGTCAAATATTTACACTCCACGCAATAATGTTGACGATTAAAAGAAAAAATCTGCAGAGAGGCATCTGCATCAATGGACGTTGCTAGTTGCTAGCTCTCTGTCTAGCCCCATAATTCCTGTTTACAAATACAGACTCGTAAAAAATATTTTCTCCAGGCCGTAGAGCAACCTAACTTTTGATTCACATGTTTTTCGGCCAATCGCAGGCTTTGTTTTCCCCCGCTTTAGCCTATGCGAGCCGGTAAATGCTAAAAAGGACCCGCCTCCTTTACCTCCCAATAACTTTAGCCAATAGTGACCGATTCAAATGATGATTGACACATTGGTTAGGAAATGAAACTCCGGTGCGCCTTATAGTCGTGAAAATACGGTATGTTAGAGTCCGTCTTTTTACATAAGAAGTCAAGTCACATTTATTTGTGACACCCTTAATCACAAGATGTCTCAAAGGACTGCACAGGATTACAATGACACTATCCCCTGATCTTAAACCAACATGCGGGCAAGGAAAAACTCAAAACCTCAGCGCAAGGAAAATAAGAAACCTTGAGAATGTCACGGTTGCCATGGCGCCCAATTGGCCCCGCCCGCGTGGCGCCAGCTGGGGCTCGTTGCCTTTCCGTCTATTTAGGCTCAGTGCTCTCACTCTTCCTGTGTCAGTCCGTCAACGAACCACTGCCCCGCAAGAACTGGGTTTTGACTCGGTCCTGTTTCCTGTTGGTAATTTCCTGTCCGGTTTTGTTCCCGTTTATTTTGTCCTGTTTAATATCGGTTCCCAGTTTCGTTCCCGTCTAGTTTGTTCTGTTTATTTTTGATATCCTGTCTGTCCCGGTGTTTAATATCGGTTTCATGTTTCAATCCCATCTAGTTTGTCCTGTTTATTTTCAATATCCTGTTTTGATATCAATCTTGTCTGTCCCGTCCTGTCCGGTTTAGACCCCACCTGTCCGATATCTGCTCGGGCAATGGGTATCTATCTCGTCGGCCTCTGGCTTCTTATCATTCCACGCCAGACTGCTGCCTAACATGCATGACTCCCCATTTCCCGTAAAATAAAAGGCTTGTGTGAAAAAAGTCACGCAATTGGGTCCTGATCCTGTTCCGGTTCATGACAGAGAAGGATGACTATGTATTGACCAAAGGAAATATTTCCCCAAAAACAGCTGTGCAAAACATTGTTATAGTAATAATAATGTGATAAATAAACATGTTACCGTAGGGAGTGGGCCTGAAACAGCAGTTTTTAAACCATTCTTTTTTTCCCTACAGGCAAGACATTTTCAAAATCAATCAAGAAAACGGAACCCTATCAAACAAAAGGGAAAATTCATGAAAAAAATACATTTTCAGACCACCAATTTTACCGCTAGCAGCTCCTATAACATATAATACCCAAAGAAACTTTTGATATGAATCTCTTTAGCATGATTACTAGGCGTATGTATTGTATATCATTTCTTAATTGAGTATTGGATTTCATAACCTATTAGTTTGTATGTTCTTTATATTCAGAGCTGTGCACAATGCCAATAGCTTTCTTCTGTAACCGAAAAAGCCATTCTTTATTCGCGAAATCGCTCTACAATCACCTAAGAAAGGCTAAATTAATGAATTGTACATTATTTGTAGGGGTTTGTTTGCCATATGTGTCTTTATCTACCCATTACTGCAATGTTCTTTGCGCTGGTCTCCAGCTACTATCATCACTTTAAGACTCTTTAACTTTTTCTATTGGAACATTTACATCTTAATTTGTATTTTAATGTCTTTAGATAGATAGATAGATACTTTATTCATCCCCGAAGGGAAATTCACATTTCCAGCAGTATCCCTGAGCTGAGAACAGTACAATAATAAAGCCAAAAGAATACAATATACAAATACCCAGTGTGACGTGCAAATGCCCACTGTAGCGTGTTATATAGAGTAACTAAATAGTGCTTGGTGTGGTTTAATGTGGGCCTTTACTCTGCCGGGTGGAGTTAAAGAGCCTCATGGCATGAGGAAGAAAAGATCTCTTCAGTCTGTCCGTAGTACAAGACAGTGACAGCAGTCTGTCGCTGAAACTGCTCTTCTGTCTGGAGATAATGCTGAGTAGTGGATGCGATGGATTGTCCATGATTGACCGCAGCTTTTTCAGTGCGCGTCTCTCAGCTACTGTTGTTAGGCTGTCCGGCTCTTTGCCCACAACAGAGCTCGCTTTCCTAGCCAGTTTATTGAGACGAGAGGCATCCTTCTTCTTGACGCTGCCTCCCCAACACGCTGCCGCATAGAAGAGGGCGCTTGCCACTACTGTCTCATAGAATATTTTCAGGAGCTTTTTGCAGATGTTGAAGGAGGCCAGCCTTCTGAGGAAGTAAAGTCGGCTTTGCCCTTTCCTACATAGAGCTTCTGTGTTGGCAGTCCAGTCCAGTTTGTTGTCCAGCTGCACACCCAGGTATTTGTAGGTCTGGACAAATTCTACACATTCTCCCTTGATGGTTACAGGAACCCGGTGAGTTCTGGTTCTCCTGAAGTCCACCACCATCTAAATTCAACCATTATTTTGTGTATTTTACTTTTTGGAGTGTTCTGGTCATTTCTGCCTGCTTCTCCTGCAGATTTGTACCCGGGTTTAATATTGTTGTGTCGTCAGCAAATAGAGTATCTCATTTGTTTTCATTGATAAACATCTCAAACTAAATAAAGGATTTTCAGATTACCAAGTTCAAATCATTTCCCCCACTAAATGCTATAGTTTCGGCGATGGCAGCGTCCAAGCGGGTGTCGTCGTGGTCGGTCCAGGATGTGCTGGAGTGGATCGAAAAATGCTATCCCGACCTTCTGGGCGTACTCCAAAAAGCCGTGATGAAACATGCTATCTCAGGTAACCGATGGACAATCGAATATCCGAGGGATCGTGTTTATATTGTCAGCGTAATGATCGTGGTTATTGCCGTGATGCACTGTAGGTCGCGCTCTGCTAAGGTTGCGGGAGCACCACCTGCATGTGCTCGGTGTGGACTCTGTGGAGCAGCAGCAGGAGATGTTGCAGGACCTGCTCCTCCTCAGAATACAAGAGGAGGTGGGAGAACTGGATGATATCTCCTCAGGTGAGATCAGCTCTGACACTAAATATGACTGAGTTTGATGAGATTCTATCTGTCGATAACAATAAGGTTTGAAAGATGGTGAGGGATGTTTTTGGGGGTTGAGAAGAGACCAATACCATGTATTGGGGTGGGTTTATGTCTTCCTGGTGGTCCTGAGGCCCATTTCCAGCTTTAAACTTAATTAAAAACTCATGAGGGGCGGCAGTGGCTCAGGAGGTAGAGCGCTTGTTTTGGGATCAAGAGATTGGAGTTCGAATCCCGAAAAATTCCATAAATTGGCCGCTTCACTGAATAAGCCGCAGGGCTGAACATTCAGGAAAAAAGTAGCGGCGTATAGTCCGGAATTTACGGTATATGCTCGTGTTCGTAATTTCCATCTGACATCGTGGAAGTCGCCATGATGAGAAAACACGTGACCTAGACAACTTGGAGTAGAGCTGAATACAGCATTAGAGTGTGCGGGGGATTCTTCAGCCTTGGTGTCAATCGCCAAATGTTTCATGCTAATGATGTCGAATGTGTGTGGGGCTTTAGTCCAGTGTAGGTGCATAGAATCCAGCCCTGATGGGCCGGAGATCTTAAGGTTTCCTCGTAAAACGTAGGTGAATCACATCCACAAGATTGTTGTTTCTGGAGAGCTTGCTAAAAATCTCATGTGTGCAGAAAGGGAAACTTCTACAAAACATGCAGAACTTCTCCCCTTTTGAAATTCAGAAATTCGTACAGTTGAACCTCGGTTCTCGACCATAAACCGTTCCAGAACCCTGTTCGAAAACCGATTTGTTCAATCACCGAAATCATTTTTCCCATTAAAAATAATGTAAATCGTTTTAATCCGTTCCAACACCCTGAATGTTTACCTTGAATGTTCAACGTAAACATAAAGCTAACCCTGGCTAATCGTACGTTCGCGTCATCGTAATCTTCCGCACGAAAGATTACGCTAACATGAACGTGTAAAAATAAAAAAAAAGGATAAAGAAAAGAATTATGAATAGGATTTCTTACCTTTGTGGTGGTCAGCAGAAGGCGCAGGTGGACGGTGGGGAGAGGATCAGACACTCGCACACCTCCTTCATATTTTGCTATTATTTCTTTCTTAAATGCAATAGTTGTACGCACTACTTTTCTTTTTTCACCTGTAGCAACTTTGCTGCTTGCACTGACTTTCTTCGGAGGCATAATTAGGGGCTAAAACACTTCATACACCTATATTAAAAGCGAAAGCAAAACGAAGCACGTCCGCACTCGATAACAGAACGAACCGAAATTTTTGGTCGGACTCCGATTTGTTCGAACCGAGAGGCGTTCGAAAACCGAGGTTCCACCGTACCTGGACTTCGGAACATGATATTGTGTTTAAGTCCTTCTTTCCTGTTTTCTTTTGCAGAATGCTTCCCGGTGAATTGATGTTCATTTTTATATGAGGTTCAGACCCATCCTTCCATTTTTCATCCATCAGCTGACAAGGTGGGGGTGTGCTGGACATTTTAGCTAGAGAAAAAGAATCAATGACAAGGGGGGGGATGTAATTTCCTCTCTGAAACACAAGCCCGGCAGATAGATGTTATCAAAATTATTTGATATCTTCCTTTGTTGGAAGTGGTCACGAACATTTCCAATGTCACGTTTTTGAGTAAACTGAGATTTGTTTTTTGGAGATACTTAATATCATGTTTAATATTTTGAACTCCTGATTATATTTTAATGTCAAAGGCTTAATAGGAGAATTACCGTAAATTTCGGACCATAAGCCGCTACTTTTTTCCCTAACTTTCAACCCTGCGGCTTATTCAGTGATGCGGCCAATTTATGTAATTTTTTCTAACGGCCGCCAGCGGCGCTCGAGTACAAAAGGTAAGATTTAGACCGGTGAAATATATGCGCCGAGGAAGACTGCAACTTCTTGGCTTGTGCATAAATTAAATTCGCGTAAACATACCCTCATCATGCAAAATACAAAAAGAAAGGCACATGACGCAGCACATGAGGAAGATGAGGACGGTTTACCGTGATTTTTACAAGTACGGTATGTTTTTTTAACAGACCCGTTTACTGTGTTGCGAGCGTGTTGCTACCATTAACTGCCCTGTCACAGGCACTGTTTGGGATGAAAGTCACATTATTATTATTAAAGCTTTGAAAACTCTCTCGGTGTACCGTCCTTCTTTGTAAATATGTGTAACCATGTATGATATGTGTTTGCAACTGTATATTTTTGTAATGTATTTATTTGTATTTATTTTAGACACTTATTCTGATATGTTTTGCACGGGCGAATGAAAAAGAAGGGGCGGAACAAACGCGGGGTGACGGGAAGAGGGGTAAAGGTGAGACCTGTTTGTGGACGCGGCGGACAATAGTGGATATATATATTTTTCCCACCCTTACCTTTGGAAATATACACTTTTTTCCTTGGATTACTTTCAACGGGACCCGGACTCTGCAGGTCTGCATCAAACCTTAAGTACCGGTATCATTTTCCGTTCATTTTGCCGGCTGTGATTTTTGGACTGTGTACTTTAATGAAGGACATTTAGTTTCAATCGCGGGACTTCAAGTCGGGTTTGGGTTAATTTTGTGTTTTTGTTACGTGTTTAAATGTGGGCGCATGCGGATTATATACAGGTGCGGCTTCTGTAAGTACAAAATCGGTTTCCTCTTAAAATGTGGTGGGTGCGGCTTATAATCAGGTGCGCTCTATAGTCCGGAATTTACGGTACATGCGCAATGAGAATAAAAGGGCCATATGGATGAATTAGAGGAGTACGGGTGAGACTAATGAATAGTCCCAGTGCGGGGACACCAATCGATCAGTGTTTGGACCGCGCAAATCGTTTGACAATTAGCGCTAATTAGACGTGGCGCTTGGACAGCATTGATAGACCCTCCAGTTGGTTCATAGATCATAATAGCTGTAGCCCGGACATTCCCTTTCCTCAAAAGAAACCCACTGGGTTTATGAATAGAACCCGATAGACTTAAAAAGTTTCTCCCTGCAGAGTTACAGTAATCTGAAGTGTATCATTCTTATGATATAACCACAAGAGAAGGCAATCACGCTCAATTTCATCTCCATTTGGACTTTCTGGGCCAGAAGCGATGACGCTCATTTGTATGGAAGATTCATTTCTCACCAAGCGGTCACAGATTTATCGCGCTGCCGCGAGTATGATCAATAATAACAGCTCCCCCCACCCAGCCACCCTCATTGGAATTCCAGCGGCACCATGAATTACGAAGAAACTAGCATATGACGGGAACACTGTTTAGTCTTCGAGCTTTAGGTCGGCTTTTATTCCGGAAAACCACATCAAAGTGGAAAAGCAGGGACTTCCGGGGAGTACTTGCTGTGTCCAAGGCTTATGAAATCTCCTATTTCGATTGTTTGAACATGTAAATGTAAATGGTCTGCATTTATATAGTGGTTTTTAAGTAAATAAATACCTCCCAAAACACTTTATACTTACCCATTCACACACACTCACATACTGATAGCAGCGTTAGCCACGCAAGGCAACTACCTGCTTATCGGGGGCATTAGGGATTCAGTATCTTGCCCTATATAAATATAACAGAAGAGTCGGGAATCGAACCTGGGACCTCTTGATCTCAAGGCCGCAGGCTAGGACGGCCGCTTGGCCCAGCCACATGCGAGACCAACCATCCAGGCAAAAGAAACGAGGAATACTATCGCCCAGCCAATTCTTTTTATATGGACCAGTGGCGCTCGACCAGATCATGCCTCTATGGGCGTGGTCTTAGATATCTGATACTCGCAGTATCGGGTGACGGTGTTTGCAATTGCTACACTTGTTGGAAAGCCAAAGAAGTGAGAAATTAGCGTAATGTTCTGTACTTAAGAAAGCCCCTCCAATCGACATCATTACATACGGTGAGAATATTATCTTATGAATATATAGCCTTGAATGTTTTAATTACATTGGCGGCAGTAGCTCAGGAGGTAGAGCGCTCTTTTTGGGATCAAGAGATCGCAGTTCGAATCCCAGCTCCTCCGTGTTACATGTCGAAGTGTCCTTGGGTAAGACACTTAACCCCTATAACCCCAATAAGCAGGTTAGCGCCTTACATGGCTGCATGGCCGCTATTGGGAAATGTGGAGCACATTTTTAAAGCGCTTTGGGAAGTCATTGACTTGAAAAGCGCTATATGAATGCAGATCATTTTATTTCATTTCAATATAACACAGAAGAGCCAGGAATCGAACCTGAGACCTCTTGATCCAGCCACGTGCGAGACCAACCATCCAGGCAGAAGAAACAAGGAAGACTATCGCCCAGCCAATTCATTTTATATGGACCAGTGGCGCTCAACCAGATCATGCCTCTATGGGCGTGGTCTTAAATAGCTGATACTCGCAGTATCGGGTGACGGTGTTTGCAATTGCTACTATTGTTAGAAAGCCAAAGAAGTGAGAAATTAGTGTAATGTTCCGTATGTTCTGCCTTTATATTTTACGGGAAATGGGGAGTCATGCACGTTAGGCAGCAGTCTGGCGTGGAATGATAGGAAGCCAGAGGCCTACGAGATCGATGCCAATTTCCCGAGCAGATATCGGACAGATGGGGTAGATACCGGACAGGATGGGACAGACAGGATCAATATCACAACAGGATATCAAAATTAAACAGGACAAACTAGACAGGAACAAAACTGGAAACTGATATTAAACAGGACAAAATAAACGGGAACAATACCAGACAGGAAATACCAACAGGAAACAGGACCGAGTCAAAACCCACGTCTTGCGGGGCAGAGGTTTGTTGACGGACTGACAAAGGAAGAGTGAGAGCACTGCTGAGAACTTAAATAGACGGAAAGCCAATCTGTCAACAAGCTGCAGCCGGCACCACACGGGCGGGGCCAATTGGGCGCCATGGCAACCGTAACAATATGATCTACTATAGATTTTAGATTTCCACAATGACAGGTGAGGCACAGCATCCCTTGACTGCACGTCACTGGTATTATTTTGACAAATGATGTTCCTTTTACATGTGACTACTATCTCCAAAATAATTCTTCATTCGAATGTTTTATTGTGGAAATCATTTCCTGGGCAAGGCAACAGTCTCCCTTACTCTTCACATCAGTACTTCTTAGAGAAGAGGGGTACAATCAATTCAACACAAAAGATCCTTTGAGCAAGTACCAAAAAATGTCTTACAACGTGCTCCCTAAAGCAAGTACTGTCTGTGTGCGAAATGCGACCATTATGTCTTCGAAATTAATCATTTGAACATCGCAAGAGGAGACAGAAGAGACCCACAGCAACATCAAAGGAGCATTAGGAATTTCTAGCTTGTGGCCATAGTTGGATAGATGGTCTCATATTTTCAAGCACTCACGGTGACGAACAGTGTCTTCCGCGTTACTGAAACAAAAGTACCGTAAATTCCGGACTATAAGCCGCTACTTTTTTCCTTAACTTTCAACCCTGCGGCTTATTCAGTGATGCGGCCAATTTATGTCATTTTTTTAACGGCCGCTTGCGGCGCTTGAGTGTTGCTTCCATTAACTCCCCTGTCAAAGCTATATTATTATTATTGAAGCTTTGAAAACTCTCTCGGTGTACCGTCTTTCTTTGTAAATACGTGTAACCCATGTATAATATGTATTTGCAACTGTATATTTTTGTAATGTATTTATTTGTATTTATTTTAGACACTTATTCTGATGTGTTTTGCACGGGTGAACGAAAAATGAGGGGCGGATCAAACGCGGGGTGCCGAGTTTAAGTGGGGACCGCTAAAGGTGAGGGACAGACAAGGAAAGAGAGGGTAAAAAGTTGGTTAAAGATAAAGGAGTTGCGTGAGTAAAAGTGTTCATCTGATATATTTTTCCCACCCTTACCTTTGGAAATATACACTTTTTTTCCTTGGATTACTTTCAATGGGACCCGGACTCTGCAGGTCTGCATCAAACCTTAAGTACCGGTATCATTTCCCGTTCATTTTGCCGGCTGTGATTTTTGGACTCTGGACTTTAATGAAGGACATTTAGTTTCAATCGCGGGACTTGAAGTCGGGTTTGGGTTAATTTTGTGTTTGTTTTACATGTTTAAATGTGGGCGCATGCGGCTTGTATACAGGTGCGGCTTGTGTATGTACAAAATCGGTTTTCCTCTTAAAATGTGGTGGGTGAGGCTTATATTCCGGTGCGCTCTATATTTCGGAATTTACGGTAATCAGTTACAGTTACTACTTCCTTTAAAAAGTAATTGCAATACACACACCCCGCCCCCAGATTACCAACACTCAAATGTAGCGCGGTACCCTGAAAGTATCAGATTACAAATTCCCGTACATACTTTAAAGCCGACCCCCTAGAACCGGTTAAGAATAGCCACATATTTCAAAAAATACGAGAAAACATGTACACCAACCTGTGGAAGCGGTGAATCCTCCATGTTTCGTAGTTTGTGCAATTTTGAAACCTTGCAAACTAACACCAAAGAGACACTCTATATCCATTTTGTTTTTTGTCTTCAAACCACTTGAAGATTTCTTTCTCCATTTCTGGGTAATATCCAAAATGGGTTTTTTTTCTCTAGCCATGGTGTACGTCAAAAATAATTTCACAAATACGACTGAAATTCTGCGCAGTTTTACCAAAAGCTCTGAACCCGCGAACCGCGAAGTGGCGAGATCCCACTCTCATTTAAACACTGCTAAAAGAGAGAGGAAAAACCCCAAAGAAGCGACAATCTCTCATACTTCCAAGCACCCGCGGTGACGAACGCACTTCTCCAAACGTGAATCGAGGAAGTCAGGTGTGAGCAGCGCCGCACGCTCGAAGGCTTTTGATGACTCGTGTCGCCGCCGGGACCGTCAGGCATCACTCTCGGCTGGCTAATTTTCCCCTCCTCAGGAATGCAAGAGGCGTCACTCACGTGGATAAATACGGCATGAATATTTCAGTGCAGTTAGGCGGCAAAGGGCAGACCAGACTATAAATCCCCAAAACGTGCGCGTGCCCACGCTCGTGCCCGCGCTATTAAAACATTAACGCTGATGGGGGCGACAGGCGGTGGCCCGCAGGAGAGACTTTTGGATAATTTAAATGCTCAAAAAAAGCCTGAGAAGCTTCTGCTCCTCTTACGGTTCTTGCAATCATCCTTGCTTGTTATCAATGTTCCCTGTCATTTTCCTTACGGGTCTGAGCGTTCACACAAAGTCGGTGAGCAACGCTTGAAACGACAGCGAGCAACGGCAATCCCAAGTGTGGCAACTAAATCATTATCAAACATGGCCAAAACTTGACATTAAGTTACATTTTGCTGAGTTTCTGGCAATGCCAAAATATTTTTTTACTTTTGAATGAATTGACTCATGTATTATTGCAAAGGTTGTACGGTGTTTATAACAATTCTTTCACAAGATTTCCATTTTTTTTTCCTGGTATCTTTTGTCGCATAATACTAACATTTTGGGGGGCTTATTTAGTCGGTTGCACGATACACAACTGTATTTAATCACATTTTTGAGTGGAAGTACAATGTTGGCAGCAAGATTGACTTGGTATCATTGGAAATGATTTGAATGCAACACAAACTTTTTCTTATTTTTCCCAGTTTTTTTCTTTTTTTTTTTTTAATCCCTTTTTAAAAAATCTCATTGTGTTTATTTTTTCCCAGCTGTCACTTTTTTCTTTTTGTTCTCTAGTTCCTTTTTTTCCCCTTTGTTTATTGCTTTTTTTCTGGCTTTTTTCTGAATTATTCCTTCTTTTTTCCTTTTTTTTTCTCAGCTTTTCACTACTTTTTCATTCAGTTTTTTTTTTCATTTTTGTTCTATTCCCCCTTCCTTTAAGTCATTTTGTGCATAGTTTTACATAATATTTGGTAATATAGGGATGAAAGAAGAAAAAACAACCTGAAGAGCCATTTAGGACCCGAAAGAGCCGGTGCCTTTTAGTGAGCCGAGCCGAAGAAGCCGGTTCTCAAAAAACTCACACACGTAGCTTAGAGGGAGCATTGCGAATCCAGCTACTGGACTTCATGTGCGGAGTTTGTATGTTCTCCCTGTGCTTACGTGGGTTTCCTCCGGGCACTCCGGTTTCCTTCCACATTCCAAAGACATGCATTTCAGGTGGATTGGCCGGTCCAAATTGTCCCTAGGTGTGAATGAGTGAACAAGTTGTCTGTCCCTGTGTGCCCTGCGATTGGCTGGCAACCAGTTCAGGGTGTCCCCTGCCCACTGCCTGATGATTGCTGGGATGGGCTCCAGCACCCCCGCGACCCTACTGAGGATAAGCGGTGCAGCTAATGAGATGAGATGAGATTTTCTTGTGCGCTGAGAATGTGGGGGCAGTGCGCGATTGCGCACACGCGCAGCTTAGAGGGAACACTGCTTGTTATTAGTATTATCTTTGGAATGAGGCAACCCTGGAACTTCCTTTTTTCCCAATAATGTTGTTACTGTGTTCCTGAATATTTCTTAAATATCAGGGATAGGAGGATATTTGTAGTTATCGCCCATGTGATAGCTCATCTGATTGGCTCTCTGTCCCTTTTTAAACCCAGTCCTGTCACTCTCCTGTTGTCAGTCCGTCTGCGAACCTCTGTTTATACAAGGCAAGCCTTTTTTGACCCTGACTCCCGCCTGTCCCGTTTTTTCTCCCATTTGTCTCCGGCTATGACCCGTTTTGATTCCGACCACGTCTGCTCTCCCGTCCCGGCTTATGACCTGTTTTGATCCCGACCACGTCTGCTCTCCCGTTCTGTATATAGGGTTTATGCTTTGGTTTCAATGTATAATAGGGTATTTAATACATAAAAAATCGTTTTAGAGTTCACAGATTTTTACTATCGCCGTCCATTTTCTTGAATTTAACCCTGTGGAAAATAAGGGGTTTATGCACACTCATAAGGAAAAACCTCCACATGTCATGATTACTGATGTGACTCACCTGTGCCCGCTCATTTGGCACCAACCACCGCGGGTTCTGATTGGCTCCCTGTCACTATTCGAACCCAGTCCTGTCTGTCCCCTGTTGTCAGTCCGTCTGGGAAACTCAGTGTATACTAGGCAAGCCTTTTTTCGACCCTGACTCCCACCTGTCCCATTTTTGCTCCCGTCTGTCTCCGGCTACGACATGTTTTGCTCCTGACCCCGTCTGTTCTCCCATCCCGGCTTACGACCCATTTTGATCCCGACTACGTCTGCTCTCCCGTCCTGGCTTACGACCTGTTTCCGACCCCGACCACACTTTTGCTCTCCCTGTCCCGGCTACCGACCTGTTTTTCCGTCCCTGACAACGCCATGGCTCACTACAGAAGATCCACTTCCGTATTCGTTCGTGTGAGAAACATAACGCGATTGGGTCTACCCTTTGTTCTGGACATGACAATAACAATGGTATCCCAATTTTTGGTTTACATGTTCCAACAATCTTCCATATGATTACACAAAAAATCTTCAGCATATTGTTGATAGAAAATAAACATTAACAAAAAACTTGGGAATTATTTTGCACTGGCTACACCAGGGACAGTTCATTTTATCTGGTTTAAAACGTCATTCATTTAAAACAAATAATATTGAGAAAAAAAACACAAAAACTACATTAGGCTCATCCCTCGCTACTTAGCGCGTCGCTTATCACTGGTTGACTGCGGATTTTGTAGTTGAATTGTGTTTATTGTCATTGATATCAAGGCATCCTGCGTTGTGCGAGAGCAGAGAGAAAGAAAGATATAGCTATAGAAAGAGAAAGAATGAGAGAAAGGGAGAGGAGAGAGAAAGCCATCGGTAGACAGAGAGCAAGAAACAGAGGGAGATAACAAGAGAGAGAAGAGAGAGAGAGAAATCCACGGCAAGAGAGAGATTGAGAGATTGAAGGAGGAAAAAAGAGCAAGGTAGAGAAAGACGAGAGACAGAACAAAAAAGAAAAAACGAGAGAGAGAGAGAGAGAGAGAGAGAGAGAGTCAGAGGTGGGGAGTAAGAAAGAGAGGGAGAGTGAGTAAGAAAGAGGGGGAGAGTGGGAGAATCATAGATCACTTATTATTTAATACACAGGTGTCAAGCAGGCGGCCCGCGGGCCAGATCAGGCCCGCCAAGGGGTGGAATCCGGCCCGCGAGACAACACTCAGAGAAGCGCAGGAGAAAAACGAGCTGCAGGTTGAAATATGTCCACTTGATTTTGCCAAAGCCAGGTGCCTCGAACAAAGACACTGTACTTGTATTTCTTTTTGTCTCTCTCTCTTTTCCACCCCTTTCCTCCCACTCCCACTCTCTGTCTCTGTCTCTTTCACTCTCTGTGTCTCTCTTTTTCTCTTCCTTTGTTGCTCTTTGTCTCTTTCTCTCTCTGTGTCTTTTTAACTTATTTTGCTCTAACTTCCTTTTTTCCTTTTCTCTCTTCCTCTCTTCCTACCCTTCCCGCTTTCTTTTCTCTTTTCTCCCCTTCTGTCTTTCTATTTCTCTTTGGATTTCTTTCTTCCTCTCCCTTTCTTTTCCCCCTCTCTCACGACTTTTTATCTCGTGTTTCTCACGCTCTCTCCCTCTCTCCTTTTTTTTTCTTTTTTTGTCCTGCCCTCTGTCCTTTCCCCTTTCTCGTTCTCTTATTTCTTTATCTCTCTTTTTCTTTCTCTTTAATCTACTAGTCCGGCCCCCAACAGAATGTTTGTTCTATCGTGTGGCCCCCGAGTTAAAATGAGTTTGACACCCCTGATTTAATACCTTCAAAAACTCAAGTAGACCGCCCTCTATGTTAATTTTTATTAACCACATAATTAAATGATCAATGTTTAGTACATCTTTTATTAATATTTTGAATTTATTTTAGTACGTGGCAGTTTTAGGGTGTCCTCAACAGAAAAGGGAAAAGTTATGTGGCCCCCACAGGAATATATTTGGGGGCCCCTTGCTTTAAAGCAATCGGCGGTCGTGTACTATTGACACCGATGCGGAAAGTCGCCACACGGGGGCGACAAGAACCCGATGAACTGTAAAAGAGACTCGTGTCATTCCAATGTTTAATCAGCGTTTAATTACTCTATTAACAGTTTCCAATTACATCAAGAAACAGAAAGTATAGTGAAAAGGAAACTTTAAAATCATATTGTAGGTCAGAAATGGACAGAAACTGATCCTTTTCGGGTACACTGCCCAAAACTAGACCCGAAAATGAGTTCCGGTATTCTGACATATTTTCCCACTGGAGCGAATTTTCTGACCGGAAACTAATTCGACTTCCGGTCTAATAAAACCTTTTTTATTATTCGCGTGTATTCTATATGATCAGGGTTAGGTAGGGGTACTTTAACTGGATTACTTTCAGTTACTTTTGGATTACTCCAATACCAAGACAAAAGAAACTAAATATGACTAAAATGATGACTCACAACACGTGGTAAGCTTTCTCTCCTGGCTTTGATCTCTTTGATCTCCGGCAAAACGAACATAAAATGCGACAGAAACAAAATGAAAAAAAATCCAAACATCATTTTTGCCGTTCTATGTATTCCGTTCCCCCCCAAGCCTGCACAAAATTTAGAAATTTTATTCATATTTAGTTTCTTTTGTCCTTTATTAGCATATTTGGTATTGGAGTAATCCAAAAGTAATTGAAAGTAATCCAGTTAAAGTAACCCTACCCAACCCTGTATATGATATATATTCAATAACACCTATTCGGTTTTCTACCCTTCCTTGCTGCTGGGCGAGATTATTAAATATGTATGCATATTATATAAAGAGATCAAAGCCAGGAGAGAAAGCTTACCACGTGTTGTGAGTCATCATTTGATTCATATTTACTTTCTTTTGTCTTTTATTAGCATATTTGGTATTGGAGTCATCCAAAAGTAATTGAAAGTAATCCAGTTAAAGTAACCCTACCCAACCCTGTATATAAATATATATGCGAATATTGAAAATGTTATATCACTGTTATAGTCGAATCAGCCTCCGGTAGGAAAATATAGCAGAACACCGGTCTTCTAAAACCAGGATGCTGATGATAAGTGGGCGTAGTTTGCAGGTACACCCCCCCCCCTTTTTATTTCCTCCTCCCCCTTAAAAAAGTGTCGATTTCGATTTCTGCCCTAGGATGGACTCGCGGATGCAAGAGGAGGCGGTGACTCCACTGCCTGCGTGGACGCGCGCCCACTCTTGTTTGGTCGTCCACGGATGAGGGAAAGAAGGGGGAAAAAAAGAAAAAGAAAGACGACGGAAGGGTAAAGTTTTGCGGAAAGAACGAAGGGGCTCCGGTAATGCCGCTATCGCTCCGACGTGGCGTGCACGCGCTTCTTAATTGCAGCGCGCGTGCACAAGGGAAGAGGAATGCGTGCAGCATCCAGGCTTGCAGCGACCACAGGTTGTTCCCTAGTAAACAAGGTAGGCGCTCGAAATATACTCTGCTGTGACGTCACTTTTGCTTGATATTACTTTTGCATTGGAGTAATTATAAGGGGACGGAATTTGACACGATAAGGACGTTTCACAATAAAAGAAGTGGTGAAAAGTCACCAAAAATATTGAATGAGCACACCGAAGTTTCTAAATGTACAGCAGGGATGGGTAGGGTTACTTTAACTGGATTACTTTAAATTACTTTTGGATTACTCCAATACCAAATATGCTAATAAAAGACAAAAGAAACTAAATATGAATAAAATGACTACATTTTGTGCAGGATTGGGGAGTAACGGAATACATGGAACGGCAAAAATGATGTCGGCAAGCTGTTTGGATTCATTTTCATTTTGTTTCTGTCGCATTTTATGTTCGTTTTGCCGGAGATCAAAGAGATCAAAGGTGTCAGGGAACGGACCAGGAGGCAGGAACTCATTTGCGTTACGATCTGTTACTTTTATTTAGAAAATAAAAGTTGTCCAACACGCAGGGACCAAAGACAAAACAAAACAAGCTACAGGCAATCAAAAACTCAAACTAGGTAATACTCACAAAACAGGCTTAAAGGCAATAACTCAGAACAAACAAGCATGAACAGGTCTTCCTCGAGTCAAACAAAACAATGGTATCGCCACGGGCAGTCCCAAAACGAGCCCTCAAGAATCCCACACGCAATTAAGTCAATCTGTGTCAGCCGGTGTCAAGGGGCGGGACCAGCTGGGTCTCATGGCGACCATGCAGGACATGACAAAAGGAGAGAAAGCTTACCACATTTTGTGAGTCATCATTTTATTCATATCTTGTTTCTTTTGTCTTTTATTAGCATATTTGGTATTGGAGTCATCCAAAAGTCATTGAAAGTAATCCAGTTAAAGTAACCCTACCCAACCCTGCTTATCACTCACAGAGGTTTCAGATCATTAGACCAATCTTCACACTCTTGGAGTAATCTTAGTCCAGGGGTGTCAAAGTCATTAATTACTCTATTAACAGTTTCCAATTATTTCAAGAAATTGAAAGTATAGTGCAAAAGACTTTGAAATAATATTGTAGGTCAGAAATGGACAGTATTGGTTGATGTTCTGATCACCCCCCCCAAAAAACTGATCCTTTTCGGGTAAAATATACACAACAAAATAATCACCAAAATAATAATTAAAAGCTACTAATAAAAACATAATCCATGAATAATTGACAAAATAAATGAATAAATATTGCGATAAAATACGCAACAAAATAAATACAGAAATAAAAAATAGAAAATAATATCAAACAATAATTACATAAATAAATGACCAGACAAGTTAATGAATATTGTGACAAAATACTTGACAAAATAAATACCCAATACACATGATGAAGTACACTAGAATACACCACTAAATAAACACAGAAAAAATAATAAAGTTAATCAATAAAATAATCAATAAATAAATAAAAAATGTTATGACAAAAATACACAAAAATGTACACAACAAATAATTACCAAATTGCTAAATAATTACTACTAATAAAAAAACAATCAACACATAATTAATTGGGAAATACAAAATAATAATAAATTAATAAATATAGCGTTAAAATACACAACAAAAAAACGCAAAAAAATAAACACAGAAATGCAAAAAAAAAAAGAAAAATAATATCGAGCAATAATTACATAAATAAATGACAAGAAAAGTTAAGGAATTTTGTTACAAAATAGATGACAAAATAAATACCTAATACACATGATGAAGTACACTAGAATACACCACTAAATAAACAAAATAATCAATAAATAAATTAAAAATGTTATGACAAAATACACAAAAATATACACAACAAATAATTACCAAATTGCAAAATAAATACTACTAATAAAGAACAAGCAATACATAATTAATTGGTAAATACAAAATAATAATAAATTAATAAATATAGCGTTAAAATACACAACAAAAAAACGCAAAAAAAATAAACACAGAAATGCAAAAAAAAAGAAAAATAATATCAAACAATAATGACATAAATAAATGACAAGAAAAGTTAAGGAATTTTGTTACAAAATAGATGACAAAATAAATACCTAATACACATGATGAAGTACACTAGAATACACCACTAAATAAACACCGAAAAAAATAATACAATTAACCAATAAAATAATCAATAAATAAATGAAAAATGTTATGACAAAATACACAAAAATACACAAAAATACACACAACAAATAATTACCAGATTGCTAAATAAATACTACTAATAAAAAAACAATCAATACATAATTAATTGGTAAATACTAAATAATAATAAATGAATAAATATAGCGTTAAAATACACAACAAAAAAACGCAAAAAAATAAACACAGAAATGCAAAAAAAAAAAGAAAAATAATATCGAACAATAATGACATAAATAAATGACATGAAAAGTTCAGGAATATTGTTACAAAATAGATGACAAAATAAATACCCAATACACATGATGAAGTACACTAGAATACACCACTAAATAAACAAAATAATCAATAAATAAATTAAAAATGTTATGACAAAATACACAAAAATATACACAACAAATAATTACCAAATTGCAAAATAAATACTACTAATAAAGAACAAGCAATACATAATTAATTGGTAAATACTAAATAATAATAAATGAATAAATATAGCGTTAAAATACACAACAAAAATAAAAAAAAAATAAACACAGAAATGAAAAAAAAAAGAAAAATAATATCAAACAATAATTACATAAATAAATGACAAGAAAAGTTAAGGAATTTTGTTACAAAATAGATGACAAAATAAATACTCAATACACATGATGAAGTACACTAGAATACACCACTAAATAAACACCGAAAAAATAATAAAGTTAATCAATAAAATAATCAATAAATAAATGAAAAATGTTATGACAAAATACACAAAAATACACAAAAATACACACAACAAATAATTACCAGATTGCTAAATAAATACTACTAATAAAAAAACAATCAATACATAATTAATTGGTAAATACTAAATAATAATAAATGAATAAATATAGCGTTAAAATACACAACAAAAAAACGCAAAAAAATAAACACAGAAATGCAAAAAAAAAAGAAAAATAATATCGAACAATAATGACATAAATAAATGACATGAAAAGTTCAGGAATATTGTTACAAAATAGATGACAAAATAAATACCCAATACACATGATGAAGTACACTAGAATACACCACTAAATAAACAAAATAATCAATAAATAAATTAAAAATGTTATGACAAAATACACAAAAATATACACAACAAATAATTACCAGATTGCTAAATAAATACAACTAATAAAAAATCAAGCAATACATAATTAATTGGTAAATACTAAATAATAATAAATGAATAAATATAGCGTTAAAATACACAACAAAAATAAAAAAAAATAAACACAGAAATGAAAAAAAAAAGAAAAATAATATCAAACAATAATTACATAAATAAATGACAAGAAAAGTTAAGGAATTTTGTTACAAAATAGATGACAAAATAAATACTCAATACACATGATGAAGTACACTAGAATACACCACTAAATAAACACCGAAAAAATAATAAAGTTAATCAATAAAATAATCAATCAATAAATAAAAAATGTTATGACAAAATACACAAAAATATACACAACAAAATAATCACTAAAATAAAAAGATAATAAACACATGAATGATTGACAAAATAAATAAATAAATATTTCGATAAAATACGCAACAAAAAACACAGAAAAATAAATACAGAAATGAAAAAAATGAAAAATAATATCAAACAATAATGACATAAATAAATGACATGAAAAGTTACGGAATATTGTTACAAAATAGATGACAAAATAAATACCCAATACACATGATGAAGTACACTAGAATACACCACTAAATAAACAAAATAATCAATAAATAAATGAAAAATGTTATGACAAAAATACACCAAAATATACACAACAAAAAATTACCAGATTGCTAAATAAATACTACTAATAAAAAAACAATCCTTACATGGGAAATACTAAATAATAATAAATGAATAAATATAGCGTTAAAATACACAACAAAAATAAAAAAAAAATAAACACAGAAATGACAAAAAAAGGAAAAATAATATCAAACAATAATCACATAAATAAATGACAAGAAAAGTTCAGGAATATTCTTACAAAATAGATGACAAAATAAATAACAAAATACACAATAAAATAGATGACAAACTACACGAGAACATGCACTACAAAATACATGACAAATGACAACGAAATAAATGCCAAAATTAAAAAAAAAATCACAAAACGAGACTCATCGGTATTAAGGGCTTTCCGAATAAACAGGACTCGACTTGTCTAAATTCCACTATGTCAAATTGAGGCTTCATATGATTCATTCACGAATCTTCTATATATCAGTAAGTGTTGATTTAATCATACATTCATTTCTACATAATCACTGTGCTTGAATCTCACTCCGTCCTCTAGCTGAGTGTCTATTTCAAAATTCAATTTAAAGGTAATTACCTGTTGCAGTGATTCATGGTATTCATTTGACATTTTTTCTCACCATCCTCAGTGAGTCGGAGTCCAGCTCCCTGACTACCATGGTGTGACAACGGCCATCATCCTAGTGGGGTCTTCTTGACCTGAGCCAACCTCCCCCTTCACCTCCCTTTACTTATTCCTCCCCGGCACCCTACCCACCGTTTTTCCTCGTCATCCCGATCACACCCTCCACCTTTTTCCCTCTCCCTACCCCCGCAGCACACATGCAGGCCAAGAAGCGGTACCTGCTCGTGTCTGTGGGGGTCGCTCTTCTTTTCCTCGTTTATATGTGGGCTCTTCAAATCGCTGACTTTGAGCAAGAACAGCAACAGCGTTGGAACCGTCGGCAACAGTTGCCCGAGTACCCCGATCGTTACCGCTACCAACAGTACACCAAAATCCAGGAGGTGGACCGAACCGGGCCCGGTTCAACATTGCCTCGCTGGGTTCCGTCCCAAAATAAGGAATTGACCCAGTTCCTGGGGCCCTACTTGGAGGGAGGAGAACAGGAGGTAAAGTAAATTCAGCTTAAAGGTTTTAACTTATTCTGCAAATTTACCCTGCTTATTTTCACATGTTCTTTATCCTCTGCGAAGAACCTCTATCAATGCTGTATTGATCATCTTTTTGAGGAGCTCAGATGTCAAGTCATATTTACCGTATTTTCCGCACTATAAGGCGCACCGGGTTATAGGGCGCACCCCCCAAAAATAGTTTTTGGTCCTATATTTTCCATACATAAGGCGCACCGGATTATAAGGCGCTACAATGGGAACGTCGACAAAACAGTCAGATAGTTCAGTCAAACTTATTACCCCCTTAACATTCCCAAAGCTTGCAAAGGAGCAAATACGTGTCTCAGACATGAACGGAAACAGTGTCTGTATGATGTCACCAATCACTCAAATGCATCGTTCCAAATATCATTTCTTAGTTTCCATTTTATTTTTTTGCTGGCAACTGTGTGGACAGCAAAGTAAGAATTTAATTGTGCAGGGAAACGGGGTTCTTTACTGTGCTTATGACAATAAACACTTTTTAATTGAATTGAGTTCAAAAATAGACTCATGACAGAAACCTCAAGATCGTTCTAAAACAAGATACCGGGAAAATATAAAGCCGCATAGCTCACCTAAGTTCTCTTGCAGCCATCACGTTCAATAATGATACGTAACCATGGTCTTCTTACAACCGTGAGTGTAGTAAATCCAGGAGAGTAAAAGATTTACAAATACAGAATAGTAAAAAATGTTTTCTCTATGCCGTAGTGCAACCCAACGTGTGATTCACATTCATTTTGTTCGGCCAATTGCAGGCTTTGTTTCGCCCCTTTAGCCTATGCGAGCCTGTAAATGCTAAAAAGGATCCGCCCCTTTAGCTCCGAATAACTTTAGCCAATAGTGAATGATTCAAATGATGATTGACACCGCGGACGACTTCGCCTTCGGGGGAAAATCTAGTTCGGCGGCTGCTTGCCTTAGTTGCAAGACTTTGCGACTTAATAATGATCCATATATAAGGTGCACTGTATTATAAGGAGCATGGTCAGCTTTTGAAAAAAATAAAGGCTTTTAGGTGCGCCTTATAGTGCGGAAAATACGGTATTTATATAGCCCTTAATCACAGAAATGTCTCAAATGACTGCACAGGATTACAATGACACAATTACCTGATCCTAAACCAACTTGCGGGCAAGGAACAACTCAAAACCTCAGCGTGAGGAAAAAGAGAAACCTTGAGAAGGGACCTCATAAGTGGTAATCCCCCTTTCAGGATGACCAGGGTGAATCACAATTAGCATTACTATACACAAGCATAGTAAACACTAGGTAACATGTTAAAAATTTGTCCGGAAAGTGCATGCGAGCAACGACGCCCCCAGCCTGTAAACTAGTCCAGAAAGTCTATGACGGCCACGACGCAGTTTCCCATCTCTGCCAGCTGGTCCATGCAGGCGTTCACATGCTTCACGTCAAACGCTGGTCCGCTGACTCAATGAAGCATTACAAAGCCTACTTACATTATTATTATTTTATTATTATTTTAAACCTAAAAAAAGAACTCAAGGTTTGGGTCTTTGTTACACCCGAGGTTTTATTGTAGTACATTCCTGCATTTGTGCAATTTTAGATCTTTCCACAAATGCTCTATAGGATTGAGGTCTGGACTTTGGCTTGACCATTCTAACAAATCTATATTGTTAGTTTGAAACCATTCCATTGTAGGTGTGTCTATATTTCTAGGGTCGTTATCCTGTTGGAAGGTGAACCTGCCCATTATCAGGTCTCCTGCAGACTACAACAGATTTTCTGCCAGATTCGCCCTTCATTTGGCTTCATCCATTTTCCCATTAACTCTAATGATCATTCAAGTCCCTGCTAAAGTAAACCAACCCGAGACCATGATGCTGCCACCACCATGTTTGACAGTGGGGA
Source organism: Urocampus carinirostris (assembly GCF_059441175.1). Classification (NCBI taxonomy): domain Eukaryota; kingdom Metazoa; phylum Chordata; class Actinopteri; order Syngnathiformes; family Syngnathidae; genus Urocampus; species Urocampus carinirostris. The sequence goes on from NC_142368.1 coordinate 11,315,797, forward strand.
TAGTGTTTTCAGGGCAGTTTGACTTGAACGCCAAACGTAATGCTTTGCATTCAGCACATAACGTAAATTTTGGTCTGCTCTGACCAGAGTACCTTGTTTCACATGTTATTTGTGTCTCCTATGAGGCTTCTTGCAAACACCATATAAGCATTTTGTTATTCTTTAAGAAAGGGCTAAATGCAGAGTACTACCACTAGTTGTCTTGCACAGATCTTCGCTCTGTATGACTGCAGGTTATCTTGCTGACAAAACAAGGGGCCAATGATTAAGCAACACCTATTTTTAGAGTTTTTTTTCGTAAATATAATATAAAATGTTCAAAAAATTTGGGTCAGCTTCATGATTGTTGTTGTCACATTTCGTTGATTCTTAGAAAATATTTTCGATTTTTTTTTAGCTTCAAGTTGAAGCCTGATATGTAGTTAAATGACAATAGGTTTTGGGGGGGTAGGGGCAATACTTTCATTAGGCACTGTACTTCAAAGAAAAAGTAATAGCATTTTTTTTTATTGTTTACTAAACTTCAATAAAATAAAGTGCAGGGAGAAGTCCCATTCAGTGAAAACAAGTACTCAACGATAGCTTGTGTATGATACAATAATGAATCAAGATCATCTCTGGGTCCAAAGAAAACCTTCTAGTTGCCGGATTTGGCCCGCGGGTCTTGAGTTTGACATATGTTCTCTATTCCGTCCAAATATTCAAGTTCTTGAAGATGTTTTTGGATCTGCTTTTCAGGAGGACAGTCCTCAGGTACACCACCAGCACAGCTCACCGAGAGAGCGACGCTCCGTCCGTGACAACCTCTACAAGAACAAACGTTGCCGCATGGAAACTTGCTTCGACTTTGCCCGCTGCCATCCACAATTCGGAGTTTACGTGTACCCGGCGCAGAAGGGCGACGAAATCTCCGCCACCTACCGGAAGATTCTATCTTCAATCCAGGAGTCCCGCTTTTACACGACAGACCCCTCGAAGGCTTGCCTGTTTGTCTTGGCCGTGGACACCCTGGACCGTGACCGTCTCTCGGCCCAGTTCGTCCAGAATGCCAGGACGCGGATCCAGAGTTTGCCCACGTGGAACGACGGCAGGAATCACCTCATTTTTAACCTGTACTCTGGTACCTGGCCGGACTACACGGAGGATTTGGGTTTCGAGGTGGGCCAGGCCATGTTGGCCAAAGCCAGTGCTGATGTTGCTAACCTTAGACCAAGCTTTGACATTTCCATACCTTTGTTCTCCAAAGACCACGCGGTCAAAGGAGGGACCGTTTTGGGTGCCGAGGGATCGGACGCTGCCGGAAATCAAGTGGGGACCTCCTCCTCAATATTCAGGCGATATTTACTGGTGTTCAAAGGGAAGCGCTACCTTACAGGGATCGGTTCTGAGACCAGGAACGCTTTGTATCATATCCACAATGGGGAAGATATTGTCCTGCTGACCACCTGCAAGCACGGCAAAGACTGGGAGAAGCACAAGGACTCCCGCTGCGACCATGACAACCAAGAATACGCAAAGTAAGAACAACTTTTGTCCCATATAACACATTTACACTGTACTCCAGCCAGCTCGGTGGCCTTGGGGGTATGGCGCCCGCCCCGAGACTGGGAGGTTGTGGTTCAAGCCTCGACCGAGTCATACCTCAGACTTAAACATTGGTACCCGTTGCCTCACTGCTTGACGTTTATCATTAGGGGTTGGAATTGGGGGGTTTGGTCACCTAATGACTCCCAACACCTCAGTTGGGTTGAGCGAGGGGGCTGGGAATCCCCTCCTCTAAATCAATCTCCCTAAAGGATTCAGAAATGACTCTAGCCACCTCCGACTTGGGGGGATACGGCTGTGGTATATATATATATATATATATATATATATATACACTGTACTCCACATAGTATAGCCCATGGGTCAGGAACGTATAGCTCTATCTTTCTACCATTTTTCAAGCGTAGTTTGCACAAATTATGAAAAAAATCAACATTCACAAACGACGTACTTGAGGACAGGAGACAGATGTTTGTAGATTTCAAAGATGTCGAAGATTCGGATCTATAAAATGAGTACAAATAATGTCCACTGGGTTCCCAAAGTTAGGACTGTACCAAATTACATAGCTAAAGGTAAATACTAGGGATCGACTGATATGCGTCTTCCAGGGCTGAAATCGATTATTAGTATTAAACGGAAGCCACCAACTGATATTTGCTGCCGATTTTTATTTACTGTAAAGCTCAAAAATTGATGATGCAAAAAGATTTATTTTCAAAAATTAAAAAAACAACAACTTTATACATTAAATAAAGTAGAATTTTAACACAACTAACGTGATTTATCTTTCACTTAAAACAAAAACAGTGCAGAAAACAACATAAGACCTAGCAACAAATGATATAAACGTACATCATAACTGAAATAGCTGACTTAAATTAACTTTAAAAGACAACCGGATTTCAATGGAGCTCTGAAAAATGTGGGCACTGCTGTTTTAGAGCCAAATTGACCAAATAATGTTATGGTAAGAGCTTATCACTTCCACATTAGCATGCTTTTTTCTACTCTGAGGGCGGCAGTGGCTCAGGAGGTAGAGCGCTCGTCTTGGGATCAAGGGATCCCAGTTCGAATCCCGAATCTGTGTTACATGTTGAAGTGTCCTTGGGTAAGACACTGAACCCCTAATACCCCCAATAAGCAGGTTAGCGCCTTACATGGCTGCAAGGCCGCTATTGGGAAATGTGGAGCACATTGTAAAGCGCTTTGGGAAGTCATTGACTTGAAAAGCGCTATATAAATGCAGATCATTTCATTTCATTTCATTTCTCTCAATCACAGACAGACACGCTTGATTGACGAAGTCATGTTATGATAAAAGCTAATTTATCAGTTTCCACCTTAACGTACCTCCTAAAACAAGTTAACTACACTTTTTACGTTACCTCTTAATCACAAACAGGCCTTTCTATCATGGACACAGGCATGTAGGGACAAGTTAGCTGAGCTCTCTCCTGCTTTATTGGCTCCGCCTCCGGTCGCTTATCCAATCAGAAGACGCGGGGTGAAGGAGGAGGAGGGGAGGTGTGGAGTAGGAGCAAAGAGAGAGAGTCTCGGCTGCATGAGACTTCATAATCGGCTCGTCGAATGAAAAAAAATGCCAATACCAATAGTTGACAAATTTTGAAATATCAGTGCCAATAATCGGTTAACCTCTAGTAAATACATCTGTATCCTTCTCATTTGCAGAATTTAGTGACATTTTTATAAATAACTCTGCTCCCACCTTGTTTTGAAATCGTTATTTATGGAAAAATAATGGCCAAATGAACCTCAAATATTTGGCTTATTACCTTTTTTAAGCACAAAAACTTCCCAATCTCTGGTATAGTCCAATAATTTAATTGAGGTGTGCAAAACTTTTCTTCTAAAGGCCAAACTCATAAAAATTGGAGGATACGATGGACCCTTTTATGTAATACTTTACTTTTTTCTCTTTTGAAGGGACAGTGTGTATTTTTTGACCAGTAGATTTCACCGTAGTAGCGAATATGGGTGGTAAAAAAATTATTCTAACAAAGAATTTATCGACCAATTGAATCAAAAACTTGAGTTTATTCTTTTCTAAACTCGTCTCGCCTTTTTGTAGCATCATATACGTTTTTAGATCATGATGTCAGGAAAAAACGTTGTTTAGTTATCCTGAAGGGTGGCTACACACACTTTAGGTGAATTCTTTTTACTGTTTTGATAGTTCAATATACCGTAAATTCCGGACTATAGAGCGCACCTGATTATAAGCCGCACCCACCACATTTTAAGAGGATAACCGCTTTTGTACGTACACAAGCCGCACCTGTATATAAGCCGCATGCGCCCACATTAAAACATGTAACACAATCACAAAATTAGCCCAAACCGGACTTTGAGTCCCGCGATTGTAACTGAATATAAAGTACACAGTCCAAAAACCACAGCCGGCAAAATGAACGGAAAATGATACCGGTAGTTAAGGTTTGATGCAGACCTGCAGAGTCCGGGTCCCGTTGAAAATAATCCAAGGAAAAATAATATTATAACTTTCATCCCAAAACGGTGCCTGTGAAGCGTAGCAAAACGCTGCTAGGAACACGCTCGCAACACAGTAAACAGCTCTGTTAAAAAAAACATACCGTACATGTAGAAATCACGGTAAACCGTCCTCATCTTCCTCCTTATAACTGACGTCATCAAAGTCGTCTTCCTTCAGTATGGGAAAGAGACTTTGTCATATAGACGTCGTCCCACGCTCCCTTATTCTAAAACACGCTAGCAACACGCTCGCAAAGTAAAGTTTACGTGCAGTAGCTCTGTTTCCTTCTTTTTCGGACTGCTCGATTGCGTTTAGCTTGAAAGCTGCGTCATATGTGCTTTTCTTTTTGCAATTTGCATGATGAGGATATGTCTATGCTAATTTAATTTGTGCACAAGCTAAGAAGTTGCAGTCTTCCTCGGCGCACATATTCCACCGGTCTAACTCTTACCTTTTGTACGGGCGGCTGTTAGAAAAATGACATAAATTGGCCGCATCACTGAATAAGCCGCAGGGTTGAACGTTTGGGAAAAAAGTAGCGGCTTATAGTCCGGAATTTACAGTACTTTAATCAAGACACACACACACTTGGATTTAGGGACTTTTCTTTTACTAATCATCTACCGAAGAAGCTTGAATAGAACACAAAACAATAATAAGAAATGAAAACAAAGACAACTAGAAGTTGAGGACATAACTGGAACCATTTGGATGGACAACAACGTTGGCTTGATTATGATGTTACTGTATTTTGATAGAATTCCCCCTTTAAAGTCAAACCAATACCATTACCGAGCAACAACGAGATGTTCTGTGAAGTTCTCCTTCGATGGAGATGAAGGCCCAGTCTTTGTGTCCTCGGCTGTAGAGCGATGAGGAATCCTGGTAGGCTTGAGAGCCGGTTGGGTGCAGGGTGTTGAAGCAGAGGTTGACTGCTGGTGGCTCGAGGCTTCTCTGAGGTTCTCTGAGGTTCCTGCTAGCTCGATCAAGCTTGGTTGCTGACTTGGCAAGGTTTTCTGGCTGCTTGTTGAGCTGAGACTTGGTCAGGCCAGGGTTTTGGTCCAGTTCTTCTTAAAAGGATATGCCCTCTTGCTTTCTCGCTGGCCAAATTCAGAGATGTGTACCAGCTCTCGATTTTGGTCTCCTGGGAGGAGTTGTCACAGCAACCTTTTATGCAAGCTAATGCTTCTCTCCCCGACCTCACATTTCACCGGTATTAGTCAGATAACATATCTATGTGATTGACTTAAAAGACACTTTGGTATCCGTGGCAGCAAGATGCCAGACAACTATGTCAATATCTTATTTTGTACAATAAATACAACAGTATCAACCTACAAATATAAAAAAAAGCATGCTTGTATGATGGTTCCAGTATTGTTGACATTTTTCAAATCAAGATTGTTTATTTGATGAACGTCGTTTTTACCACTAGGAAGCGCTAAATCAGGGGTGTCAAACTCATTTTAACTCGGGGGGCCACACGATAGAACAAACATTTTGTCGGGGGCCGGACGGGTAGATTAAAGAGAAAGGAAAAGAGAGATAAAGGAAAAAGAGAAAGAAGGAGGGACAAAGAAAGAAAAAGGGGGAAAAGAGAGGGAGAGGAAGAAAGAAATCCAAAGAGAAATAGAAAAGACAGAGGGAGAGACAAGGGAAAAGAAAGCGCGAGGGTAGGAAGACAGAAAGATACAAAGAGCAACAAAGGAAGAGAAAAAGAGAGACACGGAGAGTGAAAGAGACAGAGAGGGAGAAAAGGGGTGGAAAAGAAAGAGAGAGAGAAAGAAAGAAAGAAAGAAAAAAGAAAAAGAAAGAAAGAAAGAAAGAGAAAGAAAGAAAGAGACACAGAGAGACAGAAAGAAAGAGAGAAAGAGAGAAAGAACCAGAAAGAAAGAGACACAAAGAGACAGAAAGAAAGAGAGAAAGAGAGAAAGAAAGACAGAAAGAAAGAGAGAAAGAGAAAGAAAGAAAGAGATAAAGAAAGAAAGAGAGAAAGAGAGATAGAAAAAGAATGAAAGAAAGAAAAAGAGAGAAAGAGAGAAAGAAAGAAAGAGAAAGAGAAAGAAAGAAAGAAAGAAAGAGAGAAAGAGAGAAAGAGAGAGAGAGATAGAAATAAATACAGTACAGTGTCTTTGTTCGAGGCATTTGGCTTTGGCAACATCAAGTTGACATAATTCAACCTGCAGCTTGTTTGTCTCTTGCGCTTCTCTGAGTGTTGTCTCGCCGCCTTTTTGACACCTGTGCGCTAAATAATACCCACTATCCCTATAGAGTACTGAAACAATTTAATGAAATCAATATTTGATTCAAACCTGAAGCTAAAACGACAGTCAAACCTCCAAAGGAGACCTTCCGGCACAAACACAAACTGCTGCTTTTAACAGGGGGGGGGGGGGTGTTGACATAAACGTGTTAATTCTCTGCCGCGGTTCATAAAATCATTTTTACAGAAAAGCAAATAGCGCTGTTGAAGTCGGAGAAGCTCCTAATCAATAGCAGGCGCGAATGAACACAGCACGCTTAAGAGGCTCCTTCGCTAAAAGTCATTAGCACGTTCTTTAGCGCGGCCTGATAGCTTTTTATCATGAAAGTGGATCCCAATTTCACACTCGGCGGCTTTTAGCTTCTTTTTTTTTTTTACCTTTGGTCGCTTTTTCTTGTCAAGTCACCTTTATTCGGATAGGCCTTAATTACAAAATGTCTCTGAAGACTGCATAGGTTACAATGACAATCCCCTGATCTTAAACCGACATGCGGGCAAGGAAAAACTCAATTCAGCTCATTGTCAATCCCAATTCCCAAATATCAATAGACAGAATTGCCAATTTACAACAAAAGGGTTTCAATACCTATTCAGAACTCTCTCTATATCTATCTATCTATCTATCTATCTATCTATCTATCTATCTATCTATCTATCTATCTATCTATCTATCTATCTATCTATCTATCTATCTATCTATCTATCTATCTATCTATCTATCTATCTATCTATCTATCTATCTATCTCTATCTCTCGCTCTTTCTCTCGCTCTTTCTCGCTCTCTCTCTCTCGCTCTCTCTCGCTCTCCCGCTCTTTCTCGCTTTCTCTCTCGCTTTCTCTCTCGCTTTCTCTCTTGCTTTCTCTCTCTCTCTCTCTCTCTCTCTCTCTCTCTCCATCTATCTATCTCTCGCTCTTTCTCTCTCTCTCTCTCTCTCTCTCTCTCTCTCGCTCTTTCTCGCTCTCTCGCTCTCTCTCGCTTTCTCTCTCTCTCTCTATCTATCTATCTATCTATCTATCAATCTATCTATCTATCTATCTATATACAGGGTTGGGTAGGGTTACTTTAACTGGATTACTTTCGATTACTTTTGGATTACCAATACCAAATATGCTAATAAAAGACAAAGTAAACTAAATATGAATAAAATGATGACTCACAACACGTGGTAAGCTTCCTCTCCTGGCTTTGATCTCTTTGATCGCCGGCAAAACTAACATCAAATGCCACAGAAACAAAATGAAAATAAATCCAAACAGCTTGCCAACATCATTTTTGCCATTCCATGTATTCCGTTACTCCCCAAGCCTGCACACACAAAATTTTGTAATATACATATATATATATATATATATATATATATATATATATATATATATATATATATATATATATACGCAACAGAATACACTACTAAATACATGACAAAATACAGAACAAAGTAAATACCGAAATGAATAAATGCCTACACGACTATATACATGACAAAGAGCGAGGGAGGGAGTGACAGACAGACTGACAAACGGAAGTAGACAGAGACATAGGAAGGCAGAGGGAGAAACAGAGGGACGGAGAGACAGAGAGCGTGAGATGGGAGAAAGAAAAAAATAGAGGAAATGAAAGAAAGAGAGAGAGAAAGATATAAAGAAAGAAAGAGAAAGACAGAGAGGCAGAGCAAGAAGAATTTGAAAAAAGGAGAAAAAAATAGAGGGACACAGAAGATGAGAGAGAAAAATAGAAAAAAATAGAGCTAGAGACGAAGAGAGAGATGAAGAGAGAGGAAAAAAAGAGAAAGGGAAAAAGTGAGGAAAACAAATTAAAAATAGAGAGTAGGGAGAGAGAGAGGGGAGCAAAACAAATTGAGAGAAGGCGAGAGAGAGAGAGAGAGAGAGAGAAGAAATTGAGAAACTGAGAAAGAGCTAAAGAAAGAGAGAAATAATCGACAGAAAGAAAAAGAAGAACAAAAAGAGAGAAAGAGAAAGTGTAAAAAAGACAAAGAGAGTGTAAAAAGAGAGAAGAAAATGCAGCTCCAGTTGCTTTGTGAGTGGTGGCTGACTTTCGCGGCATCCAATGGACACATTTCAAATTACAAGTCGTTTTTCTCCCGTGCTTCTCTTGGGGTCGTCTCACGGCCGGATTAAAACCCGGGCCACACATTTGACACCAATGCCGTGAGTGACAGCTGCAAGTGAAAAGCTGTCCTTTGCGTCCTTTTGATGGAAGAATGGCCGCCGTCGGGTAGTGTGTAAACGAGCTGCTGCTGATCTTTAAAATCTGGAAGTGGAGGCCTGCACTTAAACTGCCTTGCGGATAACCTTTTATTTTGTAGTTTTACAGGTCCTTTCTATGAAGAGGACCTAAAGCGACATAGTTTATTATTTAGCGCCCCCTTGTGGTAAAAAACTTAATTCATTAAATAAAAACAATATTTGAATTCAGTTTTTTTAAAGCATTGTTTGTTTGAAATATAGGCAAAATTAAATAAGGTATTATCTCATCTCATTAGCCGTACCGCTTATCCTCATTAGGGTCGCGGGGGGGCTGGAGCCCATCCCAGCCATCTCCGGGCAGTGGGCAGGGGACACCCTGAACTGGTTGCCAGCCAATCGCAGGGCACACGGGGACAGACAACTCACTCGCTCAGTCACACCTAGGGACAATTTGGACCGGCCAATTCACCTGAAATGCATGTTTTTGGAACGTGGGAGGAAACCGGAGTGCCCGGAGGAAACCAGCGCAAGCACGGGGAGAACATACAAACTCTGCACAGGAAGTCTGGAGCTGGAATCGAACCCACGACAGGTTCCCATGACATGAACTGTGCCGCACAAGCGCTAACCACTGCCCCGCCGTGCTGCCCTAAGCTATTATGTATTTTTTGAAGTGGAAAAGATTTGAGTCACTATAGTTTGTACTCTCCTTCATGCTTTATTGCGCTCATTTTTGTTTGGACCGCATCACACAGCGACATCTAGTGGTCGGTGTCCCTGGCTCATCACAGATCAAACCCATCAGTAAGCTCAGCCATTTTGACCCGCCCACTCATTTGAAAAACATTGTGTTGCGACAAAATACACGACAAAAAAATGACAAAATACACAAAAATACATGAGCAAATAGATATTGTAGTAAATAGATAACAAAACTCTCACTCACACCGGTTTCAGATCATCAAATCAATTTTCATATTACACGGAGACACAGTTTATTGGTAACACAAATCAGTTATCTCTTCAAGATTTTGCAGTTCACAACAATATTGTAAATTATACAAAATAATATTGCTGAAATAACATTATAAATATATATTTTCATTCCGTTTTAATCATCACAGTTAATTGGTAATACAAAACAGTTATCGCTTCAGATTTTTCAGTTCACAATATTGTAGATTATGCAAAATACTGAAAATACTGCCATCCGCTTAACTATCTTTAGCAGTAAAAGCTTGGTCTTCTTTTTGATGTCGTATCCGTTCATACTTGCCTCTCTCGTCCTGCGGCAACAGAATTTCCCTAGCTAATTTGTGGTTTTCATTGTCGTTGTGCCGATCCAATGTGCTTTTCTGAAAGTTCAGATTGCAAAATGATTTATGCAATCCAGTTTTTTTGTCACGCTGGGTACACGCATCACAGATTATCCATTATCCATTATCATCCTCCTCATAGCGGAACCAGGAATATAATTTAGTCCATTTTGGCAGAAAAGTCCTTTTCCTTCGTCGAATCGTTCGCTTCGACGCATGTGTTTTCCTTGCCTTCGCGATCTTCTGAAGAATTTCTCCGCCGTTTCTTCGTGCCGGAATTATTGCCGTTGTTATCACTTTCTGCATTATGTTTCGACTTATTACTGACACTGAAGAAATGACCAATTTTGTGTTGATTTTCACCTAACCACCACATCAATGAGGTGATCTTGAAGCGCCGACGCAAAACTCGAACCGCGAGACCAAAACAACAATGGCGGATCTGCCTGACGAAAAGTTTGGAGTGCGGTAAATCTTTGTTAAAAAAATAATCGGGTAATAATGACAATTTTGCGTCAAAAAAAGTTGCGTCCCGGGGACGCACGTTGACTCGACACTATGCGTCCCCCGCATAAATGATGCGCCTGGGACGCAGGGCAAGTGCAAACCAGAACACTGCACATCCCAAAGATTCTCTATTGGATTGAGATCTGGTGCCTTTGGAGGACATTAGAGAACAATGAACTCATTGTCATGTTCAAGAAACCAGTATAAGACGATTCCAGCTTTATGACATGGCGCTGAAAGTAGCCATTAAAAGTTGGGTACATTGTGGTCATAAAGGGATGGACATGGTCAGGAACAACACTCGTGTAGGCTGTGGCGTTGCAATGATGCTCTATTGGTACCAAGGGGCCCAAAGACTGCCAAGAAGATATTCCCCACGCCATTACACCCCCACCACCAGCCTGAACCATTCATACAAGGCAGGATGGATCCATGTTGTTGACGTCAAATTCTGATCTTACCATCCGAATGTTGCACCAGAAATTGAGACTCATCAGACCGGGCAAAATTTTTCCAATCTTCTATCATCCGATTTCGCTGATCCTGTGCAAATAGTAGCCTCAGTTTCCTGGTCTTAGCTGAAGGGAGTGGTCTTCTACCTCAAAGTTCGACGTACCGTGCGTTCAGAGATGCTCCTCTCCCTACCTCGGTTGTAACAGGTGCTTATTTGAGTCACTGTTGCCTTTCTACCAGCTCAAACCAGTCATTACTGTAATGCACTACTCTCCGGTCTCCCGAAGTCCAGAATCAAGAGTCTTCAGCTGGTACAAAATGCTGCAGCGAGGCTATTAACTAGGACAAAAATGTCCAATCACATCACACCGATTTTGGCTAACCTGCATTGGCTCCCTGTTAGCCTAAGATGTGATTTCAAGGTTTTCTTAGTATTATACAAAATCATACATGGACTTAGGACCAGCCCTTCTGGCACCAACAACTGTGGCACATTTCTTTCCCGTACGGATGCTCGGTTTTAACTGCAGGAGATTGTCTTGACCATGCCTATATGTACTGGGTTGCCGCCATGTGATTGGCCGTTTAGAAATTACGTGTTAACGAGCAGTTGGACAAGTGTACCTAAAAAGTGGACAATGAGTGTATATGAATACAGTGGAACGTCGGTTTTCGAACGCCTCTCAGTTCTAAAAAATCTGAGTCCGACCAAAAATTCGAGTTCGAACGCCGGTAATGCCTGAGTGCGTACGCTAGGGTGCGATGCTGAGCGGCGTACGGGTGTAGATCGCTCTTTTCCTGACCGACTGTTACCGCGTGCGGACGTGCTTCGTTTTGCTTTCGCTTTTAATATAGGTGTACCAAGTGTTTTAGCCCCTAATTATGCCGCCGAAGAAAGTCAGCAAAGTTGCTACAGGCGCCTTCTGCTGACCACCACAAAGGTGAGAAATCCTATTCATAATTCTTTTCTTTATCCTTTTTTTTTATTTTTACACATTCATCTTAGCGTAATCTTTCGTACGGAAGATTACGATAACGCGAACGTACGATTAGCCCGGGTTAGCTTTATGTTTACGTTGAACATTGAAGGTAAACATTCAGGGTGTTGAAACGGAGCCCAAGATTCAGGGTGTTGGAATTCAGCCCCCTTTCCAATGAACCGCTCACCACTTGTTGTGGAGACCCGGGTGCTAAATGACTTGTAAACCACCGGATTTTTTATATTTTTACACGTCCATGTTAGCGTAATCTTTCGTACGGAAGATTACGATAACGCGAACGTACGATTAGCCCGAGTTAGCTTTATGTTTATGTTGAACATTCGAGGTAAACATTCAGGGTGTTGGAACGGATTAAAACGATTCACATTATTTTCAATGGGAAAAATGATTTCGGTGATCGAACAAATCGTTTTTCGAACAGGGTTCTGGAACGGATTACGGTCGAGAACCGAGGTTCCACTGTACTTCTCACGTAGGCAGTAGTTTGCTCGCCCCTGCTTTAAAAAGGGTCCCAAATACGTATCCAAAAATGGACTTTTGAGTGAAAGAATGTATCACACACATCAACACACACTCTCCCAGACAGATGCTTGCTACATCTGTCTGCTCCAGAGCGGCAGCATTCAAGTTGCATGACGGAGAGGAGAAAAGTGACAAAAGGTAATAACAGCAAATGTCAACCACGGTCATGTGGTCAGCTCTGCGTTTTCACCTTCATCCATTTTCCCCTACCACGATTCCTCCTTGTCATCATCCTCCCCTTCCTTCTTTTGTCCCCTTATCTGCCGTCACGCTCGTCCTCTCCCGCCGAGCCGTGGCAAAGTGTGGAAAAAGCATTGGCTCCCGTCTTAAGTGCATCTTTTGATGCTGGCGCCCGTGAAGAGAACCACTAGGGATAATAACACAGTGCCACTTTCCCTCCAGAAAGAGAGATAAGACGAGACACTTTTTAAAACAACTTTGAGGCGCTCTACGATTGTCCCTACATGGCTGTGTCTTTGATAGAAAGGCGTGTTTGTGATTAAGAGGTAGCGTAAAAGTGTTTTGGGAGGTACGTTTGGGAAACTGATAAATTAGCTTTTATCATAACATGACTTCGGCAATCAATGAAACGGACAAGATGATGGGCGGGGCAGATTACAGAAGCCGACGGACAAGCGTGGAAAGTCAGAACTGAAATGAGGGCTTTTCCAAGGTTCTTCAGTGTTGGGTGTGTTACTGAAAAACAGAAATTAGTTACAATTACTAGTTACTTTGTCAAACTCTCCAATTGGAAGTGTGAGTGCCAGACAATTTTTGCAATTTCGACCCATTTTGGAAAGCTTACAACAGCTCGGTGGCCTTGGGGGTAGGGCTACGGCATGAGACTGGGAGGTCACTGGCTCGAGCCAAGGTTCTTCAGTGTTGGGTGTGTAACTGAAAAACAGAAATGAGTTACAATTACTAGTTACTTTGTCGAACTCTCCGATTGAAAGTGTGAGTGCCAGACAATTTTTGCAATTTTGACTCATTTTGGAAAGCTTACAACAGCTCGGTGGCCTTGGGGGTAGGGCTACGGCATGAGACTGGGAGGTGACTGGCTCGAGCCAAGGTTCTTCAGTGTTGGGTGTGTAACTGAAAAACAGAAATGAGTTACAATTACTAGTTACTTTGTCGAACTCTCCGATTGAAAGTGTGAGTTCCAGACAATTTTTGCAATTTTGACTCATTTTGGAAAGCTTACAACAGCTCGGTGGCCTTGGGGGTAGGGCTACGGCATGAGACTGGGAGGTGACTGGCTCGAGCCAAGGTTCTTCAGTGTTGGGTGTGTAACTGAAAAACAGAAATTAGTTACAATTACTTGTTACTTTGTTAAACTCTCCAATTGGAAGTGTGAGTTCCAGACAATTTTTGCAATTTTGACTCATTTTGGAAAGCTTACAACAGCTCGGTGGCCTTGGGGGTAGGGCTACGGCATGAGACTGGGAGGTGACTGGCTCGAGCCAAGGTTCTTCAGTGTTGGGTGTGTAACTGAAAAACAGAAATGAGTTACAATTACTAGTTACTTTGTCGAACTCTCCGATTGAAAGTGTGAGTTCCAGACAATTTTTGCAATTTTGACTCATTTTGGAAAGCTTACAACAGCTCGGTGGCCTTGGGGGTAGGGCTACGGCATGAGACTGGGAGGTGACTGGCTCGAGCCAAGGTTCTTCAGTGTTGGGTGTGTAACTGAAAAACAGAAATTAGTTACAATTACTTGTTACTTTGTTAAACTCTCCAATTGGAAGTGTGAGTTCCAGACAATTTTTGCAATTTTGACTCATTTTGGAAAGCTTACAACAGCTCGGTGGCCTTGGGGGTAGGGCTACGGCATGAGACTGGGAGGTGACTGGCTCGAGCCAAGGTTCTTCAGTGTTGGGTGTGTAACTGAAAAACAGAAATGAGTTACAATTACTAGTTACTTTGTCGAACTCTCCGATTGAAAGTGTGAGTTCCAGACAATTTTTGCAATTTTGACTCATTTTGGAAAGCTTACAACAGCTCGGTGGCCTTGGGGGTAGGGCTACGGCATGAGACTGGGAGGTGACTGGCTCGAGCCAAGGTTCTTCAGTGTTGGGTGTGTAACTGAAAAACAGAAATGAGTTACAATTACTAGTTACTTTGTCGAACTCTCCGATTGAAAGTGTGAGTTCCAGACAATTTTTGCAATTTTGACTCATTTTGGAAAGCTTACAACAGCTCGGTGGCCTTGGGGGTAGGGCTACGGCATGAGACTGGGAGGTGACTGGCTCGAGCCAAGGTTCTTCAGTGTTGGGTGTGTAACTGAAAAACAGAAATTAGTTACAATTACTTGTTACTTTGTTAAACTCTCCAATTGGAAGTGTGAGTTCCAGACAATTTTTGCAATTTTGACTCATTTTGGAAAGCTTACAACAGCTCGGTGGCCTTGGGGGTAGGGCTACGGCATGAGACTGGGAGGTCACTGGCTCGAGCCAAGGTTCTTCAGTGTTGGGTGTGTAACTGAAAAACAGAAATGAGTTACAATTACTAGTTACTTTGTCGAACTCTCCGATTGAAAGTGTGAGTGCCAGACAATTTTTGCAATTTTGACTCATTTTGGAAAGCTTACAACAGCTCGGTGGCCTTGGGGGTAGGGCTACGGCATGAGACTGGGAGGTCACTGGCTCGAGCCAAGGTTCTTCAGTGTTGGGTGTGTTACTCAAAACAGAAATGAGTTGCAATTACTAGTTACTTTGTCGAACTCTAATTGGAAGTGCATCCAGGATAAGCGGTGCAGCTGATGAGATGAGATGAGATGCTTTTGGGCTGCCAGGAATTTTTTTCTGTGAGGGTTTTGGCATTTTCCACCCTCAGGGCATTTCAGAGCTTTATTCTTTCCGCATGCAGCCGGCGGAGTTCTGGAGGTAGTGAGCAAACTCGTCAATACGCCGAAGGCTTCTGGCCAAGGCTGGCGGGTGAGTAAAAACAGCCGTATCGACCGGGCGTCACGGCGGCCAATCAGCTGATGAATGGAGGTTAATGCTCCCCTCTTGGTGCGTGAAAGCCAAACATAGATCGCTATTCATCCCGCGAGTCTTCAGGTAGAGTAGCGGAGGCGATAGTGAGGTCGGTGGGTTACGCTACTGCCTCGTTTTGGAGACAAACTGAGACATTATTTTCACAACTTTCATTCACCAACTCAGAGTGATGCCTGCTAGCTGCAAGGGAGAACAGAGTGGTCCATCATCAAAACAGCCCCTTTGCTACTGTTGTACCAATAGAATAGAATATACCGTAAATTCCGGACTATAGAGCGCACCTGATTATAAGCCGCACCCATCACATTTTAAGAGGAAAACCGATTTTGTACATACACAAGACGCACCTGTATATAAGCCGCACGCGCCCACTTTTAAACATGTAACACAAACACAAAATTAACTCAAACCCGACTTCACGTCCCGCGATTGAAACTAAATGTCCTTCATTAAGGTCCACAGTCCAAAAATCACAGCCGGCGAAATGAACGGAAAATGATACCGGTACTTAAGGTTTGATGCAGACCTGCAGCGTCCGGGTCCCGTTGAAAGTAATCCAAGGCAAAAAGTGTATATTTCCAGAGGTAAGGGTGGGAAAAATATATCAGATGAACACATTTACTCACGCAACTCCTTTTTCTTTAACCAACTTTTTACCCCCTCTTCTTTCCTTGTCTGTCCCTCACCTTTAGCGGTCCCCACTTAAACTCGGCACCCCGCGTTTGTTCCGCCCCTCATTTTTGGTTCACCCGTGCAAAACATTTTTTTGACAGCAAAATAATAAATACTGTATAAGTGATTTAAAGTTTAAATTGAATATTCTTGTCTGTTTTTATTCATATTTATGTTCCAAAAACATTCAGTTTAAGTGTGTTCAATAAATGTTGGCCCGCCACCTTAAGTGTATTTTGAATTTTGGCCCCTTGTGCAATTGAGTTTGACAACCCTGCTTTAACATAACAATTATTTTAGGAATGCATTTCCAAACGAATAGATTTTTCACACAAACCAATACCAAGCCAACTTTTAAAGCTAAGAAAAAATCTCGGGTGTTGATTTACTGCAGGAGTGAGAAGACTCGCCGCGCTCCCCCACTTATAAGTCATGTGGTGCCGTTTGAGCCGTGCCCCCCTAAAAATCAATTCACGCAACATTGTTTTTTTTTCTTCTCCCTTTTCACTAAGATATAGCTCCATACCGAGATACACGAACAGTAGTCCACCACACCGCTTTGGCTTTTAGCGCCATGAAGAAAAAACATACGGGCGTCAGAAGGGAAAAGCAATCCTGGACTAAGCTCATGTTGCCAAAGCACTGTAGGGAGTTGGTAATAGAAATCACCTTACAGGCACACATTGACACACAGACTAGCACTAGAACTAACAGAGGTAGAAATATCAAACCAATTTATTTTAGGAAATAAACTAGAATGTCTACAATATTTTCCAAACATACCAGCGTGTAGAACAAATTAGAACTCCAGATACAACTGATGCATGAACCAGTTTTTTACAATAAACATGTTGATTATGTAATACGTTTTTAATTACCAAACATACTTAATATATTTGGGGGAAATATAAGGAAATACCTATCCCATATGTCAGGAAACAGAAGAGGATTAGGACCCAAACGCGTGACGTTACTCGCACAAGCCTTTTATTTGACAGTAAATGGGGAATTATCAGAGTTGGGTGGGGTTACTTTAACTGGATTACTTTCAATTACTTTTGGATTACTCCAATATCAAATATGCGAAAAAAAGACAAAAGAAACTAAATATGAATAAAATGACTACATTTTGTGCAGGCTTGGGGAGTAACGGAATACATGGAACGGCAAAAATGATGTTGGCAAGCTGTTTTGATTTATTTTCATTTTGTTTCTGTGCGCATTTGATGTTCGTTTTGCCGGAGATCAAAGAGATCAAAGCCAGGAGAGAAAGCTTACCACGTGTTGTGAGTCATCATTTGATTCATATTTAGTTTATTTTGTCTTTTATTAGCATATTTGGTGTTGGAGTAATCCAAAAGTAATTGAAAGTAATCAAGTTAAAGTAACCCTACCCAACCCTGGGAATTATGCACGTTAGGCAGCAGTCTGGCATGAAATGATAGGAAGCCAGAAGCCGACGAGATCGATACCAACTGCCCGAGTTGATATCGGACGGATGGGGTCGATAACGGACAGGACGGGACAGACAGGATAGATAATGAAACAGGATATCGAAAATAAACAGGAGAAACTAGACGGGAACGAAAACTGGAGAAAATGATGAACAGGACGAGGACAGACAGAAACAAAACTGGAAACCGAAATTAAACAGGACAAAATAAATGGGAACAATACCGGACAGGAACAGGACCGGGTCAAAATCCACGTCTTGCGGGGCAGAAGTTCGTTGACGGACTGACAAAGGAAAAATGAGAGCACTGAGAGCACTGTCGATGAGCCGTAACTGGTGCCACACGGGCGGGGCCAATTGGGCGCCATGGCAACCGTGACAACATCCGCTAATAATTTTAAAACGGCCATGGAATAAGAGCTGTAACGAAGCAGTAACACTGATTGATACATCCAGGTGTTTGTGATAATTTAAGAGATTTAAAATGTTGGGATTTGGGGAAACTGTCCACTCATAGAGAATATATGTTCAACTAAAACTAATGTAAATATGATCTGAACGAAAGTAACATTTTGTGAGAGTCAAAGCTTTTATTTCATTTCCATAGCACTGTGAAAAATAGATAAACGTATCAATTTATCCAGTCGTTAAACAGTCTCTACATTGTGCAATCTGTTGTTTCTGATTTCCGAAGATTTGAACGGGTGCTGGACATTATTGAGTATAAAAATCTGTTTAAAATATGTCAATTAAAATCGATTTCTTGCTTAAAATTCATCCCTACGCCTTTTATTATTATTTATTATATGTATATGTGGGTTAAAAATATGCCAAAAGGGCCCTTTTCAGGATGCAACCGAGCATCTTTAGACGGGAGAAAAATGTCAATAAAGAAATACGGTTGGCTTTCCTTGTTAGTCCGGAGTTACAACAACCCCGAGAGTTGAAAACAACTCAAAAGAAACTATTAATTCCATCTGGGAGAACAACCCCTCGCGTCTTTGACATTTTTCTCAAGCGTGACGGGCCTCGGCACTCAATTCCGCACTACCTGCCGCAGCCTAAATTCTACTCAATCCCAGCCTCCTTCCTTCCATCCGTCACACTACCGCCTCTCTGCCCTCATCTCTTTTGTCATCTACCATCTTCGCTCTTCACTCCAGCCAGTCGAGGCAAAGTAAAGGTGCGTCACCGTTCATTCTCGCCTAGAGAGACAGAATTACAGAGGTGGGAAAGGAGAAGCAGCAAGTCCAGATATGATCGCAGTATGGGGGCCAATGTTGCCTGTAAATTTCCACGGCTCTGAGCGTTCACACAAAGTCGGTGAGCAGCGCTTGAAATAACAGTGAGCAACAGCAATCCCAAGTGTGGAAACTAAGTCATTATCAAACAGGTCCAAAACTTGACATCACGTTACATTTTGCGGAGTTTCCAGCAATGCAAAATTATTTTTGAATGAATTGCAAAGGTTGTACGGCCTACAAACGTCGTTTGTTCTTACAATTCACAAGATATCCATTTCTTTTTATTTCCTGATATATTTTGTCGCATAATATTAATATTTTTGGGGGCTTATTTCGTCGGTTGTAAGATACAGAACTGTACTTAATCACATTTTTAGTGGAAGTACAATGTTGGCAACAAGATTCACTTGATATAATTGAAAATTATTTGAATGCAACACAATCTTTTTCTTCTTTTTTTCAGTGTTTTTTTTTCTACTTTTTAAAAAAATCCTTAAAAAAAAAACTCATTGTGTTTTTTTTTCGAGCTGTTACTTTTTTCTTTTTGTTCTCTATTTTTTTTTCTACATTTCTTTCTTTTCTTTTTTTCTGGCTTTTTTTTTAATTTTTCCTTCTTTTTTCTCTTCCCTTTGTTTCTTTTTTTCTCAGCTTTTCACTACTTTTTAATTTTGGTATTTTTTTCTTTTTTGTTCTATTCCCCCCTTCCTTTAAGTCATTTTGTGCATAATTTTACACAATATATGGTCATGTGGGCAGCACGGCGACGCAGTGGTTAGCGCATGTGCGGCACAGTTCATGTCTTGGGAACCTCCTGCGTGGGTTCAAATCCAGCTACAGACTTCCTGTGCAGAGTTTGTATGTTCTCCCCGTGCTTGCGTGGGTTTCCTCCGGGCACTCCGCTTTCCTCCCACATTCCAAAAACATGCATTTCAGGTGAATTGGCCGGTCCAAATTGTCCCTAGGTGTGAATGGGTGAGTGAGTTTTCTGTCCCCGTGTGCCCTGCGATTGGCTGGCAACCAGTTCAGGGTGTCCCCTGCCCACTGCCCGATGATTGCTGGGATGGGCTCCAGCACCCCCGCGACCCTACTGAGCATAGGCGGTGTAGCTAATGAGATGAGAAATGAGATGAAATATGGTCATATAGGGAGGAAAGAAGCAAAAACAACCTGAAGAGCCGTTTAGGACCCGAAAGAGCCGGTTCCTTTTAGTGAGCCGAGCCGAAGAAGCCAGTTCGCCGACAAACTCTACTAACTTTATTCAACTTTGTTCTCCTTCGACTCGACTTCAAAATACCGCATTTAGGACACAACGTCATGGGAAGCCGTGCATTTTTACCTTCATGCACTGTAACTTTGACTTAAGTCGCTTCTTAATTAGTAATTTTGAGCCCTGATTTTTGTGCGCTGGCTAGATTTTCTTGTGCGCTGAGAATGTGCGAGCAGTGCGGGGGGCTGATGGGGGCTGCAGAGAAACTTTTGTATGTCGAGGGAAGTTTGTAATAGACCTCTACAAAAGACTCAATTATGTTTTCATACGGGCACCTGAATTTGGGTCAGTTGGGAATTATGTACTGTGGTTGAGAGATTGGGAAGAGAGAGAAACTGTTTGGTGCTTCCCGATGTGTATTTGACGAAGATGGTGTTGTAATCATAAAATATGTCATTGCATATGTGGTCATAATTAAGTCCAAGTTAGTAATTTGGTGGTAGTTAATTATCCTTATTATTATCCCTATATTCAAATGTACTACCGTAAATTCCGGACTATAGAGCGCACCTGATTATAAGCCGTTTGACCTCTGTAATGGCAAACAAAGGCTACTGTACCAAATATTACCATTAATTTTCTCAGGTGTTCAAATACTTATTTGCAGCTATATCACACAAATACTGTAAATTCCGGACTATAGAGCGCAACTGATTATAAGCCGCACCCACCACATTTGAAGAGGAAAACCGATTTTGTACATACACAAGCCGCACCTGTATATAAGCCGTATGCGCCCAACACAAACACAAAATTAACGCAAACCCGACTATAAGTCCCGCGATTGAAACTGAATGTCCTTCATTAAAGTAAACAGTACAAAAATCACAGCCGGCAAAATGAACGGAAAATGATACCGGTACTTAAGGTAGAGAGCAGGAGGAGAGCAACATGTTTTAATGTATTTAATGTTTAAGTTTGTTTATTCTGGAATAACATTCCTGTCTGTTTTAAATTCATATATATGTTTTGTTTTTTGTTTTTAAAGGCAAGTTTTAGTGTATTCAATAAATGTTTATCCTGTTTGGCCAGGGACCAAAGGTGCGGTTTGAGTTTTGGCCCTCTTTGGCTCCATACTGTTTAAATAAGCTATGTTTCTTCTCACTCCTTTCTGAATATGTCTTTTCTATTACTTCGTTTTGTGGCTTATGTAGCCTCCTCATTTTTCATTTTTCCATTTTTACATATTTTCATTTCCAGAATTTCTTGACAATGATCAGTAAGCCTTGCAGTGCTTGTGATGCATATTCAGAATAAATAAATGACAAAAATTGTTTTCTCTAATCTGATCGGAAAAAGTATATGGCCGTCGATGGCGGACGATGCTCCCCATTACTAGCTATCTCCGTTTCTTTTTCAGTGAAGGTTAGAAGAAGAAAAATAGTTCAGAATAAAACGACGTGGCGGTGTAAAAGTGCACCAGCAGGGATTTACAGCTCATTGGCTCTCATTATGAAAATGTGATATTGTGCTGGAAAGCCTCCGTGGATTAGAGAGGTGGCACCGAAACCAGGCACAGCTGGCAGCCATAACCAACAAACCCTCTTATTCCCACCAGTCCTCATTTAGGTTATTTTATCTTGTACAAGAAAATAGGCATCTTCTGTCCAATCATGTAGCGATCGATTTTATGAGCTACATTGTAAATGTAAATGTATGGACTGCATTTATATAGCGCTTTTCGAGTCACTGAAGACCTCCATAAGTGCTTTACCATGTGCTTCACCATTCACACACTCACACACCAATAGCGGCGTCAGCCATGCAAGGCAACTACCCGCTTACTTGGGGCATTGGGGATTCAGTGTCTTGCCCAAGGACTTATGACCAGTGTTCCCTCTAAGCTGCGCGCGTGCACAAGTGCGCACTCCTCGCACATTCTCAGCGCACAAGAAAATCTAGCCGGCGCACAAAAATGAGGGCTCAAAATTACTAAATAAGAAGCGACTTAAGTCAACGTTTCAGTGCAAATACACAGGTTCCCCTGACGTTGTGTCCTAAATGCGGTATTTTGAAGTCGAGTCAAAGTAGCACGAAGTTGAGTAGAGTTAGTAGAATTTGTCGAGAACCGGCTTCTTTGGCTCGGCTCACTAAAGGTAACCGGCTCTTTTGGGTCCTAAACGGCTCTTCGGGTTGTTTTTGCTTCTTTAATCCCAACATGACCAAATATTATGTAAAATGATGCACAAAACGACTTAAAGGAAGGGGGGAATAGAACAAAAAGGAAAAAAATACTGAAATGAAAAAGTAGTGAAAAGCTGCGAAAAAAATAAACACAAGGAAGAGAAAAAAAGAAGGAAACATTTAGAAAAAAGACAGAAATAAAGAAAAGAAATGAAATGTAGGAAAAAAGTAAATAGAGAACAAAAAGAAAAAAGTAACAGCTCGGAAAAAATAAACACAATGAGATTTTTCTTTAAGGAATTAAAAAAAAAAGTAGAAAAAAAACACGGAAAAAAGAAGAAAACGTTTGTGTTGCATTCAAATAATTTCCAATTACCGTATTTTCCGCACTATAGGGCGCACCAAGTTATAGGGCGCACCCCCAAAAATTAGTTTTTGGTCCTATATCTTCCATAGATAAGGCGCACCGGATTATAAAGCGCTACAATGGGAACGTCGACAAAACAGTCAGATGATTCAGTCGAACTGATTACCCCCTTAACATTCCCAAAGCTTGCAAAGAAGCAAATACGTGTTGTAGACACATGCGGATGCGGTGTCCGTACGATGTCACTCAAATGCGTCGTTTCAAATATCATTCGGAAGGTTGAAGTCATGGGATTCAAGAAATGCCAAACATTTCTATGTTTCTATTTTCTTTTTCGCTCGCAACTTTACTGTGCATATGACAATAAACACTTGGAATTGAGTTTAATTCACTCAACTCATCACAGCAACATCAAGATCGTTCTAAAACAAGATACCGGGAAAATATAAATCCGCATAGCTCACCTAAGTTCTCACGTTCAATAATGATACGCAATCATGGTCTTCTTACAACCGTGAGTGAAGTAAATCCAGGAGAGTAGAATATTTACAAATACAGACTAATAAAACATGTTTCTTTATGGCGTACTTTAGCAAGCTTGCTACGCCATTGCTAAACTCGGCCGATTGCAGGGTTTGTTTTGGCCATCTAGCCAATCCGAGGCTCCGAATAACTTCAGCCAATAGTGATCGATTCAAATGATGATTGACACATTGGTTAGCCAATGAAACGCCGGTATATAAATCCCAGCATACACCGCGGACTACTCCACGTTCGGGGTAAAATCGAGTCGGCGGCTGTTGAGTAAGTTGCGAGACCTTGCGAATTATATATTGAGCCATATATAAGGCGCACTGTGCTATAAGGCGCATGGTCAGCTTTTGAAAAAAATTAAGACTTTTAGTGCGGAAAATACGGAATATCAAGGGAATCTTCTTGCCAACATTGTACTTCCACTAAAAATGTGATTAAGTACAGTTCTGTATCTTACAACCGATTAAATAAACCCCCAAAAATGTTAATATTATGCAACAAAAGATACCAGGAAATAAAAAGAAATGGATATCTTGTGAAAGAATTGTAAGAACAAACGACGTTGGTAGGCCGTACAACCTTTGCAATAGTACACGAGTCAATTCATTCAAAAGAGAAAAATCATTTTGCATTGCCGGAAACTTAGCAAAATGTAACGTGATGTCAAGTTATGAATTATCTTGCCACACTTGGTATTATGGTTGCTCACTGTTGAAATGAAATGAAATGATCTGCATTTATATAGCGCTTTTCAAGTCAATGACTTCCCAAAGCGCTTGACAATGTGCTCCACATTTCCCAATAGCGGCCTTGCAGCCATATAAGGCGCTAACCTGCTTATTGGGGGTATTAGGGGTTCAGTGTCTTACCCAAGGACACTTCGACATGTAACACGGACGAGCCGGGATTCGAACTGGGATCCCTTGATCCCAAGACGAGCGCTCTACCTCCTGAGCTACTGCCGCCCCAAAAATGTCGATACACCTGACCCGTTGTAGCGAGCCGATGCAGCCGCAGCCAACAGAGGGCGCCGCCATTTTACCAATGTTATAAGTCTTAGGTATGACTCGGCCGAGGCGCGAACCAGCGACCTCCCAGTCTCAAAGCGGGCGCCCTACCATCTAGGCTACTGAGCTGGTTTCAAGCGATGCTCTCCGACTTTGTGTGAACGCTCAGATCCCTGGAAAATTAGAGGGAACATTGGGGGAAGTTTCGGTAGCAGGGGGTTCTGTATTCAGTCAGAAAACATCTCTACATAACCTATAAATGAAGTGCATGCACTACTCCTTTTAAATCAAAGTATAAACGGATAGGAAATTCTTAATTATAAGAAAAATCCACGCAACCTGAAATAGTTACTGGATGGCTTGACTTGCCAGTGGGTTTCTAATACTACTAAAGCACCTTTGTCACAATAAATAACAAGCCTCACCTCTCATCATGGGTGTAAAAGAAAAACAATCAAAGATATATTCAACGATTATTTTACGTTATTTTTCATTTATCTTCACAATTTGGGGATTTTTTTGTACTTCAAAATTGCTGAATCACATACACATTATGAATATTATTCATACAATTAGTATGTATTGTATTACTGTGCTGGGCGTCTGCAGATCCAGAGTAAGGCACGCAGCTCTCTGGCCTCTTGGTAGAGGGGGCTAGTGAGACCAAAAATTCAGATTTAATGCACACTTTGTTTGATAGGGACCACGTCTCATTTGACTGTGATTCAGTGTGTTTTATTGCATTTTTTGTCTATAATTGTTGGTCCCAAGTAAGTTAGTCGAAGAAGGAAATGATTTCGAAATACAAAAGTAGTGTACGAGGGTCTGCCATTGAAGTGCTCCTTGAAGGTAAATTGTTAAAAAGGTTTTATTTTTATACATTGCAGGCATGTTAACCCTGGAGAACCCGTGGGTTGTTTTTTTGTTATAAAAAATAACCGTGAAGAACCGAAAAACCGTTTCCTTCTTTGGAAAATGATTACCCGTGGGTCATCCAGTTTTAAATACAAATTTCACATGATACATGAAGCTTATTAATACAATGCTTTTGTCAAGAGCAGAACATAAGGAGGACCCAGATGCGTAACGTTAGTCACAAATTTATTGAAATATAGAGGAAAGTCAGCGCCAGCGATCCAGTGCTCGCCGGACGCGGAAAGCAAGCCGCTCACAGGATCGAAGCGTGTTCTGAACGCGGAAGTGGATCTTCCGGAGCGGGATATCGTAGCGTAGTTAGCCGGAAAAACAGGTCGTAAGCTGGGACAGGAGATCAAAACGTGGTCGGGGTCAAAAAACAGGTCGTAGCAGGAGACAAACGGGGAAATCAGGGACGGACGAGTGGAAAACGGGTGACAAAACAGGACTGAAGGGAGTCAGAGTCAAAAAATACTTGCTTCGTGAAAGCAGAGGTTTGCTGATGGACTGACAAAAGCCGAGTGAAATGACTGAGCTTAAATAGGACAGGGAACCAATCAGGTAACCAGCAGCAGCTGGCGCCAAACAAGCGGGCACAGGTAATTGTAATGAGTAATCATGACAACTTTGCAACATATTACTGTGCTATGCGTCTACAAATGCAGAGTGAGGCACGCAATTCTCTTGCCTAATGGCGGAGGGCGATAGTGAGACTAGGGATTCTTATTTGACACACACCTCAGCACCAAACCATAGATTTAGTGAGTGATTGTGTTAACCAACTAGTATTTATTTATCATTGCATTTTTCTTCATAACAGAGGATTACCTATCTATTGACTTAGACCGTAGACTTACTTTACAAGTTAAGTTACGTTTTTTTGTCTATGATACAGTTGATATATTGCTTTCTTCTTCTTCCCTGCATATGATGTACCGTAAAATCCGGACTATAAGCCGCTACTTTTTTCCCAAACGTTCAACCCTGCGGCTTATTCAGTGATGCGGCCAATTTATGTAATTTTTCTAACAGCCGCCAGCGGCGCTCGAGTACAAAAGTTAAGATTTAGACCACTGGAATACATGCGGCGAGGAAGACTGCAACTTTACTAAAACTGGCCGCATGCGAAAGGCAACTTTTTCGCAAGTCTGCCGGTGGATCCTGACAGCGTGGGGCAGCATCAAAATATCCACCATCACCAACGGGTTACGAAAAGCCGGTCTGCTGCGTGACGGAGAGGAGGGCACAGAATCAGGAGTGGATGGGAGCGTGGGACGACGTCTATATGACAAAGTTTCTTTCCGACACTGAGGAAGACGACTTTGATGGCTTCAGTTCTAGGGAGGAAGATGAGGACGGTTTACCGTGATTTTTACAAGTACGGTATGTTTTTTTTAACAGACCCGTTTACTGTGTTGAGAGCGTGTTGCTACCTGTCACAGGCACCGTTTGGGATGAAAGTTATATTTTTTATTATTAAAGCTTTGAAAACTCTCTCGGTGTACCGTCTTTCTTTGTAAATATGGGTAACCATGTATAATATGTATTTGCAACTGTATATTTTTGTAATGTATTTATTTTAGAGACTTATTCTGATGTGTTTTGCACGGGCAAATCAAAAAGAAAGGGTGAAAACAACGGGGGATGACGGGAAGTGGAGTAAACGTGAGACGTGTTTGTGGACGCGGCGGACAATAGTGAATATATATTTTTCCCACTCTTACCTTTAGAAATATACACTTTTTTCCTTGGATTACTTTCAACGAGACCCGGACTCTGCAGGTCTGCATCAAACATTAAGTACCGGTATCATTTTCTGTTCATTTTGGAGGCTGTGAATTTTGGACTGTGTTCTTTAATGAAGGACATTCCGTTTCAATCGCGGGACTCAAAGTCGGGTTTGGGTTGATTTTGTGTTTGTGCTGCAATTTTCAATGTGGACGCAAGCGGCTTGTATACAGGTGCGGCTTGTGTAAGTACAAAATCGGTTTTCCTCTTAAAATGTGGTGGGTGCGGCTTATAATCAGGTGCGCTCTATAGTCCGGAATTTACGGTAGATTCAATTACTGTGCCTCACCAGACATGAACCTACCTGCGCGTCACTGAGTCAGTGGTAATAAATCATGAATGAATTATTTAAGTGATTAATTAATTTATTTAGCCAATTAAAATGAATGTTTTTTTTAACCACAGTGTAATGTGGTTGAGTAAAAGTCTAATTTCAGATAAAACATTTTTGAATTTAGTCTCCGTGGTGTGCCAAAGGCAATGGCTATGTGGACACACAAACACAACAGCCCGAGGCTTTGTAAGTGGGTTGAATGGGTGCAGAGAACTTTGGACTTTTCTTCAGTATCTCAGTTTTCTCTCTTGTCTATCTTACAGTTCACGTTTGTTTGGACTCTAAATAACTCATAGTTCTTTAAAAGGTGGCTCCTCCAGAGGTCGTTTTATATTGTTTTTAATCAACTTCAACGAGCCAAAGCAGCATCCGTGGAAGCGATTCCCACAAATGGCGCCAAACTAATCACAATTCGTTTTGCTTTAATTTACTTTTTAAATCGGGCGATTGCTCCCTGGTTTGCCGTTCACTGCCTGGTTTTGGGTCTGGACGCTTTTACTTTATGCCTCGGAACACAGATGGTGCACTTTTGAGTTTGTGGTTTAGTTTAACCCTAAATTCGGCTGGCAGCTTATCGAAGAGATGGGCGGCAGTGGCTCAGGAGGTAGAGCGCCCGTCTTGGGATCAAGAGATCGCAGTTCGAATCCCGGCTCCTCCGTGTTGCATGTGGAAGTGTCCTTGGGTTAAGACACTGAACCCCTAATACCCCCAATATGCAGGTTAGCGCCTCACATAGATAGATAGATAGATACTTTATTCATCCCCGAAGGGAAATTCACATTTCCAGCAGCATCCCTGAGCTGAGAACAATACAATAATAAAGCAAAAAGAATACAATATACAAATACCCAGTGTGACGTGCAAATACCCACTGTAGCGTGTTATATAGAATAACTAAATAGTGCTACACAGAATACATATTGCAATAAGATTCGGTTATATGCAATGTAGGTGGTGTGGTTTACTGTGGGCTTTTACTCTGCCGGGTGGAGTTAAAGAGCCTCATGGCATGAGGAAGAAAAGATCTCTTCAGTCTGTCCGTAGTACAAGACAGTGACAGCAGTCTGTCGCTGAAACTGCTCTTCTCTCTGGAGATAATGCTGTGTAGTGGATGCGATGGATTGTCCATGATTGACCGCAGCTTTTTCAGTGCCCGTCTCTCAGCTACTGTTGTTAGGCTGTCCAGCTCTTTGCCCACAACAGAGCTCGCTTTCCTAGCCAGTTTATTGAGACGAGAGGCATCCTTCTTCTTGACGCTGCCTCCCCAACACGCTGCCGCATAGAAGAGGGCGCTTGCCACTACTGTCTCATAGAATATTTTCAGGAGCTTTTTGCAGATGTTGAAGGAGGCCAGCCTTCTGAGGAAGTAAAGTCGGCTTTGCCCTTTCCTACATAGAGCTTCTGTGTTGGCAGTCCAGTCCAGTTTGTTGTCCAGCTGCACACCCAGGTATTTATAGGTCTGGACAAATTCTACACATTCTCCTTTGATGGTTACAGCAACCGGGTGAGTTCTGGTTCTCCTGAAGTCCACCACCATCTCTCTGGTCTTGGTGGTGTTTAGGTGCAGGTGGTTTGCGTCGCTCCATCGGACAAAGTCCTGAATCAATTTCCTGTACTCCTCCTCCTGCCCATTTCTGATACATCCCACGATCGCAGTGTCGTCGGCAAACTTTTGCACATGGCAGGACTCAGAGTTGTACTTAAAGTCCGATGTATATAGAGTGAATAGGAACGGAGAGAGCACGGTCCCCTGCGGAGATCCTGTGCTGCTAACCACAGTGTCCGATGTACAGCCCCCCTGTTTCACATACTGGGGTCTGCCTGTCAGGTAGTCAGTAATACATTCTACAATGTGTGAGCTAACTCCCATCTCTGTCAGTTTCCTACTCAGTAGCAGAGGCTGTATGGTATTGAAGGCACTGGAGAAGTCCAAAAATGTAATCCTCACAGCCCCCTTCGCCCTATCCAGGTGAGAGAGGGATCGGTGTAACATGTATACTATAGCATCCTCCACATGGCTGCACGGCCGCTATGGGGAAATGTGAAGCACACTGTAAAGCGCTTTGGGAAGTCTTGACTTGAAAAGCGCTATATAAATTCATTTCACGGACACACATTGCTCTTCGGTTGTGTTTATTTTTCACTTGCATGCTATGATGTCCTTTGAGGGTCAAGTGACGGGCGGCTAGGTTTGTGTACAGTGAGGCAAAGTCCTATTCCTGAACAAAGAAATCTTCATTCAATTTATCATGTGATTGGCAAAGCAAGACATAAATCTATAAACTGAAACGTAGAAAAACTCGTACTCTCTTGTGTGTAGTAATTGCTTTATATTATATTTATTTGGTTCAGAATCTACCTCGGTACTTACCGATTCGGCCAGAAGGTAGTGCTCACGGTTTCACACCCATGTGTCTCTCTCAGCCATAGAATGAATTAAAGTACAATGAAAACTTCGTCAGTCGGCTCTAGTAATTCAATCAACAAAGGTAACCCAACCAGTTAGAACAAAGAGTTGTCTTGTGGGGGATAGTTTGGCATTTGAGTCTATAGACAGAATGCAAAATAGCCTCATATTGTCTAGCAATTATCATGAAGGAAGCAATACTCTAAACATATTTTATTTTTAGTTTTAGTTCATAGATATGGATAATGATTAATCAGTCCAAATAGAAAATAATATAAACACACACATAAATAATGCAAGTGGTTTGATTCTAACAAACTTAGTTTAATTACCTGACAAGGAAAATTGAATATAACGAAAGAATTAAGAACACTGTTGACAAGAGAAACTCGCATTTCTAATTAACAAAGGAGAAACCATGTTGGGAAAAAAGGAGGTGAATAGAGATGGCAACGTTGTAATTTCTATGAGAAAATCAGGGGTCTGTATTGTTGTGCCTAATTTAAGACATTTACCTGACCAAGAAAACACCGAGCATATTGTCCATTTTATTTTGATGAATTAGCCGGGGTTTGTAGTCATGTGTTGGGTCACCGATAGGAGGAATTTGGGGGCCCACGGTTAATCTAAACATCTAACCCCATGGGGCTTACACCCGAGGGTGGGTTGCCCATGGGTGAGAGCCAGTGCTCGTCCATCAAGAAAAAGAGACTGAGGGGTAGGTGCATCCAATTTTAAAGCGTGACGTGAATCAGCCCAAGTAGGTGGAGAGGGGCGGGGCGGAACATTCCCATATGCCTCGCTCAGCCATAGATTGAATTATATTACGATGAAAACTTCGTCGGTCGGCTCTAGTAATTCAATCAACAAAGGTAACACAACCAGTTAGAACAAAGAGTTGTCTTGTGGGGGATAGTTTGGCATTTGAGTCTATGGACAGAATGCAAACTGGGGGGTGGGAAGTTTCTGTCGCAGGGGGGTTCTGTGTATAGTCAGAGAATATATCTACATAACCCATAAAAGAAGTGTATGCACTCATCCTTTTGAATAAAGGCATTAACTGATTCTCCATTATAAAAAAAGTCCATGCAAAGTGAAATGGGTACTGAATAGATTGACTCGCTAGTGAGTTTTACTAATAATGCAACTTCTATTGTTTAGGGCTGAGGTGCGCACCAAAACAGAATCCTCGGTTTTACTATCGCCCCCTGCCACAAGGCTAGAGAAGGGGACACAGAGACAGACAAGCATTCGCTCGCTCATTCAAACCTAGGGACAGTTTTGACCCTACAATTAACCTGACATGCATGTTTTTGGAATGTGGGAGGAAACCGGAGTACCCGGAGGAAACCCACACAAGCACGGGGAGAACATGCATACTCCACACAGGAGGTTCGATCTCATGACCTCAGAACTGTGCCGCTTTGCTGCCTCATTATTAGCCCTGAGTCCAAATTTGATGTTGTTTCAGTTTGAAAAAGTGGTAGATTAAAACAGAAATCGGTTGATTTTTTTAAGGGGAGGAAAAGAAGTACCACGTTCCAAAAACATGCATTTCAGGTGAATTGGCCGGTCCAAATTGTCCCTAGGTGTGGATGAGCGAATGAGTTGTCTGTCCCCGTGTGCCCTGCGATTGGATGGCAACCAGTTCAGGGTGTCCCCTGCCTACTGCCCGGAGATGGCTGGGATGGGCTCCAGCCCCCCCCGCGACCCTAATGAGGATAAGCGGTACGGCTAATGAGATGAGATGAGACTCTTTGACTCCGAAAATGAAGACTGAAACTTAAATTTGAATCATTTTTCCGACCAGGACCAACATTTTGAAAAAGATGTATTCTGTCCTCTCTTTTTCTGGAATGCATTTTCGGTCGGGTTTATCGATTTTCTAAAATCCCTAAATATACTCCGGGCAGCACGGTGGCGCAGTGGTTAGCGCATGTGCGGCACAGTTCATGTCATGGGAACCTCCTGCGTGGGTTCAAATCCAGCTCCAGACTTCCTATGCGGAGTTTGTATGTTCTCCCCGTGCTTGCATGGGTTTCCTCCAGGCACTCCGGTTTCCTCCCACATTCCAAAAACATGCATTTCAGGTGAATTGGCCGGTCCAGATTGTCCCTAGGTGTGGATGAGCGAATGAGTTGTCTGTCCCCGTGTGCCCTGCGATTGGCTGGCAACCAGTTCAGGGTGTCCCCTGCCCACTGCTCGGAGATGGCTGGGATGGGCTCCAGCCCCCCCCCCGCGACCCTAATGGGGATAAGCGGTACGGCTAATGAGATGAGATGAGACTCTTTGACTCCGAAAATGAAGATTAAAACTTAAATTTGTATTATTTTTCCGACCAGGACCGACTGTACATGCAAATACGCGCCATTTTGGCTTGCAGTGCCAGCACATCTAACGTCTGTCAGCAATGTAGTCACGTTAATCGTGCCATATGTGCTTTCTGCTGACAGAGGGCCTCCATACATATACACGCAAATACCTATCAAGACTAAACATAAAGCTGACCATAAAGTCAAACAACAGATGCGGGTCACGTGGTGTTAATGCACAATCCGTTGAGCCAGATGGTGCCGAGGGCCCGAACGGTAAGCTGCAGAGCTGCAGCCGTTCGGGAAAAAAAAATCTGTGTGCTTGTTTTGTGCTTTTTAAATCCAACTACAAAGCACTGCAAACAATCCCATTCAGATTTGTGCCATGAATAATGCACGCTAATGAATAGAGCTTTTTAAAGATCGTGTCGCTCGTCTTGTCTTTCGCTCTGTACCGTCGGTGTCACGGGACCGGACCAGATCGGAGGCAGGAGGCAGGAAGGGTGAACTCATTCGCGTTGTTAAGGAAATAAAAGTCGTCCAACACTCGGGGACAAAAACAAAAACAGGCTTACAGGCAAACAGGAACTCAGACTAGGAATACTCACAAAACAGGCTTTTACTCAGAACGGGCAAGTACAGGTTTCCTCGAGTCAAACAGAACAGAATAATGCAAAGTAATGCAATGAACCCGCTACCGGCAATCCCCAAAACCCGCCCTTAAGAAGCACAAACGCAAATTAGAAAATCTGCTACAGCCGGTGCCAAGGGGGCGGGGCCAGCCGGTCGCCACGGCGACCATGCTGGACATGACAGTTGGTCTTTGTGGATTTCTAGTGTTTCTCAACCTTTTGTTAAAACCCCCAGATGAACTGATCGTTAAAAAATGTAGAAAAAATAATACGTTTTAAACAGAGGTTTTAATATTTTAAGAGAATAAACGTATCAACCATTGTTTAGATGACATCATAATTCAAGGTTTGAAAAAAACAAATAAATGAATAAAACTGGTGTTGGGAATGGATTTATTATTAAAAAAGTTTGCCTTGGCTTATATTTTATTTTTAATTTCATTGTTTGTTATTGGGGCGGCATGGCGGATGAGTGGTTAGCGCGTCGGCAGCACAGTTCTGACGTCATGTACAGAGTTTGCATGTTCTCCCCGTGCTTGCGTGGGTTTCCTCCAGGCACTCCGGTTTCCTCCCACATTCCAAAAACATGCATGAGTGAGTTAATTGTATGTCACTGTGTGCCCTGCGACTGGCTGGCAACTGGTTTGGGGTGTTCCCTGCCCACTGCCCGAAGATAGCTGGGATGGGCTCCAGCACTCCTGTGACCCTACTGAGGATAAGCGGTGCAGATAATGAATGGATGTTTGTTATTTTTATTCTTCATTTTCCTCATCCTGAGAATTTTGAGTTTTTCCTTTCCCTCATGTCGGTTTTAGATCGGGGGATGGTGTAATAATAGTCTGTAGTCAAGTCAAGTCAAGTCAAGTCATTTCTATTTGTATAGCCCTTAATCACAAAGAGTCTCAAAGGGCTTCACAGGTTATTACACAGACTATTTTTGCAGACTATTATTACACCATCCCCTGATCTGGAACCAACATGAGGGCAAGGAAAAACTCAAAAAACCTCAAAATGAGGAAAATGAAGAAACTTTGAGAAGGGACCGCACATGTGGTAGTCTGCAATTGTCTGTGATCTGTGCAGCTCTTTGAAACTTCATGTGCGATCCTTTCTCAAGGTGGCTTCATTTTCCTCGTGTTGAGGTTTTTGAGTTTTTCCCTGCCCTCATGTAGGTTTTAGATCAGGAGATGGTGTAATGATAGTCTGTAGTTTGCAATAGACTGTGGTCTGTGCAGCTCTTTGAGACTTCTTGTTGTCGAATACCTCATGTGCGCTCCCTTCTCAAGGTGGCTTCATTTTCCTCGTGTTGAGGTTTTTGAGTTTTCCCTGCCCTCATGTAGGTTTTAGATCAGGAGATGGTGTAATGATAGTCTGTAGTCTGCAATTGTCTGTGGTCTGTGCAGCTCTTTGAGACTTCTTGTTGTCGAATACCTCATGTGCGCTCCCTTCTCAAGGTGGCTTCATTTTCCTCGTGTTGAGGTTTTTGAGTTTTCCCTGCCCTCATGTAGGTTTTAGATCAGGGGATGGTGTAATGATAGTCTGTAGTCTGCAATTGTCTGTGGTCTGTGCAGCTCTTTGAGACTTCTTGGGGGGATTACCTCATGTGCGATCCCTTCTCCAGGTGGCTTCATTTACCTTGTGTTGAGGTTTTTGAGTTTTTCCCTGCCCTCATGTAGGTTTTAGATCAGTGGATGATGTAATGATAGTCTGTAGTTTGCAATAGTCTGTGGTCTGTGCAGCTCTTTGAGACTTCTTGGGGGGGATTACCTCATGTGCGATCCCTTCTCCAGGTGGCTTTATTTTCCTCGTGTTGCGTTTTTTGAGTTGTTCTTGCATTCATGTAAGTTTTAGATCAGGGGATGGTGTAATGATAGTCTGTAGTTTGCAATAGTCTGTGGTCTGTGCAGCTCTTTGAGACTTCTTGTTTTCGAATACCTCATGTGCGGTCCCTTCTCCAGGTGGCTTCATTTTCCTCGTGTTGAGGTTTTTGAGTTTTTCCCTGCCCTCATGTAGGTTTTAGATCAGGGGATGGTCTAATGATAGTCTGTAGTCTGCAATTGTCTGTGGTCTGTGCAGCTCTTTGAGACTTCTTGGGGGGGATTACCTCATGTGCGATCCCTTCTCCAGGTGGCTTCATTTTCCTCGTGTTGAGGTTTTTGAGTTTTTCTTGCCCTCATGTAGGTTTTAGATCAGGGGATGGTGTAATGATAGTCTGTAGTTTGCAATAGTCTGTGGTCTGTGCAGCTCTTTGAGACTTCTTGTTTTCGAATACCTCATGTGCGGTCCCTTCTCAAGGTGGCTTCATTTTCTTCGTGTTGAGGTTTTTGAGTTTCTCTTGCCCTCATGTAGGTTTTAGATCAGGGGATGGTGTAATGATAGTCTGTAGTCTGCAATTGTCTGTGGTCTGTGCAGCTCTTTGAGACTTCTTGGGGGGATTACTTCATGTGCGATCCCTTCTGAAGGTGGCTTCATTTTCCTCGTGTTGCGGTTTTTGAGTTTTTCCGTGCCCTCATGTCGGTTTTAGATCAGGGGATGGTGTAATAATAGTCTGTATTAGCAATAATCCTCAAATCTGTGCAGCCCTTTGAGACTCCTTGTGATTAAGGGCTGTTTAAATAAACCTGACTTGACTTGACTTGGCTCCGAAACGGTTGGACAACACTAGCCAATACAGCCATTTTATGGTTAGGCTACTTTTATATAACGTATCACAGATTAATACATACTGTATAAAGCAATTACGAGATCAGTCGCGGCTTCTGGCTCTCATTTATTAGGACACAAAGTTTTCATTTGTCATCCCTCAGCGTTGTAGAGCATTAGACTCTCTGCCAGAAAACGAGCAGATAAAGACCGTAAAGATCAGGCCCAAAAAGACCCAGCTGGTGCATCGGTGCGGTCATTCAGGGGTCATTACCCTTCCTAAACGGGACAGTTTAACAGCCGGGACCGGACGCTTGTCGATCCGACCGGTCCGGTCGAATCTATTCCCCCCTCTTTTGTCCATCCTGCAAAAAACAAACGACCGAATCGGCATCGCGCCATTGATTAAAGAGTGTTTGTGAACTGGAGATCAATGATTTTCGCCCAGTATGTCGGAGCAATCTAGTGTACCGCGAGACTTTGGTAGAAAATTGCCCAATTAAATCGTTAAATAGCATGCCGTTGTTCAGTATCTTTGCTGTCCTCCAGGGTTTAGCCGAGTAATTGTAGAATTTATCCATGTCAGTAGGTCCTTTTGTCGTTTTTAATGTAAAAATTATAACCAGCACGGTGGCCTTGGGGGTAGGGCGCCCGTTCCGGGACTGGGAGGTCGCTGGTTCAAGCGTCAGCCGAGTCATACCTAAGACTTACAACATTGGTACTCATTGCCTCCCTGCTCGGCATTAGGGGTTGTAATTGGGGTGTTTGGTCACCTAATGACTCCCAACACATCAGTTGGGTTGAGCAAGGGGGCTGGGAACCCCCTCCTCTGTATCAATCTCCCAGAAAGAGTCAGGAATGTGTTCTTGACTCTGGCCACCTCCCACTAGGGCACAGGTGTCAAACAGGCGGCCCACGGGCCGGATCAGGCCCGCTAAGGGATTGAATCCGGCCCGCGAGACAACACTCAGAGAAGCGCAAGAGAAAAACAATCTGCAGGTTGAAATATGTCAACTTGATGTTGCCAAAGACAGGTGCCTCTCACAAAGACACTGTACTTGTATTTATTTCTCTCTCTCTCTGTCTCTCTTTCTCTCTTTCTTTTTTCTGTCTATCTTTCTCTCTTTCTTTCTTTCTCTCTTCCTCTCTTTCTTTCTCTCTCTCTTTCCTTCTTTCACTTTCTCTCTTTCTCTATTTCTTTCTCTCTCTCTCTTTCCTTCTTTATCTTTCTCTCTTTCTTTCTCTCTTTCTCTCTTTCTCTCTTTCTTTCTGTCTCTCTGTGTCTCTTTCTTTCAGTCTTTATTTCTCTCTTTCTCTTTTTCTCTCTTTCTTTCTTTCTCTCTTTCTCTC
The DNA here is from genome assembly GCF_059441175.1 of Urocampus carinirostris. Lineage (NCBI taxonomy): Eukaryota > Metazoa > Chordata > Actinopteri > Syngnathiformes > Syngnathidae > Urocampus > Urocampus carinirostris. The sequence goes on from NC_142368.1 coordinate 11,352,172, forward strand.
TTTCTCTCTTTCTCTATTTCTCTCTTTCTCTCTTTCTCTCTCTCTTTCTATCTTTCTTTCTTTCTCTCTTTGTATTTATGTCTCTCTTTCTCTCTCCCTGTCTCTCTCTCTCTTTCTTTTGCACCCCCTTTCTCCCACTGTCACTGTCTTTTTCACTCTCTGTGTCTCTCTTTTTCTCTTCTTTTGTTGCTCTTTGTCTCTTTCTCTCTCTGTGTCTTTTAACCTCTTTTGCTCTAACTTCCTTTTTTCTTTTTCTCTCTTTTCTCTTTCTCTCTTCCTACCCTTCACACTTTCTTTTCTCTTTTCTCTCCTTCTGTCTTTCTATTTATCTTTGGATTTCTTCCTTCCCCTCTTTTTTTCCTCCTCTCTTACGACTTTTTATCTTTTGTTTCTCACGCGCTCTCTCCCTCTCTCTCGTTTTCTTTCTTTGTCCCGCCCTCTCTCCTTTTCCTTCCATCTTTCTCTTATTTCTTTATCTCTCTTTTTCTTCCTATTTAATCTATTAGTCCGGCCCCCGAGAGAATGTTTGTTCTATCGTGTGGCCCCTGAGTTGAAATGAATTTGACACCCCTCGCTAGGGGGATATGGCTACGGTATATATATATATATATATATATATATATATATATATATATATAGATATATATATATATATGTGTATTCTTTTTTAGGTTAAAACCCGGTCAAACATATTTTGGTTCTACCGGCAGGTAACGGTTATAAATGAGCAAAATTAATTTATTTATTTTTCAGAAAAAAAAGAATAGGTTAAAACTGTAGTGGTATCCCAAATCTCAGCGTCATCATTTAACATAATGAATACACCCTAAGTGGGTTGGAATCAAAGAACAGTCACATGATTGGCCAATAGTGACAATGATGTAAACAATTCACTATAGTCAAAACAATGAACTCGCCGAACTTCCATGTACGTGTTCGATAGTAAAACTGAATTAATGATTGATAAGTTTAAAATTTTTAATTTAGGCAGCACGACGGCGCAGTGGTTAGCGCTTGTGCGGCACAGTTCATGTCATGGGAACCTGTCATGGGTTCAAATCCAGCTCCAGACTTCCTGTGCGGAGTTTGTATGTTCTCCCCGTGCTTGCGTGGGTTTCCTCCGGGCACTCCAGTTTCCTCCCACATTCCAAAAACATGCATTTCAGGTGAATTGGCCGGTCCAAATTGTCCCTAGGTGTGAATGAGCGAGCGAGTTGTCTGTCCCCGTGTGCCCTGCGATTGGTCGGCAACCAGTTCAGGGTGTCCCCTGCCCACTGCCTGGAGATGGCTGGGATGGGCTCCAGCCCCCCCGCGACCCTAATGAGGATAAGCGGTACGGCTAATGAGATGAGATGAGAAGTTTAAAATTTAGTAGACACTCAAAATAAGGAGAGAAGACATTAACGGATTATGAACAGGAAGAAATTCGAACCTGTTCTAAAGACCCTATACAAGCTCTTTTAATAAATCTCCAGCAGATTCCCCCACTTGATTAGCCGATATTGATGTAAACGATTCATACGGGTCAAAAATAACCAAAAACTGTGCAATAATACTTTATAGTTATGCATTCTTCTTTGCAAATGTCTGTCAGTAAAGAAAGGAATAAATGGTTTCGGTATCAATGGGCTTCCGAGTAATATAAACAAGTACAACTGAGTAAATTCCAGCGCAATAACTCGACCAGACGACAAGATAATAGATAAAAGATGAAATTTTACTGACTATCAGAATCGGATTTTGGATAAAATGAATGTATTCTTTCTAAACAGGCGTGTTCTTACAAGATCCATCCATGGCGATCATGTTGAATGATCAATGTTGCATAGTTTGAGTCGCCGACAGTCACCGATTGGCAGCCCCATTTGCACCAATCATTATCTCGCCCATTAGCCGACATATTAGCAACCGGAGGCGCGTCTAAATCAGCAACATATAGACTTACCGACACACACACACACACACACACACACACCGCTAAGTCCATTAGGGCGCTGCGCACAAATCAAGGAGGAAATAGAAACCCAGCGGTGAAAATGAATATATGCAAAACAGCCCGAAGTTGCTTTTAAAATGTCAATCCCGTAAGAGAACAAAGTGAAGAAAGAGGATACGGTCGGGAAGGAAGGATGTGATGTCAACAGGTATATAGAGATGCCGAGTGGACTCTATCCCGATGTCAAGGACGGACTTGGTGGAATTCAACGTTTTGGGACATTTTTTTCTTTTTAAATCTCATCTCATCTCATCTCATCAGCCGTACCGCTCATTAGGGTCGCGGGGGGCTGGAGCCCATCCCAGCCATCTCCGGGCAGTGGGCAGGGGACACCCTGAACTGGTGGCCAGCCAATCACAGGGCACACGGGGACAGAGAACTCACTCGCTCATTCACACCTAGGGACAATTTGGATCGGCCAATCCACCTGAAATGCATGTTTTTGGAATGTGGGAGGAAACCGGAGTGACCGGAGGAAACCCACGCAAGCACGGGGAGAACATACAAACTCCGCACAGGAAGTCTGGAGCTGGATTTGAACCCATGACATGAACTGTGCCGCACAAGCGCTAACCACTGCGCCGTCGTGCTGCCCTCTTTTTAAATCACTATACTTTTTACTTTTACTTGAGTAGATTATTAAAGAAGAAGCTGTACTCTTACTCCGCTACATTAGACTACGTTGAAGTCATTACAGTGGAACCTCGCTAGTTCGTGGTTCCACTTTTGCGGGTCTAAAAAATCTACCTTACCTTCTCAATAAAAGCATTTATTGACTTTAGCAAGCGCGAGCTTATGTCAACTGAGGACACGGTGTGGACACTCTTATAGTGAAGGGGAGGGGGAGGCCCTGACACAATGCTTAGTCATTGCCGCTTCGCTCACCCCCCCTCCTTCAACTCCTCCCACCTCACCCCCTTCTTATGTAGTGCTCAGTTTATCAAGGAGGAACTCTGCGACGCGACGTAAGTTTATTCTCTTCTGTCACATTTCATCTCAAGTTTGACTTTATTATACCAAAAGCGAGCGGTTGTTTGTACTACCTAAACACGGCTAATTGTGTGTGGTTTCGTGTATTTGATGTAAAAGCCGTTCAATGCCGCTAGCTAAAGTATGTTGTTATTGTCAGAAGGTAGCTCTTTCACTTTCATTAAAATGAACACGGACCATTTTTTTAACTGTTGTTTCCCAAAACGCTTCACATTTTCACTGTTTTTATTTTCAATATGTAAATGGTAGTGTTAACAAGCGAAAAAACTGCGATGGCTGCATGTGGTTGAGAGCGGTTGATACAATCATACTGAATGGTTCGTAGTGGTTTCGTCGCAGTCCTATTCCGTGTACATACAACATATTTTACAGTTTTTATTTTTTTTGTTATAACATGAATTTCACTCTCTCTCTCTCTCTCTCTACCCGTATTCTATATGGTGTACTGTGTACAGGGGGGTATACAGGTTTTTTTTAAGCATTTTTGAAAGGGCGCCACTACTTCGCGGATTTTCAGTTTTTGCGGGTGGTCTTGGCCCCCATCAACCGCGAAAACCGAGGGATTACTGTACTTCAATCCCGTCCACATAAGTACTCGTTTGTAGGTGTCTACTGAGGCGACATCCTTTCTTTTATATTGATTTGATCAGTGACCCAAACACCTACCAGGTGGTCCCAGCTCTTTTCAGGTCATTGACAAACTCCTGTGTAGTTCCGGGCTGATTCCTTACCTTTCTTAGAATCATTGAGACCCCACGAGGTGATATCTTGCATAGGGCTCCACTCGGATTGAGATTGATCGTCATGTTTAGCTTCTTCAACTTTCTAGTGATTGCTCCAACAGTGGACCTTTTTGCACCGAGCAACTTGGCAATTGCTTCATAGCCCTTTCCAGCCTTGTGGAGGTGTACAATTTGGTCTCTGGTGTCTTCGCCATGTTACAAGTTCAAGTCTTACTGATTGTATGGGGTGGACAGGTGTTTTTTTGCAGCTAAGGACCTCAAAGAGGTGCATCTGATCCTGGATGATACAGGGTGTGCAGGTGGACTTCTAATGGGCGGACGAACAGGTCTTTCAGGGTCAGAATTCGAGATGAGACACAGGTTTTCAAAAACTTATTTGCAGCTATATCACATGACAAAAAACGTTAAGAAATCATGCATGTGATTTCCGGATTTTTCTTTTTAGTTTATCTCTCTCACAGTGGACAAGCACCTACGATAAATATTTCAGACCCCTCCATGATTTCCAAGTGGGAGAAATAGCAAAATAGCAGGGTGTTCAAATACTTATTTTCTTCACTGTACATACATACCTACCTACCTACCTACCTACCTACCTACTTACCTACCTACCTGCCTACCTACCTACTTACCTACCTACCTACCTACTTACCTACCTACCTACCTACCTGCCTGCCTACCTACCTACCTACCTACTTATCTACCTACCTACCTACCTACCTACCTACCTGCCTGCCTATCTGCCTGCCTACCTACCTACTTACCTACCTACCTACCTACCTACCTACATACATACATTTAATCCATAGAGGGTTCACACAAACAAATTGAGTACAAAGGCTTAAAAGTACACAGACTTGTATTTCTTTTTGCTCATTTGATGGACCTTGATGAGTTGATGATCGGCGTTGATGTTGGCGTAGACCAGGGGTCTCCAACATGGTGCTCGCTGGCAACCTGAGGACGGCTGCCGAGCAGGTCCGAGACCCCAGGTTTACAAGTTTTCATTGCTAAACGAACCTAATGAGGCCAGATTTTTTAAAGATGGTTTCTCGACATGGGCAGCACGGCGGCGCGGTGGTTAGCGCGAGTGCGGCACAGTTCTGAGGTCATGAGATCAAACCTCCTGTGTGGAGTTTGCATGTTCTCCCCGTATTTGCATGGGTTTCCTCCCACATTCCAAAAACCTGCATCTTAGGTTAAGTGGCCGGTCCAAATTGTCCTTAGGTGTGAATGAGTGAGTGACCTATCTGTCCCCGTGTGCCCTGCGACTGGCTGGCAACCAGTTCAGGGTGTCCCCTGCCCACTGCCCGAAGATGGCTGGGATGGGCTTCAGCACCCCCGCGACCCTACTGTGGATAAGCGGTGCAGATAATGAATAGATGGATGGGTTTCTCGACAAATGCGCAAAAAAAGCTGATTCAGCACTTTTGGGTTCCTAGAAAGACAGGCCACTCTCCCAGGACAGAACAACATTAGATATCAACATATTTTACAGTCAGTCAAGTAGGTTACTCTAGATGTGAAAACTTCCCAAAACACTAGGGCCGTAGGTAGAGTGCTCGTCTTGGGGGGTGAAGTTGCAGGTTCGATTCCCTTCTCCTCTGAATTAATTGTTGAAGTTTCCTTGGTCAAGAAAGACACTGAACCCCTTAATGCCCCCCTATAAGCAGGTAGAAGCCTTGACATCGCTATTGGTGTGTGATTGTGTGCGTGAATAGGTAAGTGTGAAGCACATTGTAAAGCGCTTTGGGACTTGAAAAGCGCTATTTGAATGCAGACAAATTACCAATTACCCTTTTATTTTGTGTTAAAAACGATATCTGAGAACCTTGGGGTGTTTTTCTCAGAGCTCTAATGTGAAAAAACCCAGACTTTGTTTCCAACGGTCCCCATTCAATTTGAGACCCCATGGATTAAAGCAGGGGTGTCCAACTCATTTTAACTCGGGGGCCACATGATAGAACAAACATTCTGTCGGGGGCCGGACTAGGAGATTAAAGAGAAAGAAAAAGAGAGATAAAGAAATAAGAGAAAGAGGTAGTCAAAAGGAGGGGGGGACAAAGAAAGAAAAAGAGAGAGAGGGAGAGAGCGTGAGAAACAAAGAGATAAAAAGTCGTGAGAGAGGGGAAAAAGAAAGGGAGAGGAAGGACGAAATCCAAAGAGAAATAGAAAGACAAAAGGAGAGAAAAGAGAAAAGAAAGCGCAAAGGGTAGGAAGAGAGAAAGAGAAAAGAGAGAAAAGTAAAAAAAGGAAGTTGGAGCAAAAGAAGTCAAAAAGACCGAGAAAGAAAGAAACAAAGAGCAACAAAGGAAGAGAAAAAGAGAGACACAGAGTGTGAAAGTGACATAGACAGAGAGTGGGAGAAAAAGGGTGGAAGAGAGAGAGAGAGAGAGAGAGAGAGAGAGAGAGAGAGAGAGAGAGAGAGAGAGAGAGAGAGAGAGAGAGAGAGAGAGAGAGAGAGAGAGAGAGAGAGAGAGAGAGAGAGAGAGAGAGAGAGAGAGAGAGAGAGAGAGAGAGAGAGAGAGAGAGAGAGAGAGAGAGAGAGAGAGAGAGAGAGAGAGAGAGAGAGAGAGAGAGAGAGAGACACAAGTACAGTGTCTTTGTTCGAGGCACCTGGCTTTGGCAACATCAAGTTGACCTATTTCAACCTGCAGCTTGTTTTTCTCTTGCGCTTCTCTGAGTGTTGTCTCGCTGTTTGACACCTGTGGATTAAAGCAACAAAAATAATCTAAGGAGCCATTTGGGAGCCAAGCAAAAAAGATTGGGCAGGATTTCCCATTACTGGTGTTTGCTGCACATGGGCACAAAATCTCCCTCGCTATAACAAAAGCAGCCGCGTAACAGATTTACTTAGTTGTTTAATTTCACACTTGATGGGTGGGCTGACAACTTTTTTGTATACGAGCAATTAAAAAGTCAATCTTCCGTAATACGTCCCGTTTAAAAGGCTCTCTCCGAAAAACCATCTTTGGGGGGTGTTGTTTACGCCAGCTAAAGTGGTGTGACAATTTCACTTTAGATGGCCAACACACCGTGTGTGACCGCCAAAATAAAAGCACATTTTAAAGTTAAATGTCAATTATACGTATGGCTAAAAAGGACTGAAAGGCAACGTCCCCTCAACGCTCGTCTCCAGATTTGTTATTTGGTATTTAAAATGGCAGTTTGCATCCTTTAGCGCCTCAAAGTTAAAAAATAACAAAAACTCGTTGTTGGGATGAAAGTTGTATTATTATTATTAAAGCTTTGAAAACTCTCTCGGTGTACCGTCTTTCTTTGTAAATATGTGTAATATGTATTTGCAACTGTATATTTTTGTAATGTATATATTTGTATTTATTTGATACACATGCTGATTTTCACGGGCGAAGAAGAAAGAAGGGGCGAAGCAAACGCGGGCTGATGGGAACTAGGGACGGGTAAAGGTGAGTGTTTGTGAACGCGGGAGACAATAGTGGATATATATTTTTCCCACCCTTAGCTTTGGAAATATACACTTTTTTTTTCCTTGGCTTACTTTCAACGGGCACCCCGACTCTGCAGGTCTGCATCAAATGATAACTAGCTTGCTCTGTTCTCTCCAAGTCTCGGCCCGAAATTGCAGTACCTCTGGGAATGGTGCTATTACTCTCATAGATTTTTGATGTCTTGGTTAGGACCTTGACCCAGTTCCCTGGCTTGGAACAAGTGTCTTGGCCTATTGGCTTAAAAATGTATCATGAATCGATTGATGATGGATATGGATAATTGCTTAAGGTTATAGAACAATAAACCTATACAAAATGTGGACGCATGCGGCTAATATACCGGTGCGGCTTGTGTGTGTACAAAGTCGGTTTTCCTCCCGAATTGCGCTGGGTGCGGCTTATAATCAGGTGTGCCTTATAGTACGGAATTTACGGTAGTTTTGGTTTCCATGAATACAAGTAGCAGAAGAAGCCTCCTGATCTGACTCAGATACAGGGTTGGGTAGGGTTACTTTAACCGGATTACTTTCAATTACTTTTGGATTACTCCAATACGAAATATGCTAATAAAAGACAAAAGAAACTAAATATGAATAAAATGATAACTCACAACACGTGGTAAGCTTTCTCTCCTGGTTTTGATCTCTTTGATCTCCGGCAAAAATAACATAAAATGCGACGGAAACAAAATGAAAATAAATCCAAACAGCTTGCCAAAATTATTTTTGCCGTTCCATGTATTCCGTTATTCCCCAAGCCTGTACAAAATTTAGTAATTGTATTCATATTTAGTTTCTTTTGTCTTTTATTTGCATATTTGGTATTGTTGTTTTAGGACGCGGCCGACAATAGTGGATATATATTTTTCCCACCCTTACCTTTGGAAATATACACTTTTTTCCTTGGATTACTTTCAACGGGCACCCGGACTCTGCAGGTCTGCATGAAACTTTAAGTACCGGTATCATTTTGCCGGCTGTGATTCTTGGACTGTGTCAGGTATGGGTTAATTTTGTGTTTGTATTGCATTTTCTCAATGTGGGCGCATGCGGCTAATATACAGGTGCGGCTTGTGTATGTACAAAATCGGGTTTCCTCCCGAAATGTGGTGGGTGCGGCTTATAATCAGATGCGCTCTATAGTCCGGAATTTACGGTAATCGTTTTTCTTCTTTTAACCACACCAAAAGCCAACTTATGATAAACGACATTTTAGCCCAAAACAAGAGTCAGTTGAACCTCTCATGTCTGTAAAAACAGCAAGAATTGAAAGCTGCCTGGCTGACAAACGTCCATTACGATAATATCTCTTCATCGGGCTTTTTATCCCCTTCTGCTGCTTCACAGGAAATGGATGCAGGATAAAAAAAAAAAAAAAAAAAAAAGAGGCCCTTGTACCTTGTCATTTTCAGGACAGTGCCGTAATGAGAGCGAACAAAGGAACATGACACGGAGCGAGAGCGAGACAGGCACGTCATGAATATTACACCGATAGTGCAGGAAGAGGCGACACGGCCCGGATCAACAAACTACTAAAGGCGGCTGGTGTCACGCACTGCCGGTGAAAAAGATTTTCCGATAAATCGTAACATTGTTTCTCGCAGTCGATATCGCGCAACTGCGTTGATCTGTTCGACTTTGTTTGATGAGCGGACGATGCTAGAAATGGTGGTATGGATGTCAGGACCAGAACGGAAACAGGACCCACTCACGGAACGTTTCTCACAAGCTTTTATTAGAAGAAAGGGAAGGGGTTGCGCCCATGATCCGGGGATTGCTGGACGCGTGAAGCTGGACTCCCGTGATGAGCAATGGCGGTGTTGGGAACGGATAAAACAGGTCAGTAGCCGGGATAGAAGAGCAAAAAAACGTGGTCGGGATCAGAAACAAGTCGAAAGCCAGGAGAAGCGAGTAGATGTGGTTGAGATCAAAAGCTGTTATTCGGGACAGGAAAACAGACGTGGTCGGGATCAAAACAGGTCGTAATTCGGGTCGGGAGAGCAGATGTGGTCGAGATCAAAACAGATCGTAGCGGGAGACAAACAGGAGGAAAAAAACAGGACAGGCGAAAAAGGGCTTGCCGTGTAAAAACAAAGATTCACAGACAGACTGACAAAAGGGGACTCACAGGACAGAGTTTAAATACTGACAGGGAGCCAATCCGTCAACAAGCTGCAGCTGGCGCTACACGGGCGGGGCCAATTGGTAGCCATGGCAACCGTGACAATCGATCCCATTCAAGTACATACTGGTTTGTATCGATTGCATCTAATCCTAATAGTTTTTGCGTAGAATTTTTAACACCATTGAATAATTGGACTCCCACTTAAATTTGTTAACATTTTGGATATACACACCCTGAATATTTTAGGCAACTTTTTTTTTTTTAAATAAAAAAAGATATTACAGACTTGGGCAGCATGGCGGCGCAGTGGATAGCGCGGGTGCGGCACAGTTCTAAGGTCTTGGGAAACTCCTGTGTGGGTTCAAATCCAGCTACCGGACTTACTGTGCGGAGTTTGTATGTTCTCCCCGTGCTTGCGTGGGTTTCCTCCGGGCACTCCGGTTTCCTCCCACATTCCAAAGACATGCATTTCAGGTGGATTGGCCGGTCCAAATTATCCCTAGGTGTGAATGAGCGAGCAAATTGTCCGTCCCTGTGTGCCCTGCGATTGGCTGGCCACCAGTTCAGGGTGTCCCCTGCCCACTGCCCGATGATTGCTTAGCTGGGCTCCAGCACCCCCGCGACCCTACTGAGGATAAGCGGTGCAGCTAATGAGATGAGATTACAAACTTTAAAAGTATAAGAGTCAAACCAATATTTCCAGCATCCTTGAAAAGGAATACTCCCAAACATCTGGCCCAACAAACGGTAAAGAAAATGTCTAAATGGTTGCTTTGAACCTGCTTCTGTTGAATCCCAATGATCCCATCAAGATTATCATCGAATTTAAGGCAGGTAAGTATCCTTAGAAAGACTAAGCAAGCTTATCTAAGTGCGTGGAAATTGCTTGTTTCGGTTCTGTGGGCAGAGAAATCTCACCTATTCCAGACACATATTGGATCTTACTTACACAGTTGTCAAAAGGTGAAATTTTGAGATGTTATATCGACTTATTTGTCCGCCCACTTTAGCTTACAGAGGCTCTACCGAACCCCTGAGACTGACTCATCGAACCCCTAGGGTTCCATCGAACCCAGGTTAAGAACCATTGAAATAAGTCATGGAGCCATTGTCAAAGGGCCGCTCAGGGTGGTGCAGAAGCATTGCGCAGAAACACAAATTAGTGCACCAATGGAGGTTTTTATTTGAACAGGCTTGTCAAGTCAAGTCACATTTATTTATCCAGCCCTTAATCACAAAAATGTCTCAAAGGACTGCACAGGATTACAATGACACCATTACCTGATCTTAAACCAACATGCGGGCAAGGAACAACTCAAAACCTCAGCGTGAGGAAAAAGAGGAACCTTGAGATAGGACCTCACAAGTGGTAATCCCCCTTCCAGGATGAATCAGGATTAGCATTACTATACACAAGCATAGTAAACACTAGGTAACATGTTGAAAATTTGTCCGGAAAGAGCATGACACCAACGACGCCCCCAGCCTGTAAACTAGTCCAGAAAGTCTATGACGGCCACGACGGAGTTTCCCATCTCTGCCAGCTGGTCCGTGCAGGCGTTCACATGCTTCAGGTCAAACGCTGGTCCGCTGACTCATCTCCAAATCGTCCTTCTCCTTCGTATCGCCACCAGGCAGGCAGTCGGAAAAAGACAGGACAATACAGAATATGAGGTGGGCACCAATTATAAGCTTGGGAATAGAAGTGTGTCTTAAGCCTCGATTTAAAAACTTCCATTGAGGTTGCAGATCTTATCTCCGGAGGCAGGGCATTCCATAACACCGGGGCCCGGATGGAGAACGCTCTCGAGCTTGTAGACTTCTTGGCTCTCAGAGTCAGAAGTAGACCAGCATTTTCCGAGCGCAGACTCTGTGCAGGAACATAAATCAGAGAGATTAGAGGGCACAAGTCCATGCAAACATTTATATGTTAATAAGAGAACCTTAAAGTCACATCTTAAGTGGACTGGGAACCAGTGCAAGTTGGCCAATACAGGAGTAATATACTCAAACTTTTTGGTCTTAGTCAAAAGTCTAGCTGCCGCATTCTGAACCAGATGCAAACTTTTAATGCTAGACAGAAAGCAATACATTACAGTAATCAAGCCGAGAAGTAATAAACGCATGAATTAAAACCCCTGCATCCGATTGGGACAGCATCGAACGAATCTTCGCAAAATTACGGAGGTGGTAAAAAGCTATTCTAGTAATATTTTCCACGTGTGACTGAAACGACAGATTTGGATCAAATATAACACCTAGATTTTTGACCGAGTCACTATGGGTGATATTACATTTGTCTAGGTTAAGGGTAGTGTTTGAAAACAACTCACGACAGTGAGCTGGACCAATAATCAACATTTCAGATTTTTCTGGGTTAAGGCGTAAAAAATTAAGTGACATCCATCTTTGAATCTCAGAAAGGCAAGCCTCCAGATTTCTACAACTTAAATGTCCAGTTGTCTCCAGTGGCACATACAGTTGAGTGTCATCTGCATAGCAATGGAAACTAATATTATACTTGTGCATAATGTCACCAAGCGGGATCATATAAATACTAAAATGAAAGGGGGCCAAGTACAGAGCCTTGCTTCAGTTCACATGCAGTCAGGGGCGAGGCAACAATCCGAAGCAGGCATGGTGTCAACGATCCGGTAAATTCACATCCGCGAAGGTGAAAGTCCAAATGTTAGGCAGGCGTTACTCTTGGTCAGGAAAGAAGGTTTGGGTTCAATAGACTAGAAACAAACGAGGCTCAGTGTTCTCGTTTGTCCCTGCGTCCTAGACACATCCTTTTTGCTCGGGACGCATAGTCTCAAATCGACGTGCGTCCCCGGGACGCAACCTTTTTGCCACAAAATTGTCATTATTACCCGATTACTTTTTTTTAACAAAGATTTACTGCACTCCAAAATTTTCGTCAGGCAGATCCGCCATTGTTGTTTTGGTCTCGCGGTTAGAGTTTTTGTCTGCACGCCGATCTCGGCCAACGAGATCTCGTTGTGTAGTGAAAGGACGTCCGTCTTTTTTTAGAGAACCGGCTTTTTTGGCTCAACTCATTGAAAAGAGTCTCTAATTTGGAGCAGGAGAGGGGATTAGGGAACAATCAGGGCAAGTGACATCATATATAGGTGGAAATAGAGCCAAGGAGGAAGTGACCAAAAAAGATAAGGGAATGCGAGTGGGGGAGTGGGGGAAAATCAAACATGGCAACAAGACTGTAACAGATATACTATAAATAAATGTATAGTAAAAAAATTATTGTTGAATACGCATACAATTATGACTATACAGTAATCCCTCGGTTTTCGCGGTTAATGGGGACCAAGACCACCCGCGAAAACTGAAAAAACTTGAGATGAAATGTGACAGAAAAGAATATACCGTAAATTCCGGACTATAGAGCGCACCTGATTATAAGCCGCACCCACCAAAAAAACGATCTTGTACATACACAAGCCGCACCTGTATAGTTGCCGCATGCGCCCACATTGAAAATATGCAATACAAACACGAAATTAACCCATACCCGATACAGTCCCACAAACACAGCCGTCAAAATGAATGGAAAATGATACCGGTACTTAACATTTAATGCAGACCTGCAGAGTCCAGGTGCCCGTTGAAAGTAATCCAAGGAAAAAAGTGTATATTTCCAAAGGTAAGGTTGGGAAAAATATATATCCACTATTGTCGGCCGCATCCACAAACAGGTCTCACCTTTACTCCACTTCCCGTCAGCCTGCGTTTGCCCCGCCCCTTCTTTCTCATTTGCTCGTACAAAACATATCCAAATAAGTTTCTAAAATAAAAACATTACAAAAATATACAATTGCAAATTCATATTATACATGGTTACACATATTTACAAAGAAAGACGGTACACCAAGAGAGTTTTCAAAGCTTTAATAATAATATTATAACTTTCATCCCAAACCGTGCCTGTGAAGGGTAGCAAAACGCTACTAGGAACACGCTTGCAACACAGCAAACAGCTCTGTTAAAAAAACATACCCTACTTGTAGTGAGCGCGGTAATCTTCTTCCTTATAGCTGACGTCATCAATGTCGTCTTCCTTTAATCTGGGAAAGAGACTTTGTCATATAGACGTCGTTCCACGCTCCCTTACTCAAAAACGCACTAGCATCCCGCTCGCAAAGTAAAGTTTGCGCGCGATAGCTCTGTTTCCTTCTATGTCGGACTGCCCGATTGCGTTTAGCTTGAATGTTGCGTCATGTGCCTGTCTTTTTGCAATTTACATGATGAAGATATGTCTACGCTAATTTAATTTGTGCACAAGCTAAAAAGTTGCAGTCTTCCTCGGCGCATATATTCCACCGGTCTAAATCTTACCTTTTGTACTCGAGCGCCGCTGGCGGCCGTTAGAAAAATGACATAAATTGGCCGCATCACTGAATAAGCCACAGGGTTGAAAGTTTGGGCAAAAAGTAGCGGCCTGTAGTCCGGAATTTACGGTACATACGTCGCGTCGCCGAGTTCCTCCTTGATAAACCGAGCACCACATAAGAATGGGGTGAGGTGGGAGGAGTTGAAGGAGGGGGTGGGGTAGCGAAGCAGCAATGACTAAGCATTGTGTCAGGGCCTCCCCCTCCCCTTCACAATAAGAGTGTCCACACCGTGTCCTCAGTTGACATAAGCTCGCGCTCAATGGCGTCAAGTCAATAAATGCTTTTATTGAGAAGGTAAGGTCTATTTTTTAGACCCGCCAAACTCTGAACCCGCAAAAGTGGAACCGCGAACTGTATATACAGTGACACATTTAAATATTATAACAACTATAGTTTTCCTGTGCCGATAAAAACAGATTACGGACCTTTTAAAAAAAAAAGATAAGACAATAGCACTGTTTTGTTAAAGATATCTCCATTTGCATGTACTGTTACTGCTCTTTTTCACTAACAGATTATTTGACAGTATTGTTGGCATCCTTCCGATAATATCCATCCTGGTGTACATTGAAGGCCTCATTGAGCTTAATGAACACCTCCCCGAGGGAGTGCAACTTAATTGGCCCGTGTTGATTTTGTTGTTGCCCGGACTCCGTTAACGGCAAATCGAAGCTTGGTTAAGAGCTATCAATAGGAATCTGCTTTGCCGTGCTAATTAACGACACCGAGTTTTGGGAAGCTGAGTAGGAAGAGGCGAGACTGGTCACGGTGAAAACTTTTTCGATTTGTGATTTTCGTGTCTGGAACAGGAATGAAGAAAAAGCATAGGGTAGTCTGTAGTCAGGGTTGGGTAGGGTTACTTTAACTGGATTACTTTCAATGACTTTTGGATTACTCCAATACCAAATATGCTAATAAAAGACAAAAGAAACTAAAATTGAATAAAATGATGACTCACAGCACGTGGTAAGCTTTCTCTTCTGGCTTTGATCTCTTTGATATCCGGCAAAACGAACATAAAATGCGACAGAAACAAAGTGAAAATAAATCCAAACAGCTTGCCCCGCAAGACGTGGGTTTTGACTCGGTCCTGTTCCTGTTGCTATTTCCTGTCCGGTATTGTTCCCGTTTATTTTGTCCTGTTTAATTTCGGTTTTCAGTTTTGTTTCTGTCTATTCTTGTCCTGTTTATTATTTTCTGCAGTTTTCGTTCCCGTCTAGTTTCTCCTGTTTATTTTTCGATATCCTGTTTCATTATCTATCCTGTCTGTCCCGTCTTGTCCGTTATTGACCTCATCTGTCCGATATCAACTCAGGCAATTGGTATCAATCTCGTCGGACTCTGGCTTCCTATCACAAAAGAAACTAAATATGAATAAGATGATGACTCACAGCACGTGGTAAGCTTTCTCTACTGGCTTTGATCTCTTTGAATTGACTAATGTATTATTGCAAAGGTTGTGTTGCCTACAACCGTCATTTGTTTTTACAACAATTCTTTCACAAGATTTCCATTTCTTTTTTTTCCTGGTATCTTTTGTCGCATAATACTAACATTTTTGGGGGCTTATTGAGTCGGTTGCACGATACAGAACTGTATTTAATCACATTTTTTAGCGGAAGTACAATCCTGGCAACAAGATTGACTTGATATAATTGGAAATTATTTGAATGCAACACAAACTTTTTCTTTTTTTTCCCTGTTTTTTTTCTCAATTTTTTTAAATTCCTTTAAAAAAATCTAATTGTGTTTTTTTTTCCTAACTGTTACTTTTTTTATTTTTGTTCTCTATTCCCTTTTTTTTCCTTTGTTCCTTTCTTTTCTTTTTTTCTGGCGTTTTTCAGTTTTTTTCCTTCTTTTTCTCTCCCTTTTGTTTCACTATTTTTTCATTTTGGTATTTTTTTTCTTTTTTGTTCTATTCCCCCTTCCTTTAAGTCATTTTGTGCATAATTTTACATAATATTTGATCTAATAGGGATGAAAGAAGCAAAAAAACCTGCAGAGCCGTTTAGGACCCGAAAGAGTCAGTTCCGTTTAGTGAGCCGAGCCGAAGAAGCCGGTTCTCGAAAAACTCTACTGACTTTACTCAACTTCGTTCTACTTTGACCTTGACTTCCAAATACCGCATTTAGAACACAACGTCAGGCGAACCCTTGTATTTTTACCTTCATGCACTGTAACTTTGACTTAATTCGCTTCTTAATTAGCAATTTCGAGCCCTAATTTTTGTGAGCTGGCTAGATTTTCTTGTGCACAGAAAAGCCCTGGGCAGTGCGCAATTGCGCACACACGCAGCTTAGAGGGAACATTGCGCTGGATAGATTTTCTTGTGCTCTGAGAATGTGCAGGCAGTGCGCGATTGCGCACGCGCGCAGCTTAGAGGGAACATTGGTGACCACTGTCCCTCCAATATCAGTGTCTGAAACTCATGAGAAAAAGTCAGCGGACACCAGGACAGACAACTCCGAAAAGTTGCCTGCCCAGCCATAAAGTTGCCTCCCTCATTTTTCATAACTTGAAACACAAAAAGACGACTCATTGCAAAAAAAGCATTGTTGCAAAGTATAAAGGATTGATAATCAGAATATATAACAGAACACTTTAAAGTTAAGTTTATCATAAATCTGCTTATAACATTCATTGCATGTATATGACAATGCCGTTTTCCATCTGCCATCATTATGTACCTGTATTTACAATATTCATTCATGCAATGTTTGCGTTGCGTCATCTGCTACAAGCCATGTGAACTCCTCTTTCCACGATGCTTTTAATGTACGTTTACGTTTTGAAGCGTCATAAATTTCGTTAGCTTCTTTTGAATATTTTTTCTTGGGCTGAGGTTTTGGCTCGATTCTTAACCACTTTTCTTGTGTTCTCTGTGTGTCTCTTTTGGAAAATGACATGCTAATGCACGATCTTATAACGCTCGGGAAAGTTAATTTAAGTTAAGCGAAGTTATTCGATGCAGTCTTCTAATTGGCTGCCGAGTATGCCTGCCAAACGAACCGAATTTCCGAAATTTCCAAACCAAACGAAGATTTCGAAATCGAAATAAAGCAAATGTTTGATTTGAAAAAATCTTTAATTTTTTTCTTCTTCTTTTTTTTTTTCTTGAGAAAGTTGTCGGCCACCCGGGTGGAGACGTTTGGAAAATTTGTACGCCCGACGTAAAAGAATGGCCCCGGGCGTCCGGGCAGACGTTATTTAAGACACTGACAACATGTTTGATCCATCCACTTATTGGTATCTGTGCTAATACCAAGCTTATTTATGGTACCAGTTCTCTGTTTCATAAGAAATTAGAAGAAGTGGCGTTCTACGTAAGAGATTAATTTGTTCCCGGATTGAGCTTGTACCTAGAATTCCTTGTATATTGAACGATCGCGGTGTCAGGTACGGAAAAACGGGTCGTTAGCCGGGACTGGGAGAGCAAGGCGTGGTCGAGGGCGGAAACAAGTAAGCCAGAACCGGAGAGTAGACGTAGCTGGGGACAAAAAGAGGTCGTAAGCCGGGACGGGAGAACAGACGTGGTCAGGAGCAAAACATGTCGTAGCCGGAGACAGACAGGCAAAAACGGGACAGGCGGGAGTCAGGGTCGAAAAAGTCTGGTCTTGTACAAACAGAGGTTCGCAGACGGACTGACAACAGGGGACAGACAGGACTGGGTTCAAATAGTGACAGGGAGCCAATCAGAACCCTTGGCGATGGTGCCAAATGAGCGGGCACAGGTGAGTCACATCAGTAATCATGATATATGGAGGTTTTTGCATTCACTCCTTGTTTTTTACCGGGTTAAATTCAAGAAAATGGACGGCGATAGTAAAAATCTGTGAATTCTAAAACTATGTATTATGTATTAAATACCCTATTATACATTGAAACCAGAGAACAAACCCTATACACGGGCTCAAACATTTATCTAACAAACAAAAGTATCATACATTATAAATGCTTTTTTTTTCCACAAATATCTGACTAATCTTGCTGCTTAATTGAAAGACTGATTTCGTTTTACCTCAGAGGATATTTTGTCATGTGGACATTATTGGGAAAATAAAATGTGGAATACACAATGGTTCTGCCTTCCTTTAGCACGTTAAAAAGTCCAAGTTTGTTGGTGAAAGAAAGCATCTTCCTCTGTCTTTTGATGCTTTTGTCGGGTTTCCTTGACATAGTGGCTTTTGAAGAAAATTGTAATTGTAGGTCGGTCAAGATGTTTTACGTGCGTGTCCAACTTAGACGTTATTGACAAGCAGACACAGGCAGAAAAGGGGCGGGACAACTATCCAGCCAATACGAATGCGAAACAAAATGCATGATGAAAATCAGTAAAGTAGCAAAACCACGATTAGTAAACTGTGATACAGGGTTGGGTAGGGTTACTTTAACTGGATTACTTTCAATTACTTTTGGATTACTCCAATACCAAATATGCTAATAAAAGACAAAAGAAACTAAATATGAATAAACTTATGACTCACAACACGTGGTAAGCTTTCTCTCCTGGCTTTGATCTCTTTGATCTCCGGCAAAACTAACATCAAATGCGACAGAAACAAAATGAAAATAAATCCAAACAGCTTGCCGACATCATTTTTGCCGTTCCATGTATTCCAAGCCTGCACAAAATGGAGTAATTTTGTTCATATTTAGTTTTTTTTGTCTTTTATTAGCATATTTGGTATTGGAGTAATCCAAAAGTCATTGAAAGTAATCCAGTTAAAGTAACCCTACCCAACCCTGACTGTGATACAGTGAGGGATTACTGCACTCAGTATTGTCACCTATGATTCAGACATTTGAGCTTTTATCAATAATACAAAACTGAAAACTTATCTTAAATAACCATTTCAAGCTAGATGTGTTCGAGTCAAACACAAGGATACAAAAAATAAAATAGCGTGACATCTCTGCCTTAAAATTCCCACGTCACCGGTTCTGAAGGTCCCCGCTGTCCCACCGAATCGGCGTCGGCGTCAAAGACGAGTGTTCGCTAGCTGAGCAACAGCAACTGACAGCAGAACGACCGAGCAGCGGCCTGGCGAGTCCCAAGACACCCTGCAAAAAGCCTTCGCTCGCTCTTTTATTTACGCCGCTCGTATTATTAAGCAGCCTTCATGTTGAGTTAGCGCAAGGCGACGTCTGCTGCTCGGCTTTGCTCCGCCTCAGATCAAGACTTAGATTTTTTTTTTCTTCTTGTGCTGATTTTTTGACACACTTTCAAGCCTTGTTTCTCGACTGGCGGGCCCTCACCCCAAAAGTGGGTTGCGGACCTGTATTCAGTGGGTCATGGGCCTTTGCCTTGGCAAAATAAAGTGAAAAAGTATATATATACATATAGATAGGTAGATAGAAAGAGAGAGAGAGAGAGAGAGAGAGAGAGAGAGAGAGAGAGAGGGAAAGAGAGAGAGAGAGAGAGAGAGAGAGAAAGAGAGAGAGAGAGAGAGATAGTGAGAGATTGAGAGACCTAGAGATCAAGAGACCTCTAGAGACCTAGATAGATAGATGGATAGGTAGATAGATAGATAGATAGATAGATAGATAGATAGATAGATAGATAGATTGAGAGACCTAGAGATCGAGAGACCTAGAGACCTAGGTCGAGAGATAGATAGAGACCTAGAGATATAGATAGAGAGATAGAAAGATAGTGAGAGAGCAAGAGACCCAGAGACCAAGAGAACCTGGAGACTTACTTAGATAGATAGATAGATAGATAGATAGATAGATAGATAGAGAGATAGAGAGATCGAGAGACCAAGATAGAGAAATAGATAGAGAGATCGAGAGACCAAGATAGAGAAATAAATAGATAGGTAGGCAGGTAAGTAGGTAGGTAGGTAGATGGATATGGATAGAGGGATAGATAGTGAGAGATCGAGAGACCTAGATAGAGAGATAGATAGAGACCTAGAGAGATAGAAAGATAGAGAAAGAGCAAGAGACCCAGAGACCTAGAGAAACTAGAGACTCACTTAGATAGATAGATAGATAGATAGATAGATAGATAGATGGACAGGAATGGTAGTTCCTGTCAGACTAGTCGAGAATCTCTGCTTTAAAGTCTTTATTTGAAATGCTAACGGCGACCTGAAAACCCTAATCTGAAATCCCAATAAGCTTTCAAAACCGTAACCCAGGCTCAAATCGCTTTGTGAACGAGGCCAGGTCTGAGATTGATCTTTGACGTCTTCCGTGTCTTTCCTTCACTGCTGCCTTCACTCATCCCGACAGATTCCGCAGTAAAAAAAAAAGCCGACGCTGCCAAGAAAGCACCTCGAGCCCGATAAAAACGCTCCAGGAGCTAACAAGTTTATCTGGATGTTTGGATGTTTTGCCCCTCGGCTGTGCCCGCCGTCAAAAATGTCTTCCTTGGTGTCAGCTCTGAATAGATTCGGATGACAGACATGATCCAAATCCTCCGGTCAGAATGTCACACTTTCAGCGGAAACTGTCTGCTTTACTTTTTCATATACTCGCCTGAAATAGGACAGCAGTATTAGGATCATTCTTTAACTATTTGAAACCTTGAAACCCTAATCAAGGATTGAAAACCGCAATTCAAAATATATATTAACTGCAAAAACAAGTAAAAAAAAATTACAACTTCCCCATTTTCTAACCGAAACAAAAACCCTGCAATACCCTCTAAACACAGTGAACACGAAGGATAAGAAAATGGTTATTTTGTAACAATTAATTCAAGCAACATGATAATTCTAGCCGAACCTCCTGTGTGGAGTTTGCATGTTCTCCCCATGCTTGCGTGGATTTCCTCCGGGCACTCCGGTTTCCTCCCACATTCCAGGTTAATTGGCCGGTCCAAATTGTCCCTAGGTGTGAATGAGTGAGTGAGTCTGTGTCTCTGTGTGCCTGGCAACTGGCTAGCAACCAGTTCAGGGTCTCCCCTGCCCACTGCCCGAAGGTGGCTGGGGTGAGCTCCAGCACCCCCGAATCCGTCCTGAGATAAGCGGTGCAGATAATAGATGGAATAGAATAGAATAGAATAGAATAGAATAGAATAGAATAGAATAGAATAGAATGGGTTGAACATACAGTGGGACCCCGCTACTTCGCGGTTCCACGTTCACGGGTTCAGAGCTTCGCGGGTCTAAAAAAAATAATAATAAAATAAAATAATAATTTAAAAAAAAAAATATATATATATATATATATATATATATATATATATATATATATATATATATATATACATATATATATTTCTTTTTTTTTTAAGCATTTTTGAAGGGACGTCGCTACTTTTCGCGGATTTTCACTTTTTACGGGTGTTTTTGGTCCCCATTAACCGGGTCTAAAAAATAATAATAATAAAATAAAATTTTAAAAAATTAAAAATATATTTTTTTGGGAAGCATTTTTGAAGGGGAGTCGCTACTTCGCAGGTGGTTTTGATCCCCATTAACCGTGATAAGGGATTACTGTATTGTGACAACGAAATTGGACGTGGCACTCCAGTTTCACATTTAACAGTGAGGATAAAAGAAAACAAAGAAGAATGGAATAGAATAGAATAGAATAGAATAGAATATGCCTTTATTCTCATTGTTACAACATGGGATATGCTGTGACAACAAAATTGGATGACTCCAGGTCCACATTTACAGCGAGGATAAGGAAACAAAGAAGATAAGGTTATAATCAGGGTTGGGTAGGGTTACTTTAACTGGGTTACTTTCAATTACTCCAATACCAAATATGCTGATAAAAGACAAAAGAAACTAAATATGAATAAAATGATGACTCACAACACGTGGTAAGCTTTCTCTCCTGGCTTTGATCTCCGGCAAAATGAACATAAAATGCGACAGAAACAAAATGAAAATCAATCCAAACAGCTTGCCAACATCATTTTTGCCGTTCCGTGTATTCCGTTACTTCCCAAGCCTGTACAAAATTTAGTCATTTTATTCATATTTAGTTTCTTTTGTCTTGTATTAGCATATTTGGTATTGGAGTAATCCAAAAGTAATTGAAAGTAATAACCCTGGTTATAATTTACACAAAAATTTACACACAAGATGGATGGATGGATGTTTTATTATAGATGCATGTGTGGGCGTGTCCCTTCCTTCCCTGATATAATCGATTCCTTGCCTCGCCCTACTTTATAGTTTTACTTTCTTTGACGTGCGTGTGCACGTTTGTGTATGTGTGTGGGATTAGAGTCGGGAGGAGGAGGTCCAGATGACGGGATTATTCTCACATTCTCACACGCTGTCCAAACAATTGTTCTCCTTCTGCTTTGCTGCGGAAAATGGTGGCGCTTGGAAAACTGGCAGCTAATAGTGCAGGGATCTGTGCCTGCATGTGTGTATGGCGTGCGCACAATTGGGTTTTGTTTTTTCCCTTTCCGTGACTTTGTGGCAACGACCGATGGTTAAAAACTTCCCAGCAAATTCACAAACATTATGGGATACAGTAATCCCTCGGTTATCACAGTTATTGGGGGCCAGAATCTTGGAAAAGTAAAATCCGTGCAGTCATGCTCGAGGAAGGAGGTAGATAAACAAAGCTATGAAAAAAAGGCTTGGAATGTGGTAAAAGACCAACGAACTAGCACAGAACCAAAAAACAAGAGTGCTTAAATAGTGAGAAGGAGAGGTGACTAGGGAGCACCAGGTGTGTGTTGGGAATTAGAGCCAGGAAGTAAATGACCATATAAGGAAAAAACAAGTGAGGGGGAAAGAGGAAATCAAACCTTACTGCAGGACTGCAGCAAAAACATATAAATATGTTTTAAAAGCGTTGTCCATTACAGGGTTGGGTAGGGTTACTTTAACTGGATTACTTTCAATGACTTTTGGATTACTCCAATACCAAATATGCTAATAAAAGACAAAAGAAACTAAATATGAATAAAAAGACTAAATTTTGTGCAGGCTTGGGGAGTAACGGAATACATGGAACGGCAAAAATGATGTTTGGATTGATTTTCATTTTGTTTCTGTCGCATTTTATGTTCGTTTTGCCGGAGATCAAAGAGATCAAAGCCAGGAGAGAAAGCTTACCACGTGCTGTGAGTCATCATTTGATTCATATTTAGTTTCTTTTGTCTTTTATCAGCATATTTGGTATTAGAGTAATCCAAAAGTAATTGAAAGTAATCCAATTAAAGTAACCCTACCCAACCCTTGGAATTATGCACGTTAGGCAGCAGACTGGCATGAAATGATAGGAAGCCAGATTCCGACCAGATCGATACCAATTGCCTGAGTTGATATCGGACAGATGAGGTCAATAACGGACAAGACGGGACAGACAGGATAGATAATGAAACAGGATATCGAAAAATAAACAGGAGAAACTAGACGGGAACGGAAACTGCAGAAAATAATAAACAGGACAAGAATAGACAGAAACAAAACTGAAAACCGAAATCAAACAGGACAAAATAAACGGGAACAATACCGGACAGGAAATAGCAACAGGAACAGGACCGAGTCAAAACCCACGTCTTGCGGGGCAAGCTGTTTGGATTTATTTTCACTTTGTTTCTGTCGCATTTTATGTTAGTTTTGCCGGAGATCAAAGAGATCAAAGCCAGGAGAGAAAGCTTACCACGTGCTGTGAGTCATCATTTTATTCATTTTTAGTTTATTTTGTCTTTTATTAGCATATTTGGTATTGGAGTAATCCAAAAGTAATTGAAAGTAATCCAGTTAAAGTAACCCAACCCTGATCAAGACAATAGCTACAGAACTTAATCTTCTGTAGGTCTTCAAAAATGACTCAAAACGACCGAAAATTTTGCAGTGCCCTGTTTAGGTGTAGGATGCACCTTTCCGATAGGGGTTATGATACTTTATAAAAACTCATGCCAGGTGCCGTTAATCAATGATCAGGCGGCATTAGCTCAGGAGGTAGAGCGCTCGTCTGAGGATCAAGACATCTTGTGTACTAACAGACATTCGAGAGAAACGTCTGGCACGAGTGAAAGCACTTCCTGGAACAGGTTAATCCCAAAAACCGAGATTCATTTTCAGTCATTTGCGCAAATTTGCTCCTATTTAAGAATAAGTAAACTCCTCATCAAGTTTTTACCCTAATGACGTGGGCGCATAAACGGCGAAATGGAATAATGGTCGAGCGGGGAAGCGTCGCGGCCTGGTCGGACTTGAGTGCTGTTAAGCAAGGCGCCGACGCGGACTTTCACGCCTCGGAAATTAAATCATCAGCTGAGGAGGCGGCCAGGAGCGGAGCGGTGCCACCATTAGGTTAATGAGCTGTGAAATGAAATGTATTCCTTGGCAACCCCCGCCCGCAGCCCACCGGCTTAATGAACTTTACTCAGTCGCCATCAATTACCTGCAGACTCGTGCTTTTACTACCTGGACACGAACGCACTTAGAGACAGCGTGTGCTCGTTATTATTATTATTATTCCCATAAAGCAACGGCGGTACGAATTAATTAGCGTGTTCGGAATTCACTCTGGCAAGTCTGATGGGTCAAAAGACTGGGAAAGGTCAATAGTGCTTATTTCCAGACGGCTGCCACGACAGTTACTCGACAAAACTCGTCTCATAGACCGACAAAATGTCGTTTTTACGAATACGTATTTTATTAAGTCAAGTTGGGTTTATTTGTACAGCCCTTAATCACAAAACGTCTCAAACCATTACATCATGCCCTCAGTGTTCATTTTAGCTGTGAAAAGTGACGGGTCCCGGGGACTCGCCTGCTCAAAAATCTATGGGTCCCAACAAAGATCTATGGGTCCCCAAAATTTTGTGTTATCGGGGTTGAAATTGTAAACTGGTGACAAATATATACCGTATTTTCCACACTATAAGGCGCACCTAAAAGTCTTAATACAGTGCGCCTTATATATGGATCAATATTAAATCGCAAAGTTTTCGAACTAACTTGCAGCCGCCGACTAGATTTTCCCCCAAACGCCAAGTAGTCCGCGGTGTATGCTGAAATTTATTTACCGGCGTTTCATTGGCTAACCAATGGGTCAATCATCATTTGAATCGATCACTATTGGCTAAAGTTATTCGGAGGTCAAGGGGCGGATCCTTTTTATCATTTACAGGCTGGCATTGGCTGAAGCGGCAAAACAAAGCCTGCAATTGGCCGAAAAAGATGAATGCGCATAGCACATGGTTGATGGCATACAGAAAGCATTTTTTTACTATTCTGTATTTGTAAATATCTTATTCTCCTGGATTTACTAAACTCACGGATATAAGAGGACCATGGCTGCACATTATTATTGAACACAACGACTTCGGTGAGCTACTTGGGCTATATATTTTCCCTGTATCTTGTTTCAGACTGAGCTCGATGTTTCTGTGATAAGCGGTGCAGATAATGGATGGAATGGAGTGTCTATTTTTAAATTAAACTCAATTCCAAGTGTTTATTGTCATATGCACAGTAAAGTTGCGAGCAAAAATAGAAACTAAGGAATGGTTGGCATTTCTTGAATCCCAAGACTTGAACCTTCCGAATGATGGAACGATGCATTTGAGTGACATCGTACGGACACCGCATCCGCACGTGTTCGACACGTATTTGTGTCTTTGCAAGCTTTGGGAATGTTAAGGGGGTAATAAGTTTGACTGAACTATCTGACTGTTTTGTCGACGTTCCCATTGTAGCGCCTTATAATCCGGTGTGTCTTATGTATGTCAAATATAGGACCAAAAACTTTTTTCGGGGCGCGCCCTATAACCCGTTGCGCCTTATAGTGCGGAAAATACGGTAATATAAATCTATATATTCATTCAGTTTTAATCATCACAGTTAATTGGTAATACAAAGCAGTTATCACTTCAGATTTTTCAGTTCATATATTCTTTGTGGTTTGCTGTCCCGTCACAGTAGTAATGCCTTCTCAAGGTCCAATCCATTATCATCCTCCTCAGAGCATCACCAGGAATATAATTTAGTCCATTTTGGCAGAAAAGTCCTTTTCTTGCTAGTATTCTTTTGTTTATTTTCTTTCGTCGAATCGTTCGCTTCAAAACACGTGTTTTCCTTGCCTCTGCGATCTTCTGAAGAATTTCTCCGGCGTTTTTTCGTGCCGGAATTATTGCCATTGTTACCACTTTCTGTATTATGTTTCGACGTATTACCGACACTGAAGAAATGACCATTTTTTTGTTGATTTGCACCTAATACCAGCTCAGTAGCCTAGATGGTAGTGTGCCCGCTTTGAGACTGGGAGGTCGCTGATTCACGCCTCGACCGAGACATACCTAATTGGTATAATGGCGGCGCCCTCTGGCTGCGGCTGCATCGACCCGCTACAACGGGTCAGGTGTATCGACCATTCGTTCTGTGTACATTGTTACAAAGAATGACAATACAAAGGAAATTATTATTATTAATTATTATTATTATTAATACCAATTGTTTTTTCGGAGGCATACTTCTCTTTCACTCGACAACCGCCACAACAATGACGTCATCTCGAAGCAACGAGATCTCGTTTGCCGAGATCGGCGCGAGACCAAAACAACAATGGCGGATCTGCCTGACGAAAAGTTTTGAGTGCGGTAAATCTTTAAAAGAAAAGTAATCGGATAATAATGACAATTTGGTGTCAAAAACGTTGCGTCCTGGGGACGCACGTTGATTTGACCCAATGCGTCCCCAGCAAAAATGATGCGTCTAGGATGCAGGGACGCGGGCAAACGAGAACACTGTGCCCTGATCTGAAACCTCCATGAGGGCAAGGAAAAACACAAAAACTTCAACATAAGAAAAATGAAGAACCTTGAGAAAGGACCGCACATGAGGTAATCCCCCTTCCAGCAGGACCAGGCTGCAACAAATAATACACAGAAATGAAATATAAGTCATTCTTAAGCTATAGAATATGTGTTTTAAGCCTAGATTTGGTTTAAGATCAGGCGATAGTGTAATTGTAATCCTGAGCAGTACTTTGAGACATTTTTGTGATTAAGGGCTATACAAATAAATGTGTCTTGACTTTACTCATACACAATGCGTCCTTCTTCCTATTCAGTGAATTGGCACCATCTTGATTGTGTTCGTGAGGGACTACATCTCTTTTTATTGTGATTTTGTGTGTTTTATTGCATTTTTATTCATATTGTTGGGTGTTACGAAAGTAAGTTGTCGGAACCAGAACAAATGGTAGACCCAAACGCGCAACGTTTCACTCAAAAGTTTGTTGGGATATCGAGGAAACAAATGCTAGCAATCCGGTGCTCGCTGGACAGTGGGAGCAAGCAGCTCACAGAATCGGAGCGTGATCAAATGCGGAAGTGGATTTGGCGGAGCGGGAGGTCGGAACATGGTCAAATGGGCAAAACGGGTGGATAACTGGAGCGGGAGACCAGAGAGTGGTCGGTGGTCGAAAACGGGTCATTAGCCAGAGCGGGAGATCAGAGCGTGGTCGGTGGTCAGAAACGGGTCAATAGCAAACGGGAAATCAGAAACAGATGATTAGGATGCGGATGAAGACAGAACCGACGGGAGCCAGAGTCAAAGTGCTTGCCTTGCGTATGCAGAGGTTCGCTGACTGACTGACAAAGAGTGACTGGAGTACTGGGTATAAATAGGAGGGAAATCAATCAGGCAACTAGCAGCAGCTGGCGCCAAACGAGCGGGCACAGGTGAGAGCAATGAGTAATCATGACATAAGTGATAAGAAAAAGATTTTAAAATAGTAAAATTGTGTATAAAAGTCTGCCACCAAAGCCTTGCTTCCAATAAATTGTTTAAAATATATTTACTGTTATCCTTATCACCAGTATATTAACCTTATATTATGTACACGTTAAAATGAGTACCCTTATTCAGGTACACATTGGGTACGTATCTAATTTAATATTTGGCTATTCTACGGCAGTTTTACGTGGTTAGCTTATAAGCAATGTAGGCTTATATGTGAGTACCGTATTTTCCGCACTATAAGGCTCACCGGGTTATAGGGCGCACCCCGAAAAAAAAGTTTTTGGTCCTATTTTTGACATACATAAGACGCACCGGATTATAAGGCGCTACAATGGGAACGTGGACAAAACAGTCGGATAGTTCAGTCCAACTTATTACCCCCTTAACATTCCGAAAGCTAGCAAAGACGCAAATACGTGTCGAGAACACGTGCGAATGCGGTGTCCGTAAGATGTCACTCAAATGCATCGTTCCATCATTCGGAAGGTTAAAGTCTTGGGATTCAAGAAATGATAACCATTCCTTCGTATCTATTTTCTTTTTCGCTCGCAACTTTACTGTGCATATGACAATAAACACTTGGAATTGAGTTGAATTTAAAAATAGACACTCCATTCCATCCATTATCTGCACCGCTTATCACAGAAACATCGAGTTCAGTCTGAAACAAGATACAATATAAAACCGGGAATAGCTCACCGAAGTCGTTGTGTTCATAATAATGTGCAGGCAATGTCCTCTTATATCCGTGAGGGTAGTAAATCCAGGAGAATACAATATTTACAAATACAGAATAGAAAAAAATGCTTTCTCTATGCCGTCAGCCACATGCTATACGCATTCATCTTTTTCGGCCAATTGCAGGCTTTGTTTCGCTGTTTAAGCCAATGGCAGCCTGTAAATTATAAAAAGGATCCGCCTCTTGACCTCCGAATAACTTTAGCCAATAGTGATCGATTCAACTGATGATTGACACGTCTTTTTCGGCCAATTGCAGGCTTTGTTTGCCGTTTGAGCCAATGGCAGTCTGTAAATGATAAAAAGGATCCGCCTCTTGACCTCCAAATAACTTTAGCCAATAGTGATCGATTCAAATGATGATTGACACATTGGTTAGCCAATGAAACGCCGGTAAATAAATCCCAGCATCCACCGCGTACTACTTGGCGTTCGGGGGAAAATCGAGTCGGCGGCTGCAAGTTAGTTGGAAAACTTAATGTTGATTCATAAATAAGGCGCACTGTATTATAAGGCGCATGGTCAGCTTTTGAAAAAAATAAAGGCTTTTAGGTGCGCCTTATAGTGCGGAAAATACGGTATATACGTTATTGTAGCCACTTTGTCATGATTACCGGTGTGAATCACCTTGGCGACAACTGCCTCGGACTCCCTGTCCCTATTTAAACCCACTCCTATCCGTCCCCTTTTGTCAGTACGTCTGCGAACCTCAGTTGACACTAGGCAAGCCTTTTTCCGACCCGGTACTCCATTTTTTTTGGCCCCTTTCCTGGTTTAAGACTCGCTTCCGACCCCGACCACGTTTTTGCTCTCCTACTGACCAGTTTTTCCGTTCCCGACACCGCCATCGCTCGCCACGGAAGATCCACTTCCGCGTTCAGAGCGACCTGCTTCCCGCATCCAGCAATCACCGGATCGGGGGCGCAACCGGTGTTCCCTCTAAGCTGCGCGCGTGCGCAATCGCACACTGCTCGCACATTCTCAGCGCACAAGAAAATCTAGCCAGCGCACAAAAATGAGGGCTCAAAATTACTAATTAAGAAGCGATTTAAGTCAAAGTTACAGTGCATGAAGGTAAAAATACACGGGTTCCCCTGACGTTGTGTCCTAAATGCGGTATTTTGAAGTCAAGTCGAAGTAGAAAGAAGTTGAGTAAAGTTAGTACAGTTTGTCGAGAACCGGCTTCTTCGGCTCGGCTCGGCTCACTAAAAGGAACCGGCTCTTTCGGGTCCTAAACGGCTCTTCAGGTTGTTTTTGCTTTTTTAATCCCAACATGACCAAATATGATGTAAAATTATGCACAAAATGACTTAAAGGAAGGGGAAAATAGAACAAAAAAGAAAAAAATACCAAAATGAAAAAGTAGTGAAAAGCTGAGAAAAAAAGAAACAAAAGGAAGAGAAAAAAAGAAGGAAAAATTTAGAAAAAAGCCAGAAAAAAAAAAAAAAAGAAATGTAGGAAAAAAGTAAATAGAGAACAAAAAGAAAAAAGTAACAGCTCGGAAAAAATAAACACAATGAGATTTTTTTTAAGGAATTTTAAAAAAAAGTAGAGAAAAAAAACAGAAAAAAGAAGAAAAACTTTGTGTTGCATTCAAATAATTTCCAACGATATCAAGTGAATCTTGTTGCCAACATTGTACTTCCACTAAAACATGTGATTCAGTACAGTTCTGTATCTTACAACCGACTAAATAAGCCCCCAAAAATGTTAATATTACGCGACAAAATATGTCAGGAAATAAAAAGAAATGGATATCTTGTGAAATAATTGCAAGAACAAACGACGTTTGTAGACCGTATAACCTTCGCAATAGTACATGAGTCAATTCATTCAAAAGAGAAAATCATTTTGCATTGCCGGAAACCCAGCAAAATGTAACTTGATGTCAAGTTTTGGACACGTTTGATAATGATTTGGTTGCCACACTTGGGATTGCTGTTGCTCACTGTTGTTTCAAGCGTTGCTCACCGACTTTGTGTGAACGCTCAGGAAAATTACAAGGGAACATTGGGCGATTTCTTCCAATAAAACTTGTGAAAAACGCAACGCAATTGGGTCCTGTTTCCGTTCTGGTCCTGATCCACTTAGAATCCGCAACTTTTCATTCTCCGTATCGTGTGCCTAAATGTGAATTATGAGGCGATGAATTCAAACGGTGCCTCCGCCTATTAAACTCACGTGACTGCTTGCTTTGTCATTGTAAATGTGGCTGGAGCCCAATGACATTACGAGAGTTTTATCCATCTGCCGGGGAGACGCATTAACCTTAAACTGATATTTAAATGTCACTGAGTGTGTGCAATGTGTGTGAGGTCCAAGCATAATATACAGACCGTAATTAGATATGGCGCTCACATTTCCAGCAGCACACATCAGATAATACGGTGCACATGACTAATTTGCGGGGGTCAGTGTTTCTAACAATTAGGCTCAATTAGCAAATAGCGCCACCTCCACCTTGGCAGTTAGCGTATCGTTTCCGCTTTTACGGCATACAGGAGTGCCGAACCGCAGGCGATTTATTAACTGAATAACAGGAAACATTGTCATGTCCTGCACGGTTGTCAGGGCGCCCAGCTGGCCCTGCCCCTTGACACCGGCTGAGACGCATTGGACTGATTGCTTTTGGAGTACTTAAGCTCCTTTTGGGACTGCCTGTTGCCAGACCATTGCTTAACCCTCGTTGAAACCCTGTTCATGCCTGTTTGATCTGAGTAATGCCTAGTTTGTAATTTTGCCTGCCTTTGAGCCTGTTTTGTTTTGTTTTTGGTCCGTTTGTGTGTTGGACAGCTTTTCTTTCCTAATTAAAGTGACGGATCGTCTACGCATATGAGTTCCGACTTCCTACTTCCCGGTCCCTTTCGTGACAGGGACCACATCTCATTTTATTCTCATTCAGTGTGTCGTTCTGTCCATAAGAACTGGTGCTAAGAAAGTTAGCGGAAAACGGTTACGATCGTGTTGAAGAAGGAAAAGATTGCGAAATACAAAATGGCGCACAAATGTCTGCCATAAAAGCGCGGCTAACCAGTAGAGTAACTGGTTTAAATGAGTTTTATTTGTATCTTTATTACCAGTATGTCAATTTTTATTATCTACGCATTTAAATAACTTTTGTTGTTTAGCTTTTTGTTTTATTATGTTTTTGTGTATGTTTTTTTTAATATATGGCTACTTTAAAGCAGTATCAGGGTGGGCAGCTTATATGTGATATAGTCTTATATGCGAGTTTACACGGTAACATGTTCTGACCAGGAGTAAAAATGTAATATATTCAAAAACATATTAGTTCCCGGTCCGTTTCCTGACAAACATTTTGTGGAATTTCTGAATCTCCTGTTTCTTTATGCTGAGGGAGATGCAAATGTGTTGGATATGGTTCTGTAGGGTATCCTCGTGCTCATGCGGTGTACTTATGCTAGCCCCTTGCCCAATTTCTACTTCCTGTTTAGTCAATCTGCGCCATTCAAATTGTCTCCATCTCATTTTATTGTGAATTTGTGGTTTTTATTGCCTTTTTCTGTGTGTGAAAAGGGAAAGTGGAAAACAGAAGAAGAGGAAGATTGTACAATACGAAAATCGTGTACGGTGCAGTCAATGGTTTGAAATGGTTTCGTTTTTATCTTTGTTTCTGGTGTGTTAATGAATACTATTTATACCTTTAAATGATTATCATTGTTTGGGTACACGTTTCATTAATATTTTGGGTACACGTTTATTTTAGTCTGTGCCCATTTTAAAGCTGTTTTAGGGGGTCGGTTTTATGCGATGTAGGCTTATATAAGAGTATACCAGCTCGATGGCCTTGGGGGTATGGCGCCCGCCCCGAGACTGGGAGGTTGTGGTTCAAGCCTCGGCCGAGTCGGCCCTCCCTGCTTGTCGTTCAGCATTATGGGTTGGAATTGGGGGGTTTGGTCACCTGTCATTTCTGACTCTAGCCACCTCCCTCTAGGGGGATATGGTTATATGATTCAGACCGGCAACACGGTGGATGAGTGGTTAGCGCTTCCGGGGCACAGTTCTGAGGGCATGGGATCAAATCCAGCTGTGCGGGATTTACATGTTCTCCCAGTGGTTGCGTGGGTTGTCCCTAAGTGTGAATGAGCGAGTGAGTTGTCTGTGTCTGTGTGCCCTGCGACTGGCTGGCAACCAGTTCAGGGTGTCCCCTGCCAGCCAGTCGCAGGGCACACAGAGACTTATAACCATCCACTCGCTTATTCACACCTAGGGACAATTTGGACTGGACATTTAACCGGACATGCATGTTTTTTGGAATGTGGGAGGAAACCGGAGTGCCCGGAGGAAACCCACACAAGTAGGGGGAGAACATGCAAACTCCACACAGGAGGTTCGATCGAAAGTTTTCACCCCAGCTCAATTCTTGATTTCCTGAGTAGGCTAGGAGTGAAAAATACATGGGAATATTCTAGGAAGATAAAAAAAATACTTGCACACCCCATGCATACACATGCACAGAAACAGAGGAATGATGAAATTTTCTCGGGAAAAAAGCGCAAATTTAAGTACAAGGTAATTACTTTAAGATATTTAGTAACAATTGGTTAATTGAAGTCGGGTATAATTTTTCTTTTCGAAGAAAAAAACATTATTTTCCTACCATCTACCATATAACTCAATATTGTGCAAAATAAGTTTGTATAACACAGTGAAATATAATAAACTACTGCAATTGGGCAATATTTCCTGCAAAGTAGGTTAGAAATATGACTTTTTTTCACTGTATAGTATATATTATATACAGGGTTGGGTAGGGTTACTTTAACTGGATTATTAATTGAAAGTAATCCAGTTAAAGTAACCCTACCCAACCCTGATTATATATACCACAGCCATGTCCCCCTAGTGGGAGGTGGCTAGAGTCATTTCTGACTCCTTTTGGGAGATTGATTTAGAGGAGGGGATTCCCAGCCCCCTTGCTCAACCCAACTGAGGTGTTGGGAGTCATTAGGTGACTTAACCCCCCAATTCCAACCCCTAATGCTTAAGTCTTAGGTATGACTCGGCCGAGGCTTGAACCACAACCTCCCGGTCTCGGGGCGGGCGCCATACCCCCAAGGCCACCGAGCTGGTTTGTATACTGTATACTGTATAGTATAGGGCTAGAAAAATGCACAATGTCAATTTATGTCCTCACCAGAATTTGTGCGCACGTTTCCGCTTGCAAAACTGGTGTACTCAGCAGGTTGTTGGTCTGCTGGCGGGCCCCCAAAAGCTTTGACAAATGGGAAGTGACCCCAAAGGTGGCGCATATTAGCACAGCTTCCGCAAGGGGACCTCTGCTGTGCATTCGCATTTCTGCCGGATCGTGCCGTTTAGTCTAGTGCTCCCCAATCTTTTCTGTACCACCGACTGGTTTTATGTCAGGCAATATTCCCGGCGCAATAATATAAGTAGTACCGTATTTTCCGCACTATAAGGCGCACCGGGTTATAGGGCGCACCCCGAAAAAATAGTTTTTGGTCCTATTTTTGACATACATAAGACGCACCGGATTATAAGGCGCTACAATGGGAACGTCGACAAAACGGTCAGATAGTTCAGTCCAACTTATTACCCCCTTAACATTCCGAAAGCTTGCAAAGACGCAAATACGTGTCGAGAACACGTGCGGATGCGGTGTCCGTAAGATGTCACTCAAATGCATCGTTCCATCATTCGGAAGGTTAAAGTCTTGGGATTCAAGAAATGCTAACCATTCCTTAGTATCTATTTTCTTTTTCGCTCGCAACTTTACTGTGCATATGACAATAAACACTTGGAATTGAGTTGAATTTAAAAATAGACACTCCATTCCATCCATTATCTGCACCGCTTATCACAGAAACATCGAGTTCAGTCTGAAACAAGATACAGGGACAATATAAAACCCGGAGTAGCTCACTGAAGTCGTTGTGTTCATGATAATGTGCAGCCAATGTCATCTTATATCCGTGAGGGTAGTAAATCCAGGAGAATACAATATTTACAAATACAGAATCGAAAAAAATGCTTTCTCTATGCCGTAGTGCAACCCAACGTGTGATTCACATTCATCTTTTTCGGCCAATTGCAGGCTTTCTTTCGCCGTTTAAGCCAATGCCAGCCTGTAAATGATAAAAAGGATCCGCCCCTTGACCTCCGAATAACTTTAGCCAATAGTGATCGATTCAAATGATGATTGACACATTGGTTAGCCAATGAAATGCCGGTAAATAAATCCCAGCATACACCGCGTACTACTTGGCGTTCGGGGGAAAATCTAGTCGGCGGCTGCAAGTTAGTTGGAAAACTTTGCAATTTTAAAATTGATCCATATATAAGGCGCACTGTATTATAAGGCGCATGGTCAGCTTTTGAAAAAAAAAAAGGCTGTGATGATAATAATACAGGGAACCTCGGTTCTCGACCATAATCCGTTCTAGAACCCTGTTCGAAAACCGATTTGTTCAATCACCGAAATCGTTTTTCCCATTAAAAGTAATGTAAAATTGTTTTAATCCGTTCCAACACCCTGAATGTTTACCATTAAAACTAGCATAAATGAATGAATAATTTTGCTACATAAATACCATGTTTGTTGTAACTGTTAGCTATAGTAGCCATTTCATAGCTTGCTATATGGGCTAGCTGGCATGTTTTTTTATAATTTCTTCAGGTACTTGACTTTCAGTCAATGTATTAGCACTCGATAATAGTTTTAGCAAAGTATTGACGTAAAAAATGTGTTTGGTACGCTAAACCTGTGTTTCATTTCTGTTAGTACTTTTGAGATGTTTAGCTTTTTCTTAGCTAGCAATATGAGTTAGCGCCTGCCAGTGTTTGAATAGGCTAACATGTGTATATAAAAAAGCTATTTTTAATATTTTGTAGATTGCTCAGTATTCATTTGAGCCATAGTTGGGTATAACATTCAGGTAAGAGTGTTAGCAAATCATCAAGGTCTAAAGTAGTTTGGCTATGCTAAAGCTGCATTTCATTTAGACACATTTATCTTTTTTTTCTAGCGAGCTATATGGGTGGTTTCCCATCTCTGCCAGCTGGTCCATGCAGGCGTTCACATGCTTCAGGTCAAACGCTGGTCCGTAATCACTAGACCACTAGGGATTTGAACTACCGTTCAACCAGACATGAAAATTTCCCCTTTGTTTATCAATCAAATGAGGTGCAAAATAAATAGGAAGTAAGGTCGAGACAGGGCGGCACAGTGGAGGAGTGGTTATTGCGTCTGCGACACAGTTCGAATCCTCCAGTGCGGAGTTTGCATTTCTCCCTGTGCTTGCGTGGTTTCCTCCGGGCACTCCGGTTTCTCCCACATTCCAAAACAAATGCATGTCCGGTGGGTGGCACGGCGTAGCCCCATGGCCCGCGGGCCAGATCAGGCCCGCTAAGGGATTGAATCCGGCCTGCGAGACAACACTCAGAGAAGCGCAAGAGAAAAACAAGCTGCAGGTTGAAATATGTCAACTTGATGTTGCCAAAGCCAGGGGCCTCGAACAAAGACACTGTACTTGTATTTCTCTCTCTTTTCTACACCTTTTCTCCCACTGTCTCTGTCTTTTATACACTCTGTGTCTCTCTTTTTCTCTTCCCTTGTTGCTCTTTGTCTCTCTCTCTCTCCGTGTCTTTTGAACTTCTTTTGCTCTAACTTCCTTTTTTCCTTTTCTCTCTTTTCTCTTTCTCTCTTCCTACCCTTCGCGCTTTCTTTTCTCTTTTCTCTCCTTCTGTCTTTCTATTTCTCTTTGGATTTCTTTCTTCCTTTCCCTTTCTTATGCCCCTCTCTCACGACTTTTTATCTTTTATTTCTCTCTCTCTCACTCTCACTCTCTCTCTCTCTCTTTCTCTTCTCTCTCTCTCTATCTCTCTCTCTCTCTGTCTCTCTCTCTCTCTCTCTTCCACCCCTTTTCTCTCACTCTGTCTCTGTTTCTTTCACTCTCTGTGTTTCTCTTTTTCTCTTCCTTTGTTGCTCTTTGTCTCTTTCTCTCTCTGTGTCTTTTTGACTTCATTTGCTCTAACTTCCTTTTTCCTTTTCTCTTTCTCTCTTCCTACCCTTCTTTTCTCTTTTCTCTCCTTCTGTCTTTCTATTTCTCTTTGGATTTCTTTCTTCCTTTCCCTTTCTTATGCCCCTCTCTCACGACTTTTTATGTTTTATTTCTCTCTCTCTCTCACTCTCTCTCTCTTTCTCTTCTCTCTCTCTCTCTCTCTCTCTCTCTCTCTCTCCCTCTCTCTGTCTCTCTCTCTCTCTTCCACCCCTTTTCTCTCACTCTGTCTCTGTTTCTTTCACTCTCTGTGTTTCTCTTTTTCTCTTCCTTTGTTGCTCTTTGTCTCTTTCTCTCTCTGTGTCTTTTTGACTTCATTTGCTCTAACTTCCTTTTTCCTTTTCTCTTTCTCTCTTCCTACCCTTCTTTTCTCTTTTCTCTCCTTCTGTCTTTCTATTTCTCTTTGGATTTCTTTCTTCCTTTCCCTTTCTTATGCCCCTCTCTCACGACTTTTTATGTTTTATTTCTCTCTCTCTCTCACTCTCTCTCTCTTTCTCTTCTCTCTCTCTCTCTCTCTCTCTCTCTCTCTCTCTCCCTCTCTCTGTCTCTCTCTCTCTCTTCCACCCCTTTTCTCTCACTCTGTCTCTGTTTCTTTCACTCTCTGTGTTTCTCTTTTTCTCTTCCTTTGTTGCTCTTTGTCTCTTTCTCTCTCTGTGTCTTTTTGACTTCATTTGCTCTAACTTCCTTTTTCCTTTTCTCTTTCTCTCTTCCTACCCTTCTTTTCTCTTTTCTCTCCTTCTGTCTTTCTATTTCTCTTTGGATTTCTTTCTTCCTTTCCCTTTCTTATGCCCCTCTCTCACGACTTTTTATGTTTTATTTCTCTCTCTCTCTCACTCTCTCTCTCTTTCTCTTCTCTCTCTCTCTCTCTCTCTCTGTCTCTCTCTCTCTCTTCCACCCCTTTTCTCTCACTCTGTCTCTGTTTCTTTCACTCTCTGTGTTTCTCTTTTTCTCTTCCTTTGTTGCTCTTTGTCTCTTTCTCTCTCTGTGTCTTTTTGACTTCATTTGCTCTAACTTCCTTTTTCCTTTTCTCTTTCTCTCTTCCTACCCTTCTTTTCTCTTTTTTCTCCTTCTGTCTTTCTATTTCTTTTTGGATTTCATCCTTCCTCTCCCATTCTTTCCCCCTCTCTCACGACTTCTCTTTTTATCTCTTGTTTCTCACGCTCTCTCCCTCTCTCTCTTTTTCTTTCTTTGTCCCGCCCTCTCTCTTCCTTTCCCTTCCCCTTTCTCTTATTTCTTTACCTCTCTTTTTCTTTCTCTTTAATCTCCTAGTCTGGCCCCCGACAGAATGTTTGTTCCATCGTGTGGCCCCCCGTGTTAAAATGAGTTTGACACCCCTGATATAAAAGAACCTGATTGATTACTGACAGACAGCCAGTCGGGCTAATGATGTTCAATACTGAAGGTTGCACATGCCCACAGGTTAACCCGGCTTTCATATTTCCTCACCGTGTCAACCCAGAACCCCTTACCCCTTCTCTACCTTACGATTGGCTTTTTCGCCGGCGGCCATCGCCGACAGCTGATTGAACAAATCAGACGGGCAGATGCGCTCTTGTTCCCCTTCCCGACTGTCGCCGTCTTGTTTATTTCCATTTTGTCATTGACAGCGTGCCCTCCGTTGTTATGTTTTGATCGATGGCGCCTAAAACCCACCACGGCAACCCCCGCTACATCTTTTCCATGCTACTCTGCTGTTATGAGTAAGGATACCTGAAATTTTAAAATAATGTTACTATATACAGTGGAACCTCAGTTCTCGACCGTAATCCGTCCCAGAACCCTGTTCGAAAACCGATTTGTTCGATCACCGAAATCATTTTTCCCATTAAAAATAATGTAAATCGTTTTAATCCGTTCCAACACCCTGAATGTTTACCACGAACGTAAACATGAAGCTAACCCAGGCTAATCGTACATTCGCGTTATCGTAATCTTCCGTACGAAAGATTACGCTAACATGAACGTGTGAAAATTAAAAAAAAGGATAAGGAAAAGAATTATGAAGAGGATTTCTGACTTAGTGGTGGTCAGCAGAAGGTGCAGGTGGACGGTGGAGCTATTATTTCTTTCTTAAATGCAATAGTTCTACGCACTACTTTTCTTTTTTCACCTGTAGCAACTTTGCTGCTTGCACTGAATTTCTTCGAAGCCATAATTAGGGGCTAAAACACTTCGTACACTTATATTACAAGCGAAAGCAAAACGAAGCACGTCCGCACGCGATAACAGTCGGTCACGAAAAGAGCGATATACCCCGTACGCCACTCAGCATCGCACCCTAGCGTACGCACTCACGCATTACCAGCGTTCGAAACCCGATTTTTTGACCGAACAGCGAAGCAAGAATTTCTCAAATTTTTTGCTCGGACTCTGATTTGTACGAACTGAGAGGCGTTCGAAAACCGAGGTTCCACTGCACCTAAAACACACAAATTGGCCAGAAATATAAAATTGTACCCTATAATCCGGTGTGCATTATATACCGGAAAATACGGTAGATGCAATTGGAAATGCTTACCGTATTCTCAAGACCATATGGTGCACCGTGTTAAAAGTCTCCGTAGCTGTTTCTATTTCTGTATTTAACACATACACAGGGCGCACCGTAGGATAGGCTGCAAGTGCCTTACAACAAACAGAGAAGCATACAACTGTGCGCACAATGAATAAATACATACATGTGGAAATACAGGGAGCAAAACTGAGTTTGGCTGTGGTTTATTTAAGTATAGATTACAAGGTAAAACACAAAAATTGTCGGAGTTCATTTTTCAGCTTCCTTCACTTGCAATCCTTCGATTCATTAATCGTCAAGTCTCTCGCCGGTGCTTGGTTCCCATGTTATTCCACGTAGCGTAGAAATCAACACACCATGGCGAACAAAAACAGGGAAACCATTCAATGGAAGGAAAGTGAGGTTTTGGAGTTAGCGTAAATTCCGGACTATAGAGCGCACCTGATTATAAGCCCACCACATTTTAAGAGGATAACCGCTTTTGTACTTACACAAGCCGCACCTGTATATAAGCCGCATGCGCCCACACTGAAACATGTAACAAAATCATAAAATTAACCTAATGCCTACTTTGAGTCCAGCGATTTTAACTGATCATAAAGTACACAGTTCAAAAATCACAGCCGGCAAAATAAAATTCAAAAGAGAAAAATAATTTTGCATTGCCGGAAACTCAGCAAAATGTAACTTGATGACAAGTTTTGGACATGTTTGATAATTAATTATCTTGCCACACTTGGGATTATGGTTGCTCACTGTTGTTTCA
Source organism: Urocampus carinirostris (assembly GCF_059441175.1). Classification (NCBI taxonomy): domain Eukaryota; kingdom Metazoa; phylum Chordata; class Actinopteri; order Syngnathiformes; family Syngnathidae; genus Urocampus; species Urocampus carinirostris. The sequence goes on from NC_142368.1 coordinate 11,391,641, forward strand.
AGCGTCGCTCATTGACTTTGTGTGAACGCTCAGACCCCTGGAAAATTACAGGGAACATTGCTCATAACAAACTCACATTTTTTGGAGGTAATATCAATTTATCTTATTATTGTATTGTTATTTTCAATTTCAATTTGAATGTATTTTTGTTTTTATAGGAAGATGTGCTTTATAGCTATTTAAGCTATTTGGATGCTTTTGGGAGTCCGGGAACGGATTATTTGTGTCTCAGTTATTCTTTATGGGGGAAATTTGTTCGAGATATGAAAAATTATGGATAAGAGCTACATTCCGGAACGTTTTTATCTCGTATGTTGAAGGGCTACAGTATATTCAATTCTACAAGGTTTGAGTATTTTGTAAGCTTTTTGTACAGTTAATAACAGTTAAAAATGGATCACGCGACATTTCTAATCCCTCCAAGGGTCAATGAAAAAAAAAAATTTCAGAATCCGCCTTCAACTACCGTAAATTCCGGACTACAGAGTGCACCTGATTATAAGCTGCACCCACCACATTTCGGGGGAAAACCGATTTTGTACATACACAAGCCGCACCTGTATATTAGCCTCATGCGCCCACATTGAAAAAACGCAATACAAACACAAAATTAACCCATACCCGATACAGTCCAAGAAACACAGCCGGCAAAATGACCGGACAATGATACCGGTACTTAACATTTAATGCAGACCTGCAGAGTCCTGGTCCCGTTGAAAGTAATACAAGGGAAAAAGTGTATATATCCAAAGGTAAGGGTGGGAAAAATATATATCCACTATTGTCGGCTGCGTCCACAAACACGTCTCACCTTTACTCCTCTTCCCATCAGCCCGTGTTTGCCCCGCCCCTTCTTCTTCAGAATAAGTTTCTCAAATAAATACATTACAAAAATATACAGTTGCAAATACATATTATACATGGTTACACATATTTACAAAGAAAGACGGTATACCGAGAGAGTTTTCAAAGCTTTGATAATAATATTATAACTTTCATCCCAAACCGTGCCTGTGAAGGGTAGCAAAACGCTACTAGGAACACGCTCGCAACACAGTAAACAAAAAAAAAACATACCGTACTTGTAGTAAGCACGGTAAACCGTCCTCATCTTCCTGACGTCATCAAAGTCGTCTTCCTTCAGTATGGGAAAGAGATCTTTGGCATATAGACGTCGTCCCACGCTCCCTTATTCAAAAACACGCTAGCAACACGCTCGCAAAGTGCAGTTTACGCGCGGTAGCTCTATATCATTCTATATCGGACTGCTCGATTGCGTTTAGCTTGAAAGGTGCGTCATGTGCCTTTCCTTTTTCAATTTGCATGATGAGGATATGTCTACGCTAATTTAATTTGTGCACAAGCGAAGAAGTTGCAGTCTTCCTCGGCGCATATATTCCACCGGTCTAAATCTTACCTTTTGTACTCGAGCGCCGCTGGCGGCCGTTAGAAAAATGACATAAATTGGCCGCATCACTGAATAAGCCACAGGGTTGAAAGTTTGGGAAAAAAGTAGCGGCTTATAGTCCAGAATTTACAGTATTTTAGCTGCTTCTGAACTTTGAGGGTGTTTCTTCTGGAAGGTGACTCATCAATTTCCCTCCTAAATCTTCATTTCTCATCTTCTGAGGCCGGTGGAGCGATGTAATGTGATCATCAGCTCAATCAGCGGGGAGCGAAAATAAATGAAATGGGCTTTATGAATTGAATATGAGCGGGACGACCGGCGCTGGGTCAATTATCCTCCGCCGCGCTCCGATTAACAGAAATAATCACTGCAAAGAGCAAGAAAATGGCCAAAGACCAAGGCGCTGGTAAAAATCTAAGTTCTGGAACCGCTATGGCTACAGAGACATTAATAACAAACACTGATTATTTTACATTTATTGTTATACGTTTATTTAATGAAATCCTTAAAGTACCATTTTTGGGGAGGAAATACTTTTTGAGGCAGTAGCGTGCGATGGCGGTGTCAGGGGCGGGAAACTGGTCGGTAGCCGGGACTGGGAGAGCAAGACGTGGTTGGGGTCGGAAACGAGTCGTAAGCCAGGAGGGGAGAGTAGACGTAGTCGGGAACAAAAAGGGGTCCTGAGCCGGGACGGGAGAGCAGACGTGATCGGGATCAAAACGGGTTGTAGCCGGAGACAAACGGGAGCAAAAACGGGACAGGCGGGGTCAGGGTCGAAAAAGGCTTGCCTTGTATACACGGAGATTCGCAGACCGACTGACAACAGGGGATCGACAGGACTGAGTTCAATTACTGACAGGGAGCCAATCAGAAACCGCGGCAGTTGGCGCCAAATGAGCGGGCACAACTGAGTCACATCAGTAATCATGACAGCTTAGCATTTTAAGTGTGATGCTTTTCTTCATTTTGAATATATTTTTCACATATTTTATTTTTAAATTTTTTGTTTGTGAATGCAACATCCATTTTGGTCTGGTCATCCTGGAAGGGGAATCACCTCATGTGCGGTCCATTCTCAAGGTTTCTTCATTTTCCTCTTGTTAATGTTTTTGAGTTTTTCCTTGCCTTCGTGTAGGTTTTAGATCAGGGGATGGTGTAATAATAGTCTGTAGTTTGCTATAGTCTGTGGTCTGTGCAGCTCTCTGAGACATGAATAATCAACTTGCGAAAAATATTGCTAAAAGACCTATCCATACATATTTTTATCAAAAAAAATATTTTAAAACATCGAATTTCCGTCAACCCGTACTTGCAAACAACAGCCAGAAGATGCTGAGTTTTTCCAGAAAATGCTTGATTTTTTTTCAGTGGTGGCTCATTTTTTTCCAGCAGACACTAACTGTTTTAAATTTCTATGTCTGGCAATGTTGTTTGTAGCAGCCCGGCAACGCCTGCGACAATTTTGAAAGCAAGCCGGCATGGTGATCTACCACTACAATCAGTAGAGTAACTAGATACTGTCTCTGCAGCAGAAGGCGCTATTTTAACGGATTTATGACCTGTATATATCTGCACTACACTTTTAATATCAATAATTAGTTTCTGGCCCCATCTTTGGTGTCATTGTCTCAACGCACAGTTTCCTTTATTTTTTTATGTATTTATTTATTTTTTTTAATTGTCAAAGAAGCAATTTATATGGTAACCACAAAATTGCATTTATAAAACTTAAGGTTTACAATGCATCAATATAAATGGATTGCAAAATGCCCTAACTAGCCTTTTCTTTTACATCTACCTAATCTAAACATCCCCGATTTGATTTAATTAAGAAAAAACTGCTTGGTGCCAATTTGAACCCTAAATTTTGACAATACTGGTGACATTTCAACTGCCGACTGCAGAAAATCAAAACATTGAAAGAGCCGTGACAGACAGATAAAACAAAAATGTCTAAAGCTGTAAAAAATAGAAGCCTTTTATAAGCCTTTTTAAAATTAAAACCAAAATAATAATAATATTTACTTATATCATATTCATCCGATACGATTTACAGCATTAAAATGCTAAGAATGTATGTTAAATGTTTATCCTCTGACAGAAACTAGATTTAAAAGTATATATATATATATATGTATATATATATATATATATATATATATATATATATATATATATATATATATATATATATATATATATATATATATATATATATATATATATATATATATATATATATATTTTTTTTATTCCCTTCTTTTCTTTTTCCATTTCCAAGCATTTTAAAACAAGCTCCAGGGATCTACTATTGGGGAGCTGAATAGCCACATGAGGCCACTTGAGCCGTAGGTTCCTGAACCATGGCCTTTGGTATTGTTTTAATGTGAAAGATAAGAACAGTAGATTGCTGGTTAGCGGCAGTGCAGTCAGGACAAGATGAGTAGAGTATTTGGAGGAGTTGCTAAATGTGGACGATGGGAGAGAAGTGAGTCAAGGTGGTATGGGGAGAATGCCCGTGTCGGGTGATTTAAACGTGAAGCCTGTGGAAACATGGAATGTGCAAGAGGCAGTGAAAGAAATAAAAGGGGGGAAGGCGCCTGAGTTGGATGGTTGTACCGCTGAATGCTTGAAAAATATAGTGGAAGCTACAGCTCTGTTGGTGATTGGAATGAGTGGAGAGGTGTTGTAAAAGGATAGTGGGATGTTTGGACGCGTTCTAAAGGATGGGCAGGGCAGCTGTATGATGCGGCAGGGGTAAACCAGTGAAAGCTATCGGGCCCTGCTGTTGAACAGAAGAGTGTGTTGTGTCACCGTGACCCGAGTGACATGGCCGCTTTCTTGTGTCCCGTTTCATCTAGAGGGACGAAAGGATGACCAACTTGGGTGCTTAACTTGTTTGGGCATTTGGGTTGGCCATGGTCGAAAACAATTTTCGTTTGTTTTTGCTACTTTTTCCCTTTTTTATTTTCGTTGTTTTTGTATTTGTCTTGCTGTTGGTCACCCCTCTCGAGGTTAGATAGATAGATGGATAGTTTATTTGATTTTTTCATCACACCAAAATGGGATCAACAGGCCCAAAACGGGATGAAATGTCCCTTGCCGGTTAATAAATGTCAGTAATAGGCAAATCTATTACAAATCTCCACTCCCAATGACAAATGTCAGCAAATGTTGGCCAATCTTTTGCATAGTGAGTTTTTTTGAAAGCCTCCAAAACAATTGGATTTTCTTCCTTTCACTCATGTCCTTGTTGTTACTAAACCTTGAAAAATATCTCATTCATGTATTGTCTCATCATCATATCATTAGCTAAACCGCTTATCCTCAGTAGGGTCGCGGGGGTGCTGGAGCCCATCCCAGCAATCATCCGGCAGTGGGCAGGGGACACCCTGAACTGGTTGCCAGCCAATCGCAGGGCACACAGGGACAGACAACTCACTCGCTCATTCACACATAGGGACAATTTGGACCGGCCAATTCACCTGAAATGCATGTTTTTGGAATGTGGGAGGAAACCGGAGTGCCCGGAGGAAACCTACGCAAGCACGGGGAGAACATACAAACTCCGCACAGGAAGTCTGGAGCTGGATTTTAACCCACGCAGGAGGTTCCCAAGACATGACTGCCCATTTTGCACATCTGGTTGGCTGCTCCTCTTGCACTCTTTGCACTACTGTAAAATACTATACATAGCCATAATTATTTAGTATATTATTAGTACTCAATACTCCAACTCAATACAACATTTTATTTATATTGTATTTTATGAAAATCATTTTATGTGTATTTGCTTTTAATTGATATCTGAAGATATCTGAAGTTTCCCTATAGAAGACAATAAAAAATTTTAAAAAGTAATCCGGCTCTAGTAAGTTTGAGGGACTGTTTCATCGTTGGGTTTATATTTCCAGATATTGGAACAAGGAAAGATTTGTATTGCCAGTTTTGGAGTTATCGAGAATCATCTTAAGGCGATACTGTACTTTCCCGCATACCTGCTCTCGTTGTAAAGTTCTGATCCCAAGAGCTTTATTCTCCTACTTCACCTCCTACACTACTGCGTGGAGGTTTTTTTTTATTTTTATTTTTGTCCCAGACAATGCTAGCCGAGTGTCTGCATGATGGATCTTCCCTATATTCCCCGCTCTCGTGTCTCCTGCAGGCGCTGCACCTCAGGAATATAATTGAAAACGACTCTTGCTTCCTCGATTTTCTTTCCGGGACACTTCCTTTGCGACAACACAAGCCTGGTCTCCGGTCAGACTTGAGTTCGATAGTAGTTTATCAAACTTCAGCAATTTGAGACCAGTGACGTGCAGTCAGGAAATATAATTATGTCATCAAGTCAATCTAAGATTAAAAAGACAGTAATCCTTCGTTTTTCGTGAGGGGTTGTTGTCTTAAAGGAACCTGCGATTGGCAAAATCTGTGAGGTGAAAACATCTCATCTCATCTCATCAGCCGTACCGCTTATCCTCATTAGGGTTGCGGGGGGGCTGGAGCCCATCCCAGCCATCTCCAGGGCAGGGGACACCCTGAACTGGTTGCCAGCCAATCGCAGGGCACACAGGGACAGACAACTCATTCGCTCATTCACACCTAGGGACAATTTGGACCGGCCAATTCACCTGAAATGCATGTTTTTTTGGAATGTGGGAAGAAACCGGAGTGCCCGGAGGAAACCTACGCAAGCACGGGGAGAACATACAAACTCCGCACAGGAGGTCTGGAGCTGGATTTGAACCCACGACAGGTTCCCATGACATGAACTGTGCCGCACAAGCGCTAACTAAATTGTCCATTATACATTGTAACCAGGGCAGCACGGCGGAGCAGTGGTTAGCGCGTGTGCGGCACAGTTCTAAGGTCTTGGGAACCTCCTGTGTGGGTTCAAATCCAGCTACCAGATTTCCTGTGCGGAGTTTGCATGTTCTCCCCGTGCTTGCGTGGGTTTCCTCCGGGCACTCCGGTTTCCTCCCACATTCCAAAAACATGCATGTCTGGTTGATTGGCCGGTACAAATTGTCCCTAGGTGTGAACGAGCGAGCAGGCTGTCTGTCCCTGTGTGCCCTGCGATTGGCTGGCAACCAGTTCAGGGTGTTCCCTGCCCACTGCCCGATGATTGCTGGGATGGGCTCCAGCACCCCCGCGACCCTACAGAGGATAAGCGGTGCAGCTAATGAGATGAGATGAGACATTGTAACCAAAACCCAAACCCGAATTACTGGCTAAAGCACTTGTTAAACAAATGAAACAAATACACTTTTTCCTATTCAGAAATAATGTTTGTACTGTCAAACTATAATTTTAAATACGATATTGCTGCTATATTGCACGACTGATTCCAAACATCGGAAATAGTTTTAAGACACGATCCACTTTTTTACATCAGATGATAGTGTGTGACAACCAAGTGGACAAGTCAGCTCATGTTTATTTGTGACGCCCTTAATCACAAGGAGTCTCAAAGGGCTGCACAGACCACAGACTATTGCAAACTTCTGAGTATTATTACACCATCCCCTGATCTTAGACCTACACGAGGGCAAGGAAAACCTCAAAAACCCCAGTCAAGTCAAGTCATATTTTTTTCTATAGCTCTTAATCACAAAGATTCTCAAAGGGTTGCACAGACCACAGATTGTTGCAAACAGCAGACTATTATTACACCATCCCCTGATCTAAAACCTACATGAGGGCAAGAAAAAACTCAAAAACCCGAGTCAAGTCAAGTCATGTTTATTTGTATAGCCCTGAATCACAAGGAGTCTCAAAGGGCTGCACAGACCACAGATTATTGCAAACTGCAGACTATTATTACACCATCCCCTGATCTAAAACCTACATGAGGGCAAGAAAAAAACTCAAAAACCTGAGTCAAGTCAAGTCAAGTCATATTTATTTGTGACACCCTTAATCACAAAGAGTCTCAAAGGGCTGCACAGACTATTGCAAACTACAGACTTATATTACACCATCCCCTGATCTTAAATCTACATGAGGGCAAGGAAAAACTCAAAAACCTCAACATGAAGAAAATGAAGAAACCTTGAGAAGGGACCGCACATGAGGTAATCCCCTTAAAATATGGTGTAAAAATGTCACCATCGATTTTCTCAGAGCAGTTTGGAACTACTCGCAGGTTATAAAACACGAAATTGCAAGAGAATTTGCAGTACTGTCGATTTAGCAGGCTGTTTTACCTACATGTACATGTCAAACCGGAATATTATTGACGCACATGTAGAAAAAGGTTGAGTGACCCCTTAGCCAATCAGAATGCGAAACACAGGGAACAGTGAAAAACCGCAAAGTAGCAAGGGTTTACTATAAATGAAATCGTTATATTTATTAAATATTATAGTTCCTTTTTTATTTAATTTCACAAATTCAGGATGCTCTTTTTTAAAATTGCCCAATATCCACATTATATTAAAACCATTAGTATGTAACCTATTACTTTGCTAAGCGTCTGCCTATGCAAGGTGAGGCATGCAATTCTCTCGCCTCATGGCAGAGGGAGCTAGTGAGACCCAGGATTCAGATTTGGATGCATACTTTAGCCCAAAACAATAGAATTATTGATAGTAATGCAGTGTTCTCGTTTGCTCGCGTCCCTGCGTCCTAGACGCATTATTTTTTCTGGGGACTCATCGTGTCAAATCAACGTGCGTCACCCGGGACGAAACTTTTTGACACGAAATTGTCAGCAGGATAATTTACCGCGATTTACCGCACTCCTTTTCGTGAGGCAGATCCGCTATTGTTGTTTTGGTCTCGCGGTTCAAGTTTTCGTCTGCACGCCGATCTCGAGTTCGAGTCTGTCTCTTTTCAGAGAACCGGCTTTTTCGGCTCAACTCATTCAAGAGAGCCGGCTCTCAAATGGCTCACTTGCTTTGATGCATTATATTACGAATGATTATTTTGTATAAAGAAGTTAAGAAAAAGAGGAAGTATAAAAGGAGAAAATGAAAAAAGACAGGTTTGTGGTGATCCCTTCAGTATATCTCATCTCTCATCTCATTAGCTGCACCGCTTATCCTCAGTAGGGTCGCGGGGGTGCTGGAGCCCATCCCAGCAACCATCGGGCAGTGGGCAGGGGACACCCTGAACTGGTTGCCAGCCAATCGCAGGGCACACGGGGACAGACAACTCACTCGCCCATTCACACCTAGGGACAATTTGGACCGGCCAATTCACCTGAAATGCATGTTTTTGGAATGTGGGAGGAAACCCGAGTGCCCGGAGGAAACCCACGCAAGCACGAGGAGAACATACAAACTCCGCACAGGAAGTCTGGAGCTGGATTTGAACCCACGCAGGAGGTTCCCATGACATGAACTGTGCTGCACATGCGCTAACCACTGCGCCTCCGTGCTGCCCCCCTTCAGTATATTGCCAACAATAATTTAATGCAGAAAATGAATCCATAATTTGAATAAGAAAATGTATTATTCTACTTAATTATATTTGCATGTATTTTTTCCTTCTACAGTGAACGTCCAAGCGACTTCATTTTTGAACTTTTTTTCATAATAAACCTCATTCATGTCGAGCAACTCAGCGTCTCACAACAAAATGTTCATTAACAATATATATGATATAAGGAAACACATGTAAAATATAACATATTAAACTACATAAATAAACATGTTTAAAAAAAAGGTTTTTGTATACTGTAAATCACAGGTGTCAAACAGGCGGCCCGCGGGCCAGATCAGGATTGAATCCGGCCCGCGAGACAACACTCAGAGAAGTGCAAGAGAAAAACAAGCTGCAGGTTGAAATATGTTATCTTGATGTTGCCAAAGCCAGGTGCCTCGAACACTGTACTGTATTTATTTCTCTCTCTCTCTCTCTCTCTCTCTCTCTCTCTCTCTCTCTCTCTCTCTCTCTCTCTCTCTCTCTCTCTCTCTCTCTCTCTCTCTCTCTCTCTCTCTCTCTCTCTCTCTCTCTCTCTCTCTCTCTTTCTTTCTTTTCCACCCTTTTTCTCCCACTCCGTCTCTGTCTCTTTCACTCTCTGTGTCTCTTTTTCTCTTCCTTTGTTGCTCCTTGTCTCTTTCTCTCTCTTTTAACCTCTTTTGCTCTAACTTCCTTGTTTCCTTTTCTCTCTTTTCTCTTTCTCTCTTCATACCTTTTGCTCTTTCTTTTCTCTTTTCTCTCCTTCTCTCTTTCTATTTCTCTTTGGATTTCTTTCTTCCTCTCCCTTTCTTTCCCCCCTCTCTCACGATTTTTCATCTTTTGTTTCTCACGCTCTCTCCCTCTCCCTTTTTTCTTTCTTTGTCCCGCCCTCTCTCCTTTTCCCTCCCTCTTTCTCTTCTTTCTTTATCTCTCTTTTTCTTTCTCTTTAATCTACTAGTCCTGTCAGGAGGACCAGAACAGAGCAGGAGACCCCAGAGCGTTCGTTACAAGTCTTTTATTTGGGGAAGCGTACAGGGTTAGCGGGAGACGCGATGACCGTCGAACGTCAGCAGCAACGCCGTGAAGACAACTTCGGAACACGTAACCAATCGTAGCGTGGGACGGAAGCAGGTCGAGTTTACCGGGACTGGAGAGAAGATCGTAGCGTGGGACGGAAGCAGGTCGAGTTTACCGGGACTGGAGAGAAGATCGTAGCGTGGGACGGAAGCAGGTCGAGTTTACCGGGACTGGAGAGAAGATCGTAGCGTGGGACGGAAGCAGGTCGGATCGGAGGCAGGCAGACAGGCAGAATCAGGTAAACAAGAAGGCACAGGTAATCGGAAGAGTCATACGGGGTACAGAAGTAATCCTCAGACGAAGAGGTCTCCGCGTAGCGTGCTTAAAAATGGAACATAAACCAATCAGGGAGCGCATTCCAGCGTGTCAGATGATTACCCCAGGTGGCTCCATTTAGGTAATCATGACAAGTCCGGCCCCCGACAGAATGTTTGTTCTATCGTGTGGCCCCCGAGTTCAAATGACTTTGACACCCCTGCTGTAAATGAAAATATGACAGTTTGTAAGGGCATGGAGCACACTCAATTTTGGGGACCCATAGATCTCTGTTGGGACCCATAGATTTTTGAGCAGGCGAGTCCCTGGGACCCATCACTTTTCACAGGTAACGAATAAACACTGGTAATAGCAAGCTAACAGCTAGTCGAGCCATCCAGCATTTCTTTGTTATAATGGCGGACCTGTTTAATGACTTTTCTATTCAAAAGAAGCATCATAGTGCTCTGCCAATCAAATGATGAATAAAATGTAGGTTTTCTTATGTGTAAATCACTTAAGGGGACCTACCCACACTTACTATTCTTCAGTCTCCACATTTTGGGTCTTTTTAAAATTGTACATCCCAGGAGGAGGAGTACAGGAAATTGATTCAGGACTTTGTCCGATGGAGCGACGCAAACCACCTGCACCTGAACACCACCAAGACCAGGGAGATGGTGGTGGACTTCAGGAGAACCAGAACTCACCCGGTTCCTGTAACCATCAAGGGAGAATGTGTAGAATTTGTCCAGACCTACAAATACCTGGGTGTGCAGCTGGACAACAAACTGGACTGGACTGCCAACACAGAAGCTCTATGTAGGAAAGGGCAAAGCCGACTTTACTTCCTCAGAAGGCTGGCCTCCTTCAACATCTGCAAAAAGCTCCTGAAAATATTCTATGAGACAGTAGTGGCAAGCGCCCTCTTCTATGCAGCAGCGTGTTGGGGAGGCAGCGTCAAGAAGAAGGATGCCTCTCGTCTCAATAAACTGGCTAGGAAAGCGAGCTCTGTTGTGGGCAAAGAGCTGGACAGCCTAACAACAGTAGCTGAGAGACGAGCACTGAAAAACCTGAGGTCAATCATGGACAATCCATCGCATCCACTACACAGCATTATCTCCAGACAGAAGAGCAGTTTCAGCGACAGACTGCTGTCACTGTCTTGTACTACGGACAGACTGAAGAGATCTTTTCTTCCTCATGCCATGAGGCTCTTTAACTCCACCCGGCAGAGTAAAGGCCCACATTAAACCACACCACCTACATTGGATATTACCGAATCTTACTGCAATATGTATTCTGTGAAGCACTATTTAGTTACTCTATATAACACGCTACAGTGGGCATTTGCACGTCACACTGGGTATTTGTGTATTGTATTCTTTTGGCTTTATTATTGTACTGTTCTCAGCTCAGGGATGCTGCTGGAAATGTGAATTTCCCTTCGGGGATGAATAAAGTATCTATCTATCTATCTATCTATCTATCTATCTATCTTTCTAGGTCTCCATCAACAATATTCTGTCTTTTGTTGCCTTTGAGTACAAATTGGCAAGGAAGAGTGGGGGAAAAAAAAGGATCTCCGTGCTCGACTTTGTACATTGAGGGCGAAAGGCTACCCGTAGAGGGCGGGCTCATCATCCGTCTTTATTCATCCCGACAGCGCTCGCGTTAGCGCTCAATTATCCTGCCGCCGTTTGCCTCCAATGGACTGGAGCTGATTTCCAAGTGGTAGAATGGATGATTGATGGATAAAATACACAAACAGACACATGGAAGTAGGGCGATATTAAGAAGGAATTGCTCGACATACGAGTTTAGTTATCGCTGTGTACGTGCTTGTAGTTCGATATATTTCCATTGCTGAGATGTCATTAGTTTGTTCCAGAGATTTTAATATAGTTGAAAAAAGAAATCATTCTAATTTTATTTATACTGTGATAATGAAATGAAAATAATTCTAAAGATACAACCCTCTTTAGTGCAACTAGAGATAGATAGATAGATAGAGAGATAGAGATAGAGAGAGAGAGAGAGAGAGAGGAGAGAAGAGATGAGAGAGAGAGAGAAGAGAGAGAGAGAGAGAGAGAGAGATGAGAGAGAGAGAGAGAGGGAGGGAGGAGGGAGGGAGGCAGGGAGGGAGGGAGGGAGGGAGGGAGGAAGGGAATGGATGGATAGATAGATAGTGAAAGAGGGAGGAAGGCCACTTGGGATAGAGAGAGGGGGGATGGAAGGGGTTGGTATGGATAGATAGAGAGAGAGAGAGCAAGACATGGATGGATGGATGGATGAGAGAGAGAGAGAGAGAGAGTAGGGGGATGGAAGGGGTTGGTATAGATAGATAGAGGGAGAGAGCAAGACAGAGATGGATGGATGGGTTGATGAATGGAGTGAGAGAGAGAGAGAGAGAGAGAGGGGATGGAAGGGGTTGGTATAGATAGATAGAGAGAGAGAGTAAGACAGAGATGGATGGAGAGAGAGAGAGAGAGAGAGAGAGAGAGAGAGAGAGAGAGAGAGAGAGAGAGAGATAGTCGCATGTTACTTGGCCACATTTCAGACTTCAAACATAAAGATATAAAACTGTAATTCCTTGCGAAGAAATATCAATAAGTGGGGACACAATCATGAAGTGCAATTTAGATTATTGAATATTTTAAACTTTTTTAACAAATAAAAAAACTAAAAAGTCAATTTGCAAAAGTATTCGGCCCCTTTACTTTAGTGCAGCAAACTCTGTCCAGAAGTCCAGTGAGGATCTCTGATGATTCAATGTTGATCTAAATGACTAACGATGATAATTGGAATCCATCTGTCTCTGTATAAATGCACCTATACTGTGATAGTCTCAGAGGTCTGTTTAAAAGCGCAGAGAGCATCATGAAGAACGAGGAACACACCAGGCAGGTCAGAGATACTGTTGTGGAGGAGTTTAAAGCTGGATTTGGATAGAAAAAGATTCCTAAGCTTTAAAACATCCCAAGGAGCACTGTGCAAGCAATAATATTGAAATGGAAGGAGTATCAGACCACTGCAAATCTACCAAGATCGGGCCGTACCGACTTAGACCATAATTTTCCACACAATAATATCAAAAGGCACTACCAGACAACTACGATTGGCTGGCAACCAGTTCAGGGTGTCCCCTGCCCACTGCCCGATTGCTGGGATGGGCTCCAGCACCCCCCGCGACCCTACTGAGGATAAACGGTGCAGCTAATGAGATGAGACTACCAGACAAAACATGCCGACAAACGCTGTGAAAAAGTAAAGCACCTGGTAGCTGTTTTAAAGGCAAAGCCCTCCTATTCAAAAGTCCCTCCGAGTCAAATGAAAATGCCACTAAGGCGAGCTAAGCACCGCAAACTTTTCACAAACGGGGGCTTTTGTGAAAGACTGTTTAAAGAATGCCAATTGACCCTTAAACATTTTCAGTTTACCAAATCCGGACGACTTTCTGGAAAGTTTATTGAGGTTCATTTTCAGGCCAAGGTATCGTCCCTCCACTGATTGACACGGTCGGAAGGAATACCGACATGTCCGCCCCCGCTTTGTTACCCTCGGCATTCAGCTGACCCGATCGCTTTACACGGGCATCTAGCGTAGATACTGCAAAAAAGGCGACCGGCCGCAGTCTGGCGGCCATTATGGTTTCCCATCGATTTCCTTTCTGCTGCCAACCGAGATGAATTATTCACGGGACGCCGCCGGCTGCACTGGTAAATAAATACTTAACTAATATCGGACGGCCGCAAACCGCAGGTCTCCGTTTACCATGTCGCCAGCCCGTAGGGCAGACGCTGTGCTCAACATAAATATGACGTGTATCAACTCCCGCAACTGTGGTTAAAACGCATTGGTGGGCCGTGAAGGCCTGCAAGGTCTTCTCTGTGAGCCTAAAAATATCAAATCATGTCATTTTAATCATATTTTGACCGTCCATATGAAATGATCTGCATTTATATAGCGCTTTTCAAGTCAATGACTTCCCAAAGCGCTTTACATTGTGCTCCACATTTCCCAATTGCGGCTTTCCATATAAGGGAGTATACAAAAATAATGAAATACTCAATTACAACTGTTTCAGAACAAAGGCCAAGAGAGTCGCACCAAAAAAGCAGAAATGTACTGAAACAAAAAATACAAATACTGCATAACGATATCAACAAGACAACCAAATTACCGCTCGCAATATTTTCAAATCAAGTCAGCGCTGCGAACGAAGAATCTTCTGTCTTTCACTCCCTCTGTTGCCATAGTGACACTGGATTTACAGGTTTTTGTTCACAGTTACATGTTTAGTATTATAATTGCAGCTCATTTCTCTCTACAGGGTGTGTAAATTTTTGGTGCTGCCACAGTAGCAGACCACTTACCACTCAAATGACACCTGGCACACTTCACTGCACTTTCTATTTGTCTATGTCATAATTTTGGCTTATGGTAGGGGCGGTCACAAAGATGTGGGTCTCTCTTCTGCCTGGCAGGCAGGATGCAGCAGCAGGCCAGGTAGGGAGAGATGCTAAAATGCTAAAATTGTGCCTGTTAGTCCCTAACTCGGGCATAAAGTAGTCGAGGGCGCTGGGTGAGAGAGAAGGGTTCTCTACGTAGAGAAGCAGTGCTTTTAGGAAATTGGTAGAGGCGCGAACTATCGATCTCAGGTCAATAGTATTGATGAAATGAAATGATCTGCATTTATATAGCGCTTTTCAAGTCAAGACTTTACAGTGTGCTTCACATTTCCCAGTAGCGGCCGTGCAGCCATGTAAGGCGCTAACCTGCATATTGGGGGTATTAGGGGGGGTTCAGTGTCTTACCCAAGGACACTTCGACATGTAACACGGAGGAGCCGGGATTCGAACTGCCATCTCTTGATCCCAAGACGAGCGCTCTACCTCCTGAGCCAATAGCAATAATATCGATATTTGGATTGATCTGCAGAGCAGCACGGAGGATGGGTGGTTAGCGTGTCCACAGCACAGTTCTGAGGTCATGGGTTCAAATCCAGCTACCAGCCTTCCTGTGCTGAGTTTGCATGTTCTCCCCGTGCTTGCGTGGTTTCCTCCGGGTACTCCGGTTTCCTTGCCCTGCGACTGGCTTGCAACAGTTCAGGGTGTCCCCTGCCCACTGCCCGAAGATGGCTGGGATGGGCTCCAGCACTCCCACGACCCTACTGAGGATAAGCTGTGGAGATAATGGATAGATGGATTGATCCGCCCACCCCTACTCCCCACTCTGACTCTACAATGAGTCACTCCTGAAAATAACAGAGCCCACTAGTGGCTTTTAAAAATTGTCACAAAAGAAAAAGCAGTGATGCACATCAACGCACCCTAAAAAAAGAAGTTCTGCTTCCACACAGAAGGAAGACAAGATAATTGTAGCTCGGGTGGAACGGAGTGGGTAAGATGGATTGTTAGAGGGGCTGGATTGAAAAACAAAGAGAGGAAGTTGAATGACGGCGCGTTCATTAGCCGTATCGTTCTTATCTCCTCGATTCTGACAGGCCCGTCGTGACGGAGGGGGACACACCTTCATCGTTTTTAATACAGTGGAACCTCGGTTCTCGACCATAATCCGTTCCAGAACCCTGTTCGAAAACCGATTTGTACCATCACCGAATATCGTTTTTCCCATTAAAAGGAATGTAAAATTGTTTTAATCCGTTCCAACACCCTGAATGTTTACCATGAACGTAAACATGAAGCTAACCCAGGCTAATCGTACGTTCGCGTTAGCGTAATCTTCCGTACGAAAGATTACGCTAACATGAACGTGTAAAAATTTAAAAAAAAGGATTATGAATAGGATTTCTTACCTTTGTGGTGGACGGTGGGGAGAGAACAATCCTCAATAGTTTTTCAACCTCTTCCAAAACTTGCGGCAGTTGCTTGCTTTTAGCGCTAACTTCCTTAGCCGCATCACTCGATTTCACAGCCTCCTTATTCTTTACTATCGTACTGATAGTAGATTTAGCCATGCTGTATTCATTAGCAAGATCGGAAATTCGTACACCTCTTTCATATTTAGCTACCGTATTTTCCGCACTATAAGGCGCACCTAAAAGTCTTATTTTTTTTCAAAAGCTGACCATGCGCCTTATAATACAGTGCGCCTTATATATGGCTCAATATTAAATTCGCAAGGTCTCGCAACTTACGCAACATCCGCCGACTCGATTTTCCCCCGAAGGCGAAGTCGTTCGCGGTGTATGCTGGGATTTATATACCGGCGTTTCATTGGCTAACCAATGTGTCAATCATCATTTGAATCGATCGCTATTGGCTAAAGTTATTCGGAGCCTCGGATAGCCTAGAGGGCCGAAACAAACCCTGCAATTGGCCGAAAAAGATGTGTCAATCATCCATTAAATCGATCGCTATTGGCTGAAGTTATTCGGAGCCTCAGATTGGCTAGAGGGCCAAAACAAACCCTGCAATTGGCCGAAAAAGATGTGTCAATCATCCGTTAAATCGATCGCTATTGGCTGAAGTTATTCGGAGCCTCGGATTGGCTAGATGGCCAAAACAAACCCTGCAATCGGCCGAGTTTAGCAATGGCGTAGCAAGCTTGCTAAAGTACGCCATAAAGAAACATGTTTCATTAGTCTGTATTTGTAAATATTTTACTCTCCTGGATTTACTTCACTCACGGTTGTAAGAAGACCATGGTTGCATATCATCATTGAATGTGAGAACTTAGGTGAGCTATGCGGCTTTATATTTTCCCGGTATCTTGTTTTAGAACGATCTTGATGTTGCTGTGATGAGTTGAGTGAATTAAACTCAATTCCAAGTGTTTATTGTCATATGCACAGTAAAGTTGCGAGCGAAAAAGAAAATAGAAACTAAGGAATGGTTGGCATTTCTTGAATCCCAAGACTTTAACCTTCCGAATGATATTTGAAATGATGCATTTGAATGACATCGTACGGACACCGCATCCGCACGTGTCTACGACACGTATTTGCTTCTTTGCAAGCTTTGGGAATGTTAAGGGGGTAATCTTTTGGACTGAATCATCTGACTGTTTTGTCGACGTTCCCATTGTAGCCCCTTATAATCCGGTGCGCCTTATCTATGGAAGATATAGGACCAAAAACTATTTTTTGGGGGTGCGCCCTATAACCCGGTGCGACCTATAGTGCGGAAAATACGGTATGTTATTTATGGAAAACTCCTGAAGTGGACTTCAGTTTATTACTCCCGAAAATTGCCATGTTGTTTTCTCAACGCTGTCGTCTAAGAGAAGCCCAAATCCGTCCGCTCGGGCTACAAACGTTCCGTAATGGCACGTTCACTGTTAAATACAGTGGAACCTCGGTTTTCGAACGCCTCTCAGTTCGGACGAATCGGTGTTCGACCCAAAATTTCGAGAAATTCTTGCTTCGCTTTTCGGTTCAAAAATCGGAGTTCGAACGCCGGTAGGCTAGGGTGCGATGCTGAGCGGCGTACGGGTGTTTTAACCCCTATTTATGCCTCCGAAGAAGGTCGGTGCAAGCAGGACAGGTGAAAAAAAAAACAAGCTGTTCGTCCAACTATTGCCTTTAAGAAAGACATAATACTGTATTTTCCGCACTATAGGGCGCACCGGGTTATAGGGCGCACCCCCAAAAATATTTACAAATACAGACTAATGAAACATGTTTCTTTATGGCGTACTTTAGCAAGCTTGCTATTCAGTCATCTTTTTCGGCCAATTGCAGGGTTTGTTTTGTTTCCAAAAACATGCATGTCAGGTTAATTGGCCGGTTCAAATTGTCCCTAGGTGTGAATGAGCGAGTGAGTTGTCTGTCCCTGTGTTCCCTGTGACTGTCTGGAAACCAGTTCAGGGTGTCCCCTGCCCACTGCCCGAGGATAGCTGGGATGGGCTCCAGTACCCCCGTGACCCTACTGAGGATAAGCGGTACAGATAATGGATGGATGGACAAAGAAGGTCAAAGTGGTCCCAATCAGTCAATATGTCTTCAACCTTTTCTGTAACACAGACCAGTTTATTGTCTGACAATAGTATTGCGGCCTGGCCCAATATTAGCATTTGTTATAATCTCATCTCATCTCATCTCATTAGCCGTACCGCTTATCCTCAGTAGGGTCGCGGGGGGCTGGAGCCCATCCCAGCAATCATCGGGCAGTGGGCAGGGGACACCCTGAACTGGTTGCCAGCCAATCGCAGGGCACACGGGGACAGACAACTCACTCGCCCATTCACACCTAGGGACAATTTGGACCGGCCAATTCATCTGAAATGCATGTCTTTGGAATGTGGGAGGAAACTGGAGTGCCCGGAGGAAGCCCACGCAAGCACGGGGAGAACATACAAACTCCGCACAGAAAGTCTGGAGCTGGATTCGAACCCACGACAGGTTCCCATGACATGAACTGTGCCGCACAAGCGCTAACCACTGCGCCGCCGTGCTGCCTATTTGTTATAATAATAATAATAATAATAATAATAATTATAAGCCTATATCCACTACGTACTCCCTAGACCCCTAGGGATGTAGATAATAATAGGAAAAGGCTTTTATATTGCATTGTTGTATTAGTTTTACTCAAGGTACCACTTAGTTGAATACATGGGGCCATGATTGAAATAAATGTTTGACAACGTAAACCTTGAACACAATGCCAAAATAAAATTTGCGTTACACACGAAAGGTCCCCAGTTCGAGACCTGGTGGATACATATGGGCCTGGAGAGGGATGGGCGCCACCAAGCTGTACTTGCCCAAGACATACCACAGGAAATGGTGCCACTAAGACCCTAGTGTTTAAGGTATCTAACCAACGAATCAATTGGAAGAAGGAACTTCGAATGAAGAAGACATACTTTTAGGCGGATTTATTTTTATCGGTCGGCATTATTGTGTATTTTGGAGAAATATTTTACACGGATGAATTCTCTGGATTCTCTCTGGTGTAAAAGAGCCAATTTTGAGTACGGCCAGATGGAAAAGTGGTGAGTTATGCCACTTTCATAGTTTTTGGGTATCTTGTTTCCAGGGTTAGGTAGGGTTACTTTAACTGGATTACTTTCAATTACTTTTGGATTACTCCAATACCAAATATGCTAATAATAGACAAAAGAAACTAAATATGAATACAATTACTAAATTTTGTGCAGGCTTGGGGAGTAACGGAATACATGGAACAAGATAAGTGTGGTAAATCTTTGTTTAAAAAAAAATGTAATCGGGTAAAAATGACAATTTTGTGTCAAAAAAGTTGCGTCCCGGGGACGCACATTGACTTGACACTATGCGTCCCCAGCAAAAATGATGCGTCTGGGACGCGGGCAAACGAGAACACTGGTAGAGTGACACGCAAAGCGGTAAAGTAGGCATTACATTGTTATCAATGACAATAAACAATTTAACACAAATTCACAGTATCTCCTTAAAACGTCCTCATTCAGTTCTCGTGCTTCCAAGTCTCGGCAGGATTGCGGTATTGGCGATAGTGCAGCGATGAAAGTTCATCAGCCTGAAGATGATTCATATCATAAATATCACACCCGACGCACTTATGTAAACTGAGGAAGTGCTCGGTCGGTTCACCCGACGCTCCGATGTGGCGGAATTCTATCGATTTTGACACACACCAGTGTGTGTGTTTGTGTACTAATGTTTGTACAGTGGTATATTTATATATGAGCTAAATTCGTTCGGATCATGCTCGTCTAACAAACACATTTTCCTGATGTGAAATTACTGTAAATTCCGGACTATAAGCCGCTACTTTTTTCCCAAATGTTCAGCCCTGCGGCTTATTCACTGAAGCGGCCAAATTATGTCATTTTTCTAACGGCCACCAGCGGCGCTGGAGTATAAAAGTTAAGATTAAGACCACGGTTTGGGATGAAAGTTATATTATTATTATCAAAGCTTTGAAAACTCTCTCGGTGTACCGTCTTTCTTCGTAAATATGTGTAACCATGTATAATATGTATTTGCAACTGTATATTTTTGTAATGTAATTATTTTAAAGATTTATTATGTCATGTGTTCTATAGACGAATCAAAAAGAAGGGGCGGAGCAAACGCGGGCTGATATGAAGTGGGGTAAAGCTGAGTTACCGGTAGATATGTCTGTTGTTGCAGCGGACAATAGTGGATATAAATTTTTCCCACCCTTAAATTTGGAAATATACATTTTGTTTCCTTGGATTACTTTCAACTGGACTTGGACTTTACAAGTCTGCATCATACGTTAATTACGGGTATCATTTTCCAATTATGCAGCTGGCCGTGGTTCTAAGATTGTGTGATCTATTTAGTTGCATTTGTGGAACTTACAGCCTGGTTAGGATTAAACTTGTGATTTTGTCACAAATTTTAATGCGGGCGCACGCAGCTTATACACAGGTGCAGTTTGTGTAAGTACAAAAGTGGCAAATCACTTAAAAAGTGGTGGGTGCGGCTTATAATCAGGAGCGCTCTATCATCCGGATTTTACAGTAGTTAAAACTAAGGGGTCTATTCCTGTCCTCCTAAAAGCATCCGACTAAACCCTAAATAGCTATAAAACACATCTTCCCTTTCCCTAAAAATACATTAAATCTGTAATTAAACATAAACAAATAGAGCAATCAGATAAATGAGATGATATTAATTAAGTTTATTATGAGCACTTACCATGGAGGCCGTCACGTAACATATATATTTTATAATTTTTTAAAATATTGTCGCAGTATTCTACATAGTCTGTCTTGCTGTGAGTAATTATGTGCCTTGTTGTGTTTGTTAGATTTATTATCGCTTAAAAAGAGGAATTACAACCAATAATACGGGGAATAATTGGCTAGGTATACAAGTATGAAATTGAGAGACTGTCATGATTACTGAGTCTTTTCCTGTCAACATTTGTCGGATCGTCTGTGAACCTACGCTACACGCTAGGCAAACTTTTGTGACTCCTGACTCTATCCTGCCCTGTTCTCCGTCTGATTCCCGTTGCCGACCTTTTTCTGAACCCGTTTACATTTTTGCTCCTCTGTCCCGGCCATCGAACTGTTTTTTCCTCGCTCTCGACTTTGCCTGCGCTCGACACGGAAGCGCCACTTCCGCGTTCCCAGCTATCTGCTACCCGTGACCGACGATCACCGGATTGTGGGTGCAAGCCCTTTCCTCGTTCTAAACAAGAATGAGTAAAACGAACGCAATTGGGTCCCGTCTCCGTTCCTGGTTCGTGACAGAGACTGTTGATGATACGATACGAAGGTAAACATTCAGGGTGTTGGAACGGAGCCCAACATTCAGGGTGTTGGAACGCATCCCCCTTTCCAATGAACCGCTCACTACTTGTTGTGGTGCTAAATGACTTGTAAATGACCTGATTTTTTTAATTTTACACGTTCATGTTAGCGTAATCTTTCGTACGGAAGATTACGATAACGCGAACGTACGATTAGCCCGGGTTAGCTTTATGTTTCCGTTAAACATTCAAGGTAAACATTCAGGGTGTTGGAACGGATTAAAACGATTTACATTATTTGTAATGGGAAAAATGATTTCGGTGATGGAACAAATCGGTTTTCGAACAGGGTTCTGGAACGGATTATGGTCGAGAACCGAGGTTCCACTTTATATCGAAATTCCTGCGTTAGAGTGTATTTGAGTGTGTGCATGTATGATCATGGACTCGGTAGGGTTTGGAATCCACGCCGCAAGCTTCATCGTCGATAAAGAAATCTCGGCTTACACATGCACCCGTCTTTAACCTTGATGCTGCTGCTGCCTCGTCTATTATTTACCGCTCGGTCCGTCTGTTCGAGTGTGTCCAACGGGCGCTTCTCGGTAAACAACCTCCGCCGATGACACCGGTGACCCTCACATTAAACCGAGCCCCCCTTTACCAGGATCCGACGGCTCTCTCGTTTCCAATCGATTTGTTTCCAAACCGGCGCACAAAGCAAATGTTACTTCTCCCCTCGCTCGCCACGTGTTTGTTTTATTGTGTTTGGAGTGGCGGCAAAAGTCGAGTCGAGTTGGAAGATTTTGAAACTTATTTTCGGCGAGAAAACAGGAAGGGATCGTATTTTTATCTGAGATAACAATAGAATAGAATAGAATAGAACAGAATATGTTTGGAGTGGTGGCAAAAGTCGAGTCGAGTTGGAAGATTTTGAAACTTATTTTTGGTGAGAAGACAGGAAGAGATCGTATTTCTATCTGAGATGACAATTAAATAGAATGGAATGGAATAGAATAGAATAGAATGGAATAGAATAGAATATGTTTGGAGTGGTGGCAAAAGTCGAGTCGAGTTGGAAGATTTTGAAACTTATTTTTGGTGAGAAAACAAGTGGGTCCTGTTTCCGTCCTGACTCTCTCTCTTTCTCTCTCTCTCTCTCTCTCTATATATATATATATATATATATATATGAACAACAAAAACATATTTTTAATATTATTTGCATCGTTGTTTTACCAGGTTTATTTTAAAAAGTAAAAATGGTAAAAAGTATAAATTACAAAAATAAAAAAGTAGAAATATATAGAAATATAAGTCATAAATTATGTTACAAGATTATCTAGCAACAGACCAATAATTCTTATTTATTTTCGTTTTTTATGTTAAAAATGATGAATATTTAAAGCCTCAGTGTGTAATAGTTGACCACTAGAGGGCTCTGGTGTCTACTGCGAAGGAAAACCTGTGCCAAATTATCACTGCGTAGCAGCTAGATGGCAGACAAACATGGCGGTGACCGCTAGGTATGGATTCCACTGAAATACAAATTTCTCGACATGATTTTGTCACAGACCAGGGCAGGAAACAGGAAAAAGAACCCAATAGCGTACCGTACTCACAATCCAACAAATCAGGCCGAAAATAAAACAGGATCAAACGCAGGCAGATTCACAGAGCTAGGCATTTAACACAGAGTATAACAGAAGTCTTGCAGAAGTTTTCCAGAAGTATCACAGACGCTCAGACAACTAACGGCTCAAAGTACTGCCAAGGAGCAATCAGTCAATGCATCTCAGCCGGTGTCCATGGGCGGGGCCAATTGGGTGCCGT